>NC_036249.1:12289848-12332905 GCF_002742605.1 Olea europaea var. sylvestris | reverse complement strand
CAACTCTATGCCCGTGTCCAAGACAATGCTCATGATGTAACTTGTGTGTAACTAACATATCTCTCAACGCTATTTATAACCAACTCCAAGGGAGGAAGCAATTATGGTCATTCACTACCCAACCACCAAGTCCAATCTCTAAGTAAATTTGAAAATCAATTGGTATAATAGCTCAATAAATATCAACTTGCAGACATTAATCCCCCATTTCTTCATAAATACTAGGACATTGTGACTCTTAAATCATGTGTACGATGGCTTCTTATAGTTTCCTGCAAATCACATCTTCTCATATGCAAGTTATTGGAAGCATGGTTGTAAATTAGTTGTACCATGGTTTTCATGACTTTAAAAAGAATATTGGAATAGACATTAAAAAATAGATAATTCAAGTAATCGGGGCACAAATTATCAAACAACCGTGTCCACGCTACGACTGGGTTATAGAAATATAATGTTCAGCACAGAAACATAAATAGTTTGTAATCATAATAATTGACGTCCTTCACCACCCAAACAAATGTATAAACTGTCAAAAACCTTTTTATGTGCACGATCTTGGCCCATGACCGAACATGATGTGACCATTACACGTACTGTAGAGTAGCTCCACAACCCAATTTAAAAAACAATCGACTACTCCTTAGTATAAACATTTTCCGTTAAAAATCACAAAAATTTCATCCGTCAATGTCACATAAATTTCACCAACGAACACAAAATATTATACATTAAGGGAAAACAAAATGTTCTCCCATGCAACTGCCACAGTCACTATTTATCATTGTAATGTAATCCTGAATGCACCATTGTGAATGTTGCTCTTTCTTTGACAACGCAATCGATTGCTTCCACCTTCCATTATTTCCATAATGTACGCACCAACACTTTCAAGAGATGTGGGCCCACAACAGTGCATTCTCCAAAACAAGAGGCTCGAAATCCATGTCTTCTGTGATGAAACAAAAATGATTACATCAGACCAAAATATTTCAAACACACATGGACGTTTGGATGAAAAAAAATTAACCACGTATGGACAAATCAATCAAAAAATTGCCCATATCATAGCATTCATACATGTTAATGTGAAACATGCGTGCAATGTTCGGCTGAACCAAGGTTCCACTTGCGGAACTAAGTTGAGAAAAGGAAGATTCCCCACAGTTCATTTGTCGACAAGTTCATCTGTTGAGAATTACTGAGGCTAACTGTCGAGAATGACAGTTCAACGCGATGACATTTCTCTACGGTAGTAAACTTTCGACAGATGAACTATCAGAAAATCTACTATTGACCTATTATTCAATAGCTACCTAACTCCATATTCGAGCAGAGCGAAACATTAAAACTACAAGTATGCTATCAAGTGTCTATCAAGATTTTCACCCAAATACAACGAATACCACCACAATATATGGACTTGTAAGTAAAAACAACGTTATTTCTTATACATTAAGTGACACATATAACAACTTAAACACTGCAGTAACCATTCAAGTCATGGTTCATACTTCTTATGTGCAGGGTAGAAAACGTAATAAAAAGATAAAAACTTTTCGGGAGGAGGCTGTTGGGAAAGACATAGTTTCTAATGGATAAAATGTGTTTTGTTTAATAGAAGAAGGTTCAGATCAATGTCTCAAACCTTTAAAGGAAACTCGAAATGAAGGACTAACGAGAAGAATAATGGAAGGCACCGGCGAAAGGAGTCGACAACCACCTGTGACTTCTTTTTCTTTTATCAAACAAAAAGAATTCTAGAGATGAAATGAAAATTCGATGCAAGGAGTAACGGAACAAGGTACCTTTTAAAAAAAAGTTTCAACCATAACACAGCCAGAAATTATTAAAAATGTCCAAAAAAAATTACAGAATATTAGAAAGGATTTTTACCTTTTTTTAATCCAAGTATTTGGAAAAAAAAAACTTACAATTTGATCAACAATTATTTTTTCCAGCATTTTGAAAACGAGATGAGCATCACCAATCTGTGACAAGCAAGAACAAACAACACTAGTAACAGATTTAAATGTTCCCCAATTTGACCTTGTTTCATGACAGGATAGATCTCTTCTGCAATACAACACAACAAAATCCAATATTTATTCGAATGACCATAACAAAGATAAGTTTAAAAGGAGAATAAGAGAAAATAAATGCAAAATCCTACAAAAAAAATGATGAAAGATTCTTCCAAGGAAACATCAGTACTCCTAATAGAAAAATATAATAACCTGACTTTGTTGCAATCCTACAACAGACAGTGGCTATAGACAAAGTACTTTCAGAACTTGATGCATCATCAAACCCAACGTTAATAGTTTGGAGCAAGGTAGTGTTAGCTTTTTGGTTACTAAGTTTTAAACTTCAATCTTTTCGAATTTATTGTTGACATCCTCATTATTGATCTATTTCAAAACTTTATGTGGACTCGTGTGAATTTCGTTATAGATGATTTATTACTATATTAGAGAGGCAGAGCGATAGGCCACAATTAAATCACGTAATAATGTCGAAGAGGTTCTTGAGGAGACATTTTTATGGACTAACTAAAACAAGAAGAAGAAACTTTAAAAGAGGAAATTTATTTCAAGTTCTTTATATCGAGGAATGTGCCTTTGGATCAGTACCCTTAGCGGTAGCAATTGATGGTAAACACAGTAAATCAAATGCGATAAGTGTACATGCAAATAGAAATATTCAGGAGCTTCTATAAATGATCAATTAACTTAAAAGAAACCATGTTTCTAGAAAGTCGATGCAATAATAAATACCTAAATGGATATTTATGTCTGGACTGGTATAATTGTCTTTCTTGGCATGTTTCAAATCATTTTTGTCTGTTTTGCTGTAATTTAATGGGTTATCATGAATATGTGAAGTAGGACATGTGAGGATAACTCACAATTTTTAGAGCTGAAATAGCAGAAAAGTATTGAGCTCTAGTGTATTCACGACAACCACCTACAACAGCTATCTTCCCCGTAGACCAGACTTAATAAATAAATGATATGAGAGAAAATCAAATCGAATCATGTGCACTTATGTAGAGTTGAGGCAACATGTATTCAACCAACCATGGCAACAATTTGAAGATCCAGCATAATGTAACAATTATGAAATAGTTAGACCTATATCACGTGCATCTCTATTACCTTCATCTAATTTAGAGATGAATCATGTACCCAAAACCACAACAATATCTAAATGATAATAAAAGATAATACTAAGACATTTTCACTTGCAAATAAGAGAATTTTTGCCAAGATTTGACTCCAAAATCTCAAATATAACATATGACCAATAATGAACATGTCTACAACCCTGATCAAAATTAGATCCGTAAGGAAGAATACAGAATCTAACTCAAATTAAAGCATAAACCTCAGGTCAGATCAGATTTCTATACTTGAATCAATAAAAATTTATCCAAGTCTAAGCCGTTACGGGAAATGAGAAAATCATGCAGATAAAACAATTTGTGAAATGGATGGCCTAATAATGTAGCATGATTACTGAGGTACAATTCCTAAATTCTCCAATTGAGCTAGCTCATGATGATCGGTATAAACACGAAGTCTTTTAATTTGCCAAGAATGTCCACGAAAAGCTCAATTGTTAGTCTTGCAATCCTATGCCTTCATTGAATCATAAAAGAATGTCATATTGCTGAATCCTCTTAACAAAGACATAAAAGTAGTAACAACGTGGGAGAGAAGAAACATACTTGAGGAACAACACAGGAATCAAATACTTAAATACATTATATCAAATCTATCCAATAAAAGATGCATGTAAGTAAAGGTTCAGTGCATATATGAGAACTTAATTCTAAAGTCAAAAGATATTAAATTTCCCTTCATCAGCCTTGGCAATTTCTTGTAGTGATGAAAATCACTTTGAAATAAACCCAAAATGTGAATGAATCTAATGATATAAAACGATAGAAATGGGCGTATGAGGCATCAGTTGAGTGTCTAACATGTCTTATAGCAGCATATCTGACAAAACATTAATGTTAAATTTCACCAAGATAATAACTTCAAAATACAGAAAACTACAAAATTTTGAAAGAGGAACAAATATATAACTTTTTAAATGCAAGAATAATTACAATTGTGTACTTTTCTATATAAATAATAACTATTAGAATTATAAATCTAAATTTGACCCATTATAATTTTACATAATTTTTTGTAAGAGAAACTGGTACAAATGTTTACAAGTCTTTGACCGTCTTATATTTTTGCTGCAAGCATTTTAATCTTGGTGCAAAAGTTTCAAACCTTTGCATTCTTAGCATAATTAGTTCTTTAGAATCGATCTCTCCAAAAATGTATGAAAGTTTTACCCCAGGGCCAACACTGTACAATGAATGTAGAAAAATTTCCTCTTTTTTGGAAAAATTGCAAAAAAATAAAGAAAACACCAACCTCAATATATCAGTTATGGTCTTTATCGGCAGTGGAGTGATTGGCGGCAGTCGTCGACGGCTGGGTGTTGGACGATTCGAATGCCAGGGGAATCTCGCCTTACGCCAGTTCGTACGACGGAGGGGAGTGAGTTCGCCAAATGTTTTTGGTCTTCATCGGTGGTGAAAGAAAGGAATGTGTAAGAGAGAGGATGATTCCAGTGAGAAAGTAGAATGTGTGAGAGAGAGGAATGTGTTTCAACAATGGTTTCTTCTTCTTCTTTGTGTGAGTCGTTTCACCTTTTTCACTGATTTTTATTTTTATTTTTTATTTCCATCAATGCATTTAGTACACTAAAATTTCATAGTTTTTGTACAATTTTGGAAACTAGTCATGTCACATTTAATCGAGAACATAGAGGGAATTGAAGTTAATCAAAGGGGCAAAAAAGACCAAAATTGACAATTTTGCAATGAGTTTAAAAAAGTGACATTTTTGTAGATGAAAATCTAAAAGTTGACTATTTTGGTAATTTCCATTTATATTTATTTGTGACCAGTGTCGAACGAGTAAACAATTAAAGTTGAATTAGATTGACCTCAACATGAAACTTTATCACGTCTTGTACCATGAATTTTGAGACAAGTCTTCCTTAAGTTGGAGCGATGATGTATTAGTTGAAGTGGAAAAAGAATATTGGTAATGGGGAGCCATTTTTAACAATAAGAATTTGAGAAAAAAAGTTGAAATCGTTAAGCCCTGACAATTTTGTTATTATTATTTTTTGGGTACAATACATAACTATTATATTATAAGAACTGGAAGCTTTCATAAATCAGGTGATAAATCAAATTATTAAATATATAATTATAATATGATATGCATTTATCCTGTCTTTATATCAATTGACATACTGATATTATATCCCCACCTCACCCCAAAATCTCCAGAAATTCAAATCTCTCTATACCATACATCGGCAGACTTAACTCCTACCCTACCTCATCGTAGAAAACTTCAGAAATTAAAATGTTCTCTCTTCTCAGAAGCTTTCTCTTTCTCTATATACTTTTACGAACACAAATAACTTTATAAGTGGTGGTAAGGTGGCATTGTGTTTAGAAAATAGATCTACGTGGTAGCAGTGGTAGTGCATTGCAGGTGATGAAAGTGTATTAGAGTTGATCTATTCGATAGTGGGAGTGGTAGCAACATTTTGAGTATTGTGTGATGGTAGTATTGCATTGTAGTTGACAAGATTTGTAACTAACTGTGTTAAATGTGACCAGATTTATTATTTTTTACTATACCCGTCATTATAACAAAATTGTGATTTTGCGTCAAGGTATTTACGATCACGATGAAAACAAAATTGGTTACACCTATTCACAATAAACATATACTTGGTCACAGAGAGTCACTATAAACAAACATTCACACCCTAAAGACTAACACCACGATCCACCACCACCACTCCAACGTACCATCACTACCACATTCAACTCAGGTCTACCTTTACCTCTAATCCACAAAAACAATCACAATCACCATCACTATCACTTCCACCAACACCTTCAACAAACACCAACCACCACCAGCACCATCGACATCACACCACCAACAGAACTACCACCAATAGTTTCTGAAAACACAAGACTCGAACCATCCTTTGCCACTCTTCTCTTCGCTGTTGTCAGCTGACACCCTACCACCAAAAGCACTTCTTCCGCTACCCACATTGTCGAAAACAAAGTTATTAATCTCAAATCCACCTCGAGCATTGAGCTTTTCCATTTTTATGTAAGTAGAAAGCATATTGTCTTCTGATCCCATCTCCTCCACACTTCTAATTGGTGCGTTGAATGGGTCCTACTAGATCTAGATCCTTTGGTAGCCATAAATTCACCTCAAAATATACCCTTCGATGATGGGCTGACCTCGTTGCCCTAAAAAAAGATGACATCTGATTCAACAAATGCTTAGAAAATAATCTAAATATAAGATGGTGGAACTGAGGAAGGTTGGTGAGTGGAGGGCGTGCCTCATTGCGTGCTATGAGTCGCCGTCAACAGTTCTCACGGTACTGTCAAGAGAGAGAGAGAGATTGGATGGGGTGGGGTGGGTTGAATTACTATTAATATATTTATTTAATATAATATTAAATTAATAATTTGAAATTAACACCTTAAATATTAATTATAAATTTAATCCCTTGTTTATGAAATATAATCTTTAATTGTACAGTAATTTCCCCTTTTCTTCTTGTAGGCCCATCGGCCCATTCAAGGTAAAATTCGGCCTACTTATAAATTAAAATTGGGTCCACAAATTTTACTGCAACTAATTTGCAGATTTGCTGTCCCGTCACAAATATTAGATATGTAAAATTTGTATTGAGATATTAAAATATTTATCCTTTGTTGTTTGAGTCACATTATTTTCACTAGAATGCGTTTTTGGATAGTGTATAATAAAAAATGTGTGGTTAAAAAAATAAGAAATTTTTTTGAATTTGCGTGTAATATTATTTTATTGAAGAATATGTGATTAAAATGATATTAAATCATTATTCAAGAATGTATTGTTTTGAAAGAATGTGAGTCAAACAGGGTGTTAAATTTTAGTGATAGGACATTCAAATGGAAAACAACAATTTTGAACTTGCTTAAAAATTAAGAGAACCTAAACGGACGTAGATAATATTTGATACATAATTTTTAATTCAATCCGATAGCTTAAATGGAAATATTTTAAATTTTTTCTTTCATATTGTCGAACAGTGATGAAGTTACTTTTTCAAACAAACTTAACAAGTGAACCCTCTTTCACAAGTTTTACCAAACTTCATACATTTACGATCTTTCTCAAGTTGTTGATTCTCGTGAAATGTGTTTGCTTATAAATCCTGCATATATCGGTTAAAGCAAATTTTAATTTGTTTCATACTTTTTCTCTTAAAGTTGAGCTAGCATCTTGGTTGCCAGAGGACTTGAGACCAAAAGGGCAAAGGAAATATGACGTGTGAAACCAAAACTACTATGAATTCTCTAAAAGATGATGTTGGTACCATAAAACATGTTAACTTTACTCGTATATCCAGTTGACACTTGAAAAAGACATTTAACTTTACAAATCATAAAGACAAAACTCAAAAGAAAATTCTGAACCACCCATTGTTAATTGTGTGACTCGATTTAGCTTTATTTAATTTTTGAGAAGATTGTCCCACCTTTTTTTCTCTCTTTTGGTTGTTGCCACTTTTTTTGTGTATTAAATAAAAACATGTTCACATTCGTAGGTATTAATATGTAATACATATATCGTCACTATTCTTTACGCTAAAGGAACGTTGGTCCGATGTGGTGGCCCGTGCCACTGACCGTCTTAAATTGTCCATTCTCTAAATTTTTAAGTAATATAAATATACTTTTTAACTAATAAAAAATATAAAATTTCATGCTTTATTTTGTTTTGTTCACTTGTGATATGTTCACTATATTAACTTAAATTAAATTAAACCACTTAAATAAATACATTTTTTTTATAACCATGGATGGGTGTTCGGGTCAGCTTATGCGCATTTCGACTGATCTCACAAGACCATGAAGTTTACAACCAAGTACTTACCTCAATGGTCTTGAGGGGAGTCAAACTGGAAAGCAAACTCAAGATCTGACTACTGAATTATCCTTCAAAGTTCACTTAAATAAATACATGTGATATGGTTATATGTTACCCTACTAAATTTAACGTAATACTAATAATTATTAGTTAACTTGTACTTTTGCATAGATGGCAAGTGCAATTAGCCTAATTTATGTGCATATTCCATGATGTAGATGTATTGATTGATATGAAATTTATTAATTAATATGCGTCAAGATAGATATTTATTTATATTTGTTACGTTATTCTCTTTATAATTCACCGACATAAAAGTTGTAAAAATCTTTTGTACTTTTATATATAATTCTCTCATTTAGTTCTGAAAACAACTATAAAATGTTATTAATTTTGACCAAAAATTAGATTGACCGGAAATAGGTTCTCCATGAAATTTAAAATTTACTATATTAACGATATGTTTGAGTGTGTTATAAGCACCTAGATTCACTACTTTTTTTGGTTTAAAATAAATAAATAATTAGTTAATATTCATACAGTTTAAGAAAAATGTAAATTTTAAGCAAAATCAATCATGTGCTAAGGGAAGTAAAACTAGATAAACAAACACTTCCAATGCTATATATAATATGACTTTTCTATTTGTACACTGGGGTTAACACCTTGGTGTACAGACCCCCTCACAAGAGGGGGATCCACGACGAATGAAAAAATTGTGGGCCTCCTCTTGTGAAGCAAGGCCCGTATATTATTCTAGGTTTGAGGTGTCTATGTGACATTGCCCTCGTTTGGCCCCTATTTTATAAAAATGAAAATGGGGTGGAATAGTGTTTTTTTTTTTAAAAGTGAGTAGCTGAAAAAGAAAGAAAAATTTTCGATTTACGTATAATATTATTTTGTGGAATATTGTGTAGTTGAAAATCAGAGAAAGAGAAATGGAATGTAATGCAATAGAAATTAATGAGGACCAAACGAAAACATTATATTTAGGTTTGTGATAATTCAAACATGAACGTCATGATCTAATTGTCACATATCTTACTAATAGAAATGACAAAGTATCTCCCCTTTGCTAAATTCAATTGAAAATAGTAATATTTTAATTCTCTCTTATCTAGCCGTGCCTCCTGAACATCCGGCCAGGCTTGATGGTGAATGGGATGGCCATCCTGTCCCCATTTCGATCTCTACTTGTAGTGATTTAACTTGCCTCAACATCTTGGCCTCAAATGCGTAGACTCGAACCCAAGCCTTTGTCCTTTACACTGATGTGACCTTAATCGAAATTATGTACAAAGCATGGCAGCAGACCGCGCACAAAATAATGGTTACACTTTGGCTTCACAGGATCATTATTCATGATGGAAGAAAAAAGGTCAAAAATCAAGACTTCAATTATCCCGTTGTTATCTTCCACGCGTCAAAAACCCATTTAACAGCTTTTGTGTGTTAGAAAAGCTTCTAATGACAGAAATATTACTCGGCCATGCTAACGGTACATAGGGGTACACATCACGGTGTACACCCCCCTCACATGGGTGGGGGGTCCACTCGAATATTTTATTCGAGTGGGTCCCCCCATGTGAGAGGATGTACACCTTGATGTACAAAAGTTGATGTACCACTAGCATTTTTCAATATTATTTCCTGTGATACTCTTTTTGCACTCTCAATTTGCTTGCTACATGTACAACATTGTTACCTTGGTACTGCACAGTGCACATCCCATCATATCAACTGTGAACATGACCCTTCTTTCAGTCATCCTCTCATCTCCTAGAACCCTAAATTCTATATGAAAATTAATTTTCTTGTTCATTCTGTGAATCCCATTATAAAAAAAGTGAGTGTGTTTTAGTGAATTTCTACTATTTCTTGATTTAAACTGTGGGGGAATGGACGTTGATTTCTGGGCTGCGGGAGTTCATTCAGCTAAGAAGTTTTCTGCTCTCCAAGATGCCAGACTTGACAACTCAAGTCTGGATAATTGATTAATTTCGTTTTAGTTTTGGGTTCTTGAATTTGCCTTTTTCTTTTTTTCCCTTGCTCTAAATAATTGTTTTTCGTGAGGTTTTGCTGATTAGTTTTTTATAGTTGATTCAGCTTAAAAATTATGCTTCAAGTACTGTTTATTTGGCTATAACCTGAATTTGTAGTGGTTTTGATAATTAGGACGTATTTTAAAGAAGAGGAGAAAAATTGGGGAAATAAAGGCACCAAGTATTGGAAATTTCATATTTTTCACACATTTTGTATCTGGTTAGAGTGTGGAAAGGCGAGATGGAAAAGTTTTAATGAATAATTAATGTTGCTTGAATTTAACAATGCAAGTTTTTGGGTTCTTGATTTTTCTTTTTCTAGCTCCTAATTTTCGCGAAGTTTTGTCAATTATTGACGATTTATTTGTTATAACTGAGTTAGCTTTGGAAATATGCTTTTACTACTGTTTCTTTTTTATGCATTTCTTAGAATTGGCTGTTAAAGAGCACTATTTATTTGGATATGAAATCCTGAATTTGTAGTTGTGTTGAGGATGATAAATAGGACTAATTTATAATTGAAAAAAAAAGGCACCCAAGCATCAGAAATTTCAAATTTTCATGCAGTTTGTGCAGATTTCGACTAGTAGATTGATGAAGGTCGCTGATCCACTTGATAAAGTTTCGTATGTGTAAAAAGGATAGACAATGTCTTTTATTTTTATTTATTTATTTTAATGGATTCTTAATGTTTTGTTGAATCACTTGGTTTTGCAATTTCTTAATGTTAACAATTGTTTGTCGCTGTCCTATTGAATCATAAATGTTCTTAAATTTCAAAACCTGATGATATTTTGTTTCATCAATAGGCAACCATTTAATCATCGATGATGAAGGGGATGATGAAATGAGAGCTTGGTTTCCATGTCCTTTTTGTTATGTTGAAATCGAAGTTCCTGTGCTTTGTATCCATCTGCAAGAAGAGCATTGCTTCGACTTGAAAAATGCCGTAAGATAGTTACCCATTAATGCTGCTTATACTTTTGCTTAATAAACTTATAAATTATTAGTAAAATAAGTAAGTTTTGTAAAATAAGTAAGTTTTCCCCTCTGAGTATGCATATTCAGATAATTTATACTTGTACAAGTAGTTCCATGTTTGACAAAAGAGTTCCTTATAAGTTGACAAACTGGTTCAAGTTTCTTATTAGAATCAAGTAGTTTATTACTCCATCTCGAAAGCGTCAACTTTATCTATTTATCCACTTGATTATGAATATAAAAGTTGATCATAACAGATAATTTACCCAACGTTAGGAGGTTAATAATCAAGAATTTTTTTAATAATCACTTCAAGTAAGTTTCACTCTGCAATTGTTAGTAGTGAATAATTGTGGTTAATCAATAGATGTTTGTACTTACTATTTGATAATAAGGAATCCAGTGGACTCCATTAAATGATTAATTGGAAAATATAGGAGCATGTTTGGCAAAGCTTTTATTATTAGATTATAAGTTGTGGTTCTACTGAGTGTGTGGATAATAAGTGGGTAAAGTAGGTAGAAGTTGTAAGTCCTACGTGATATGTGGATAAAAAGTAGTGTTTGACTAGCTTATGAGCCATTATAAGACTTGTTAAACATGCACTCAAAAAGCTCAAATTAGAATTGGATTTGTACAAAGCTCAAAAGAACAGTCAGATTTTATTAATGCCATTTCTATCCTAACATACATACTTCAATCCATGTTTTTTTTGTTACGAGGCGGAGAGATAACATAATTTTTCATTCTTGAAAATCCTCTTCTAGGTTTGTCCCATATGTGCTGCAAATTTAGGAAAAAATGCAATTGGCCATTTTACGATGCAGCATGCACATTCAATAAAGGTATAACTATCGTCATGTAAAGTAAATTTGACCGATATGGAACCAGTAGCTGAGCAGTGTCTCTTTTTTCTTTCTTAGAGGAGGAAAAAAACTCAAAAATCCGGCTTTTGGAGTAACATATCCACAAACATTGTTATGGACATCAGAGAACTAAGTTCATATTCGATGAGTGGTCAGATTAATGGGAGCGAACCTGCACCTGATCCACTCCTTTCGCCGTTTCTCTACAGTGTGCTCCTTTCGGATTCTAAAGACAGTCAGAAAGATGTAACTTCTTACATTGCTGCCACTAGTGATGTAGAAAGGTTAGTATTTTCTATGTTTGAGTATAGTATTTTTCATCATAATCGTGAAGTGCGGAAGCCAATATAAAGTTAATAATTCTATATGTTTCAGACTCTTTTGCAAAACAATTAATCTGCAAGTACATATTTTTTTTTAACAAAATTGGTGAAGAAAAACAGTTGTCTTCTTGTAATTGGCTATTGTCAAAACAAAAATTGGTGAAGAAAAACATTTGTCTTCTTGTAATTGGCTATTGTCAAAAACTGTTTTGACAATAGCCAATTACAAGAAGACAACTTTTTTTTGTACAAATTCTGTAGAAAAAATCTGTATTTATAGCATTATTGTTTTGACAATAGCTAATTACAAGAAGACAATTATTTTTTTGTACAAATTCTGTAGAAAAAATCTGTATTTATAGCATTATTGTTTTGACAATAGCCAATTACAAAAAGACAACTGTTTTTTTTTACAAATTCTGTAGAAAAAATCTGTACTTATAGCATTATTCTTTGCAAAAATATTTTGTCGATATCATGCTTACGTAATTTAGCAATCTGTTCATGCTATTGATGTATATATCTCATTTGAAACCCGAGCATTTCATTGTACAACATGACAAAGAATCCTACACATGTGAAGCCTTTACATACTAATACCCTATTTGACAACCATTATTTTAAAACTTTTTATTCTATATATTCATTTTCAACCACATATTCACACAATAAATTATTCCACACATAAAACCCTGTGCTAATTGCATCTTTCTCATTTTTCAACCGCACACAATAAAGTATTCACACAATGTTTCTCATTTTTCAACCACACGTTCACACGATAAAAGAAAGTGGACAAGGAGAAAGATTGTACAGATGCACATTAAATATATGATAATTTCTCCGAATTTGCTAAGTTTTACTAAATGTTTGGTGATTAATTGAGTTGGCTTTTAGAGTTCACACTAGCATAAAATGTTCGGTTCTACAATCCCTGCTCTGTTAGTGTAAGTCTGGGTTTGAGTTATGACAATTCTACCCTCCCACATGAAGAGCCTCAAGTATTGAGAGCTTCACTAGATTTCATTTGACCATTTGCCTGGTTAAGTAATATGGAATAGAGTAAAAGTGAGGGATACATGTTTTGGTATGGTGGTGTTGTTTGTGTCTGTTATCACGGTTTTCCTCCGCCACAAGTGAGGAATTTTTAATAAAGTATTATTTATATTTAAAAAATAAAAAAATTGATATGGAATAGAGTAAAACTGAATTTTCATTAAGGCTATTGTTCTGCTATTTATGTTCATATGATGGGATGTGTGGTACTAAATTTTAGCGTCCATCATCTATTATGTTGGTGATCGTGTCTGGTTCATATTGCAATAAATGACTCCCCGAACACCATATTTAATAGGTTCATTGGTTCAACATGGCCGATAGAGTCCTAGATTCAAGTCTCGTAAATATTTTGTGCCTTTTGCAATAAGGATGACGAAATATTTTGTTTTTGCAGCAAGAAACCATCACTGGCAGAAGAAATTCAAGAACAAGATTATGAGGAAATGAGACAAAGAGCTACGTTTCTTCAGGAGCTAATTGCATCAACCATTTTCTCAGACTCAATGGAAGAGGATTAATTCCAGTAAAGCTTCAACAATTTACACCACATTAATTTTAGTTGGTGGTGCATAATTGAAGATCAAATTGTTGGAAGATTACGAACAAAAAATTGCTAAGAGAATCTGAGACAACGTAGAATTTGTGAAGAAGTTCACACAATGTTATCAGTCATCTATTTATAACGTATAATTTGTATGAACTTATGATTATGATATACGATAATGTACAATTTGTCGAAAGAGAGATTCAACATATTATCATGAGTTACTTTTTATTCCAATATTTCGTAGTTTAAAGGGAACTTGTGCTTCCCTAAAACTTATGAGGCCTTGGATAGAAATGCTAGAATAGATTAGTTGCTAGTCTGAATAACTTTTGTTACATAAGAAAAAAGTGTACGAGTGAGAATAGTAAGAAAAGAATCATATTGAAAACATGTCTTAAATATATAAATTTATTACGTCTTCGAGTAATTTATGTTTTGGCCGAGGTGGTTGAATGGCATAATTTTCATAATCCTGCACGCCCAGGCTCCCTCCAATAGGGGGCGTCACTTGGCCCCCCTTATTTAGCCTTGACTTTGAGCCTAGTCCAGAAGTGTTTTTCTTTTCATAAGCGAAATACTTACAAGTCATATACCTTTGCGTAGTCCAATGAATAAATTAAAGATCTTGTTGACCTCTAAAATTTTTAGAGAGGGACAAGACAAATCCTATTGGAAAAAATTTACCCCCAGTTTGGTACCCATTTTCTAGAAATGAAAATGGATGAAATATTTTTTTTTAAAAATGAATTATTAAAAAATAAGTAAAAAATTTTCGAATTACGTGTAATATTATTTTATAAAAAAATTTGTGGTTGAAAATTAAATAGAGAGAAAAATAGAATGTAATTTAATGTAATTTAATAGAGGCCGAACGAGAGCTAAATAAATGTCAATAAGGAATGCTTCAGGGCAGAGAAGCCGTCCCCGTCCCGGTCCGGAATTTATAGGATGCATGATAGGACGAGGACTAAAATTAAAATATCCATATTTTTCGTCATGTTTTCCCATCTACTTATTTATCTATGTTCTAATATCATCTCTTCTATTTTTCAAATACGATTGGAAAATATACATATAAGAGCAAGGATAGATTCGGGGTACCATATTTCCCGACTATGCTCTGATTCTCCAACTAATTGGGGAATCCCTATTCTGTCATAGGGCATGGGCGAGACATTTTGTCATCCCTAAACGATAATAAGTAATAATAGGCATAACATCGTACTATTCCAACAGAGTAATTTTCAACCAATTGGTATTTCAAGCATCACAACTAGCATCAATAACAAGCAAAGCAACAAATACTTTTCTACAACCAGAAGTTTGAGCAAAAGAAACATAAACGACTGAATAATAAAGCCTTGTGATGAAGTGTGAAATCCCTGTTCGACATGCAATAAAATCTATCTACGCTGCTATTCAAGTCGCTCACATAAATTCACAATTCCAAATAATTATAGATATATCTAGACGTACAGCAATAACAAAGAAAAACCTTTTTGTCTTGTCAATACACAAACATGTATTCTATGTACAGGTATACTTTTCACGAAAATCAAACCACCAACAAATTATATAACAAAGTACAAAAGCAATCTACACGGAATGAGTCCAAAATAATTATCAGGCCACAGCTAACAATACCTCACGTCACCTCACCTCAGCACCATCACCATCACCATCACCATCACCCAACTGTTTAGTTCACAGAATAAGTTCCGGCGCATGTCCCAAAATCACCAAATTCCCAAGTCATCGCTTAAAATCACTGCAATTCCCAAGTCAGATTTTATATTCCTTCTCGCCATGCGGTAGTTGTATCTAAAGATAGGTCCATAGCTACGGTTTACACCAACCAAGTCTTGTTTTTGGTCTCCCCTGGTAGTGTTAAAACTTATTGGCATTCTGAAATATCTTGAAACCTTAAGGATGTGTACGACTGATTTAAATCAAACTATTATCTGTGAGTGAATTTGAAATCGAGAGGACAAAACTTACATCTGCAAGGAGGATCCTCGATCCACTAACTTATGAGTCAAATTGCATGTGTCATCATTCAGTTTATATTCAGATATCTTCAAGTCACAGATACTAAGAACTCTATTACGCATCTCCAGAGGAAGTCCATTCAAAAGATTTGAGATAGCCAGTTCATGTCTCTGCTTAAGCTCATCTAGCTCCCTTTGCTGTTCGTTCAATAGATGCTCAAGTTTTTTGACAATAATTTTAAGATCATTAGATTCAATTTCACTTGGTCTTATATCTTCTTCAAAAGCACGAGTCTCGTCCTCTTTTCTACAAACATCATGACCAGACTCATTTTCCACATGCCTGATTGGGGAAGCATCAAGGGATCTGTTCACATCCTTATGACAAATTGAGGATGGTGAATTTTCTTCAGACAAGCTGTCTCCAGAAGTCAATGATCCTGCCTTTGATGGAACTGGCCTCAGTGGAGAGGTTGCATCACTTGTTCTGGGTGAATCAGACCAAAATCTACGACCTGATGGCAGTCTTTCCAAAATCAGAGGGCCGGGACGAGCAGAATCATTTGTTGTGGCGGAAGTTCCAGAATTAGCAGAATCATTTTCCCTTGGGGAAGCACCAGAATGAGCAGAATCAATTTCCGTGTGAGAAGCATCATCAGAAATTGCTTCCTCCAAAATACTATTGCAGTTGATTTCTATGGGTGCCCAATCTGGAATATGAGATCGAATTTCAGAATCAATCATAGCCGCAATTACAGAGACATCATGATCCGTCAAATCCAGCTCTTCCACCATTTCGCTAGCAACAGCAGTTGATGTATCCCCCTCAATATCAAATGGGAAGTGAATATTACGAATATGACCTGAGCTCATCAAGAGATCACATAAATGGATATAATAATGCTTGTGAAGGGATATTTATTTTTTTGGGAATAAGAACTGACTAGTGAGAAAGTAAACAAGAACACAATTAACCTGATGAATCTGCTATTCGGAGTTTCAAGAATATTGTATTTTGGTCTTTTCTTTGACCATGTACTGAGAAGTCTAAACTTCCCTCGGGCATGGTATCCTCAGGTGATTTTCCACGGACAAACCGATCAACATTATCATCTACAAATAGCCAGTTTTAAAAGCTGCGAAAAAGTTAACAAAATGCAATAGCATAGCAGAGGAAGTTTGTAAAACGCACCTGTATTTAGGGGATTAGAATGCAGGGATAGACCTATAATTCCAGAATCCTCGTATGATTGGAGAAAAGGATCATTCAGTAGTTCTTTGGCTGATAACCGCTCAGAGACTTTTGCAATACATTTTTCAATAAAGGCTCGCACTCCAGGATCCTTCACTTTTCCTAATGATGCAGGTTTAATCCCCTTCAGAAAGGATAAAGATGATGAGAAGATCAATCTTATTAACACAGACGAGAGAAAACAAAGGTAATTTCAGAACAACAGTTCTTTATTTTAGTCTAAATTACTTCTACCATGAGCACTGAACCAACAAAGTAACATTATTAGAAATTGTTTTATGAGTCACTCAAGACAATCCACCATTTAGTCATACTGATAAAGTGGAGGAGAATACAAGAGTTTCTATTAGAATTCCATTTAGAATATCATGCACTCTTGATGAATGATGATATGCCAAAATGGCAGACCCCCGAAGCATGAAATCATACATTTTGAGTAGTTATACAATGAGTCTCAATTGGGATGGACTAGTTTAATAAGGAGTTACAAAATGTTGTTCTTCACGGATAGAAGAAGGGACCATTTGGAAAGGCTTTTGCTTCTACTTTTGCATTTTGTAGAAGAACTTCATGAGAAAGTCAGCTTGAGTCAGCTCTCTCAAAAGATTCTACTAACTAGACAAAGTATTTCCAGAAAATTATCTAAACAGATCCAAATGCAACTTTGTAGTCTTAGAAACAGCTTTTTGACTTATCGAAAAGCCCTACTAAATGTGTCCATAACAGTGAACCAGTGAATCTCTACTGGAAAAAATCAAGAATATTTCTTTTGTAATAATACAACTGCTCACTGAACCATGCTGGTCAGAAAAAAAGATAAAAAAGTATATAAAGAAAGTCGAGAACGACTCACTGCTGTCACTTTTTTATATATCTGAGCAGCATTTGCACATTCAACATATGGATACTCAACAGTCACCAGCTCGAGCAAGCACATACCGAAGGCATAGATATCTACAAGCTCATTGTATTCCTCCTCATAAAGTTCTGGTGCCATGAACTCCGGCGTGCCTAGCATCAGAACCACAACTTTGTCATTGCCTTCGCAACCAATCAAATGAAAAACAGCCAAATGGGAATGGGTAAATCGACAAATCAAACCTTACCAATGACACTGTGAGCTGAATGAGCCTGACGAAGAATAGCAGCAAGTCCAAGATCACCGATTTTCACCTCCCCTTGGTTCCCATTCACGAAAATATTATCACACTTCAAGTCCCGATGAATAACTGGGGGGTCGTGGCTATGAAGATAAGAAAGTCCCTCTAGAATTTGACTGGACCATTTTTTTAACGCTCTCACATCAACACGTTTATGCTTCTTCCGATACCTGCACATATGCGCAAATAGATCACAAATCACATTTCACTAGAGTAATACCTTTTTAATAGTAAAAATCAGAATAGATCATTTTAATTTGAACATACTGTCTCAAAGTGCCGGAAGTGAAAATTTCTGTAATAAAGTTGATATGCTCATTCTTGGCATCAATCCACGAGTTGTAAAACTTGATAATATTCTTGTGCTTAAGGGTTTTTAGCAAGTGAACTTCGGAATACAATCGTTCCAAATCCTCGGAATTTCTCAAGAGATCTGCAACTTTAACTTGATTCCAAGCCACCTCTATTCCTTCCCATTCATCAAACGCTCTATATCTATTTTCCCAGCATTAAAATTAAGAATTTACAAAAAATTTGAATTCAATTAAAATTTTATGTCAACAAAAAACACAGTAAAGTTCTAAAACTTATGATGCAATGTATTCTGAAAAGGATACACTTTTTTGAAAGCTCCTTTGCCCAATATTTCCTTGTACTGCAAAATTGAATCCCAAAAGCAAAATAAATAATGAGATTTCATAAAAATATTCACCTAATTAACAAACACATAGTGCACAGAAAATGTATCATAAGAAAAGGCATAGAACAGTTCAAATATAATTGAAAAAAAAATATAGCTTAAAAAGTACAAATTTGCATTAAATACGAAATAAAACGTAAGAATTATACAGACCCGACCGTATCGACCAGATGGATCAACCTCGACGAACTCCGGTTCGGTATCATCCGGGTCGGATTCCGACGGCGAGTCCTGGGGCATTCTCTGAGTGAAATCACCCTAGATTGATCTCAGATTCAGATCTAATCACAAAACTGTGAGCAGCCAATTCAAATCCTTTCTCGCAGCCTAGATCTCAAATCCCAATAAAATTCACAACTTTTTTACTAATACTTGGTAAAGAATATGAACGTATAGATTATCAACTCCAAAAAATTCAAATTTAGAAGCATAAACCAATTTTCTACAAATCGGCGTTGCGTGTGTGTGTATATATATTTATGGGCTGTTTCTTTTTATTTTATTCCATAAAAAATTGCGTTTTCAAATTTGCTGGAAGATTAGGGTACAAAGTGAAGATGCTTAATTGAAAGCTAAAATTTGGAAGCACGTGGAAAGTCAATACCCTTATTGATGACGACTCTATTAAGAGAGATTTTGATCATCATTATAATGTTTTCTTAATTTTAAAACTTGAGTTGGTACAATTGTAATAAGGTTTACACGATCCTTAATTTGATTAGCCGAGTTGGCCCGAATTTTTTTTTTTTTTGGGTAATCGATATCTCGGAAGTGTGAGAAAGCAAAAAATTGAAGGTTGAAAAAACTTTTTTTAGATTTCTAAGACCCATACAATGTATCGTGTAACTTTATTAATTTTAGGATTTTGGTTGTGGGGGCAATTTTGAAAGATTTACTCGATCCTAAACTTAGTTGAGTTGAAATGATTTTTATATATTCTTCTTCTCTCTCTAATTGAAAGCAACGGTTGAAATTGAAGGCTGAAAAACTTTTGTCGTATTTCACAAATTCAAGACACTGATTGAATGAGTCATATGATTTGCCCTTTCAAAGTTCCTTTGCAACCGTCTTCTTCTTTTTTTGATAAATAATTCTTGTGCAAGTTAAATGGCAAAGAAATCCTATTGGTATATCCATCTACAATTATAAAACGAAAATTGTGTTACTAAATAATTAAAAATATTTTAAGCATCACTTTCATTCGAAATAATATGAATTTACCCTTCTTTTTGTCAATACTCACGAGCAAAAGTTTTCAAATAGAAGAATATTTTTTTTCCTTTAAAAGTATAAAGGTTGTTAATGGACATAGCTTTCCCCAGCTAAAAGTTATTGTTTAAGTATGGGTTTCTTGTCAATGTTAAAAATACTTTTAGAATTATCGAATCATTTCTAATTCGTATATGATGCGATTTGTTAATTAGCACAAATTACAACAAGTAACGATAACAATAAACAACACTCGTGATCGCCTGAGAAAGACTTAAGTTGAATTTTGATATCAATTGGACTTGTCATTCACCTTACGCTGGCACATTACAAAGTGTTAGTATACACACGATGCAATGAGTAATGATAACTTATATATACAATTAGGGACGGTGAATCGTGGAATGTAATTTATTGGGGATGTGGTTTAACTATGAATAAAAGGGAAAGATAAACAATGTCATATTGAAGTTGAGACTATCCCTATTTTGTACGGCTAATTTCCACAAATTACTACATAGGACTAATAAAATTTATGATATTTGAATCTCGTGATTCAGAAATTATCAAATCATCTTAAACTCATAAATAAGACAATGTCTAAACACACGAAATTTAACACCCGTGATACAAAATTATCAAAATATCCTAAACAACACACTAGACCGGACATTACCATGTAAAATGCAGTAAACAATATTAAATAATACGAAATACAACTTTTCGAAGATCCAATTCTTTCTTGCAAATCACATAAGTGCTAGAATCCAATGTGAAAAGGCATCACTTTATTATTTTGAATTTAAACTCTAGATTTTGCCATGGATTCCAAGTTACCTTTAGATTTTACAGTTGCAAAATTAATTAAGAGCATCAAGAAATGCGGGCTCAACACAAGTTGATATTTAGAATTGCAACAAGATTCATGAACCAAAAGTTTCAAGAATTCTTGAAGCTCTTCCAACAACCATAAGTATAAAATTGTGTTGAGCTGGCATGGTCTAATAGTGCTGCACCATATCCCGACACAAAAAGGAAACTATAAATAAAACTCTTAGAACATAATCAAACTATATTAGCCGGTTTGGTTTATTAAAATTTAACCAGTAATGGATTTTAGGACTTAGAATTGGAGTAAAACGTTTAACTTTGGGGGCGTTTGTTTCCATTTTTGTAAAAATGAAAATGAAAAATATGGCTGTTATAGACCCCACACAAGAGATAGAAATTCAAATTTGATGGTTTGATGTGATAGATAACGATCATATTTTTCATTTTAATGAGAAAAGAATGAAAAACAAACAGGGGTTATGTATACACATACACAGAGAGAGACACACACACACGGATTGGCCCTACATTAGTACCACTATTCAAATGTCTATCCTTTTGAACTAACAGCATAAGCATCAACACTTTGGGTTTTTATAAAGCATCCCACTCTTGTCCAAGTATTCTTTGCCTCTTCCAACTTATCGGGACGCGAAGTAAAAGTTTAAACGATTAAAAAAGGATAAATTTATTTATTTGAATTTAATATTCATATGCATCTCGCACGTTGCAGTCTCCTTTTCATCGAAGGCCCTGCATGCATGCACAAGTTCAATAAATCTGTGACGATGAATTCTTAAACTTTGATGGTATGTTTTGCATCAATACCAAGATAAATCACATTATTTGAAAATTTAAGTAGAGAAATATTTGTCTTTTTTTTTAATTTAATTTTCACAATGTTCAAAAACCTATCGAATTCTAGATTAGATAATATTATAAATGAAATTCTTCGTTATTAGATCCGATAGAGTTCAATTCCGATTCTCAATATACGATTCTCCAAATTCATGATATGATAAAGCCTTCTCAATGATCAATTTCGTCTTCACTACTCATATTTCCATCATATTTGGTAAATTACTTGTCATAATCCACTTATATAGCCATCATTCAAAGCGTTACGGTTCATACTAGCAAGAAAGTGGGAATGCAAATTGGATTGATAATAAAATAGAATTATGAGTGGTCAATGGTGAGTTGATTAATTAATAGAAAAAAAAACTTAAGTTATAAATAGTCAACTTAGTCTTTGAGAAGCTGTAAACGATGCACCACTGCGACATATGAAAAGGGATAAATTCCACGTCGATTAAATATAGAACTAATTGTGCAACTACTCTTAATAAGATTCGACATTTTAAGATGTAACATCAAGTTATAATAAATAGTAAATCGATTAATTATTGGAGAAAAGAAAATTCTTAGCTAAGTTATATAGGATAACATTCATATTGATCAATTTAACGTTAGGGAAAGTTCCGAACAATATTATAGAAGATTTTGAGATGATATAACTATGACCTTTTCTTGAATATTCAAGATATTATCGTTTGTTCATCAACTCTATAATGAAATGCATTTAAAGTATTTCAATTTTCAATTTAAAAAAATAATAAAATAATTTAAAGAAAAACTAGTTAAAATAAAAGATACAGAAAAATAATAAATATTTTTCAGGAGTAATAAAATTAAGTGTTAAATATAAAGTATTTATAAATACTCTCAAAATGATAGAATGTGCTCTTTAAAAATAGATTGTCTGTTGGAGATATTTTAAAAGGTTAGTTAGCGCTTATGTTCAGGGACGGAGCCAAGATTTTAGTTCAGTGCGGGAAAAAAAAATTTGACGACGAATGTCGAGGTTTTGGTTAGGGATTTAATGACGATAAAAAAATAAAACAATAGTACATCAATACTAAAAACGACATAATTTATATAGTACACTTGTTCTTTGCGAGTTTTCATACTTTGATATCGTTGTATAATAACTTCATTATTGAACCTAAAAAATATATCTTTCTCCATATAAACAATTGTGCTATCATTCATCCACTGATCACCCAATTACTACTAGGAGTGGGATTAATTCGAGATGTCAAATGAATCACAAATACTGAAAGCAACTCAAAAAACTAGTGCAATTCACAATTTCACAAAATCAATTCACAATCTCACAATGCAATATATACTATTTCCAAATACTTGGCAACTTGAACTTGCAATCACAGATTCCCAGAGAGCCAGAGCCCAGAGGCAACATTGAACTGGTGGTCCACTGGAAGTTTGTGCCGCTTCGAGCAATTAAAGAACAAAGTGCTAATTTAATATGTTAAAAACAAAAAACAAAAATTTTTTTAATTACAATTTACACAAATTGAAATAACAAAAAAATAATAATAATAATAAGGGAAAAAAAATTTGGGGTTCGCCTTTTGCTTTTTGGAATCTGGCTTCTTCTTTTGTCGGCTCGGCTGGTTGGCGTTGGGACTTGGCGCCTTGGCAGAGCTGAGGATGTAAAGTCGGAGCCAGAGATGTGAGATGTCAAGATGAGAGCCTAGAGTAGGAGATATACAATAATGGACTGTTGGAGAGGGAAAGGGACCGACGATTGTACTGTAACGACTGTCGAAGACGATAGTTGACGGAGAGGGAAGGGAACGGCGGGCTTTGTCACCGGTGGAGAGGGAAGTGGGTGGCGAAGTGTGAAATCGTCACAGACAAAGTCATGAAGGGTAGAAATTTTGAAATGAATGAATGGGTTTGGGTCAACAATTGATTCAATTGAATTTTGATATGAATGGGTCTAAAACGGGTCATGACCTTGCAAAATTGGGCTTCTCTCTCTATGTTGGATCGAGAATTGAGTTACTTGGTTAAAAAAAAAAAAAAAAAAAAATTTTTTTTTTTTTTAGCCCAAAAGTCCAGTGCGGGCGGACGTATAGTGGCTCCGCCCCTGCTTATGTTAACCACGAAAGAAGTTTGAATGTTGACATAAAAATAGCACTAAATGGAGGCTGAAAGCGATTGGGGTATTTTTTTGGTTATTTTCCATCGACTCTATTGGTATAATAAACTTAGGGCCTTGTCTGCCCTATATTTCCACGCGCAATATGACGCAGGAATTTTCAAATTAGTCAGGAGATCGAGTAGGGGATGGATAACATGATCCCTGCCTCATATCTCGAAAGTCCTTGCCACTGTGGAGATAGGGAGGGCATCAAGACCAGCGGCTATCCTTGAATAAACTAATTAATCCTACCTCCCCCGAACAAAAATGGTACTAAAAGGAAAATCTTCAAGATACTATGCAATAAATGATTTTCATTTCCACTAAGGATGCATTTAATTGTCAATATTTATCATGAAAAAAGTGTTTTTCACCCAAATTTTTACTTTTGTACTGTTTAATTGTTATTTTTTCATGGAAAACATTTTCCTACTTTTGATTACGTGACCTATTTTCCTCAAAATCAAGGAAAATATTTTCTTTAAGGGGAGTAGGATTTTATTTTCTAGGGAATCTACTATCATTTTCTCTCTCTTATCTATTCCTTCTCTCTCGTCTACTCAACGATAAAAAAATAAACATGCATAATATTTTTTAAGTTGAAAATTAAATCAATCAAACACATTTAATTAATAATTTTCATACAAATAAGTTCTAGACAATTGAATTGCCTAGAATTTATTTTCTTTCCATACAAATTTTATGCTCGCAATTAGACGAACCCAAAAAGAACCAAAACATTGAAGGAAAACATAAATTTTGACCTCTAGCTAGAGAAAGCAAGTGAAAAAATTAACCTGAAGAAAGAACCCTAGTTAATTTCAGTCCAAATGGTCTCTTGATTTGTGTTCTAGATATTTGTGAAGTAACAGTGGTAAATTGATTCGATCGAATTGGGGTTCATTTGACACAATTGGACCAGAGGGTTGCTATAGTGACAGGCTTATGTCGCTTGGCCCTGTCACCTGGGCTTGTCAAACAGGTGTGTCAGAATAGCACAACTGATTGGATGCAAGTCCATTTGACTCTACATGTGATTGATTGAGATAGTCAATTTTGATTTTAAAGTAAATTTTGACAAATGCAATCAATCAACTTACATGAATTATTAAATAATGCCCTCTAGAAAGGAAAAGCTGAAAATTGGCTCAATAATTTATGTACAATGCCTAGAAAGAGGGTTCTTGAAAGGTATCGAACCTCGGATTCACCTTTTGATAAGTGTATTATCCAATACTGTAAAACTTTATGCTATTCAATAAAATTGACTGTAATATGTCACTATGGTATGAATCTGAATCATTTTAGTTCAAGTAAACTTGAGCAAATAACAAGCGGTGGATTTTGCTATTTTGACTAAATGCTTAATAATTTGTTGATGATCATGTAATGATTTTTAGTTTTATTTTATTTTTGTTGTGTTTCATATGTTGAATTGAAAAATATTTAGAGATGTAAATCTGACCGAGTAGAACGTCTTGTGAATCTTTAAGAAAATAGGCCAAATAAATGGTAGAGAGGTGATACAAATGATAAGTACTTGAGTACATAACGATGGAATTGAGAACTACTTAAAAGTCTCAAAACCATAACCGTATCTTGTTATAGAAGGGTTTTCTTGAAATTTAATTTTTAATGAGTAAAAACTAGATGGAACCATTGGCCCTACATAGATCCAAGAGCAAAAATGTTTCAGACCATGAAGATTTTGAGGAAAGTCCGACTCGGATAGTCGAGACCTACCTACAACTATACCATGCCAGTCCAGCTCAAGCAACATATCTTCCAATTAATTTTTCAATAGTTCTTTGTTTTGAATAGTTGAATAATAAGCCAAAAAATAAAAAATAAAAGGGGGGGCAAAGAAGATTGACAGGTTGGTTGCCGACCCAACTTTTTAATGGTTTAAATTAATCAAACCAAATCAATTCTTTTGTTGAAATCGACCTGACTCAGTTTGATTTGATCAATTTTTTCGATTTTTTTACCCAACCCTACATATTGTATTTGGTTCATTCAGCATTATGGAGTCAGTTGCTCTCAACCTATGTGGCCCCACATATTAAGAAGTACCTAAAGGTGTAAATTGGGACCAAACCCGGACTCTTGATGAGCTGATCCAAGCCCAACCCAGGATTGGCCGGCTAATGGCTCGTAGCTATAGGCTGGTGCAATAGCCATGAATGATGAGTAATCTCCATATTATTCATTTTCAAATATTGCATTTGGCTCATCTGCCGTTACAAAATTGGGCGCTCTAGTCCAGTTGACCCCCTCATAAGTTTGACATGGCTAAAAACATCTATATCGAAAGTATGTCTCATTCAGCTTCCATTTGACAAGTTTATAAACATTAATAGTAAGAGGAGTCTTAGCGAATTTCACGAAATGTGTAGATAATAATAAGTAATAGTTACACTTGTGTGATTGAAATTAATGTTTGATTTTTTGATTAAAATTTATAAATCAATTTATAATTGTATTTAATTTACTCATTTTAATTTAATATTTTTGATTGGCCCTTTAGCACTGTCAAGAGTCAAATCTGTGTTTGAAAAAATCTATGCCCCAAATGTGGCGAAGAAGACTGCACTTCCATTAACTCTGCATGGAAATAAGTATTTTAACTAGGAACAGAATCAATCCTGCCTTGAATTCAAAAAAGCTATTATATATTAAAAATAGGGATGGCAAAAACCCCGTTCCATGTCGAGGCGAGGATGCTCTATCCCGAACCCATCCTGTAAAGAGAAAAAAATAAAAGAAATAAATAAAAATAATGATAAAAAAATAAATGGCTGGCAAATGGGACAAACCGTCACCCTGCCACGTCTAAGGAGGGGCGGGGCGGGGTTTGGGTGCGACGAGTGCCCCGTCCCGGGGCCATCACTAATTAAAAAGGGCATAGATCAATGGTCATTGAAGTTTGTAAGAAATTTCACATTGGTCATTGAAATATTTTTCTTGCTCTATTAAAAAAGGTTAAACCCTAACCTTAAGGGTCCCCCACCACCCCTACCCTGGAGTATCATGAGGGAGGTAAATCGCAGGTTATGCCTTCAAGGGTACATGGTGGAAGGCTGCTTGTATACTTACACTTACCCAAAAGCCAAATACATATTTCAAGATTCAAACCTTTGACGCAGCAGCCTCAAGCAAAGCTGGATTTCTCCACCCTCCTCTTTTACCACTTGGAGATGTGCCCTGGGGGCATTTTTTTTTTCTTGCTCTATTAGACATGTCGTTAGGGGGATGAAAACTGAGCTGATACATGAAAGAAAAAATTCGCTAAATCTTTTTTCCTTAAAAGTTAAGGGGCTTGAGGGATGGGCTTGGTCCCCCGAGCTCCATCACTGGTGTCGTCATTGATTTTCACATTGGTTTTCGAATGTTATTTTTGTTGGAATCTACTTATACATGCACAGCGAAAAATTAAAATTATTTCGATTCACACCGAAAATCCCTTTTTATTTATATAGAAATCGTGATAAAGATTGTACATTTGAAGAATTTTGCAAATCTTTTGTTTTTCCTTTAGTTCCAGCAATCTTGATTCGCCACCCACAGCTGTTCAATTGTCCAGCCTCCAACGGTGATCCACACAGAGAATAAGATTGCAGCTACCAGGATTTTTCCTCTTGTGCCAGCAAGAATGATAAAAATCATATGGACCTCAAACTCTAGCCATGTATTTATATAAACCCAAACGGGCTCGGCCCGGTCTGATCCAATATTTAATTAATTCAATTAATTAAACCTGGTCAATGAATTAATTAATCCAATTAATTAATTCGGGAATATAAATAAAAAATTCAATTAATTAATTTATCCAACGATTGTTAAATTAACCAATTGATAATTTGCAATCTTCCAATTCTCTTTTGTGTACGACCCATTACGTTCCCGACCACGATACCTAACGACGTGAAATATTATTTTGATCTAATCAAAATTGATAAATTCAAACACCATTTTAATTTATCGTCAATTCACACTCGCCGTCCCTGATTGACATCTAGCAATATGTCAGGACAATACATGTGACGAAAAATGTCAAGTGGTATGACAAAATCAAATTCGTTCGTTTACCGTGAAACTATAATCCCTTCGTCAATATAATCCGATCAATTACGAGATATGGAAGTGTGTCAACCTTGATCATCGATCATATCTTTCACTCCACTATTAAGTCAATACAAGTCGAAAACTCCTTTTCGACTTATGAGTACACCTTGGCCAAGGATTTCATCATCGACTTAATTGAATGAAACGCAAATCATAATCTCCTACTATCTAAGAGTGACGAATCCTTTATTGATCAATCACAACCTTTATATGATTCTTGACGTACCCGAACGATGTCGTATTAGTGGCTCTTTGCAGAGCAACATCCAACACCGCCAAAGTATGACTGTCCTCATATAAGGTACCATGATGATCTTAAGTCAAAGAACCAATTCCACTACCGAACGTTAGAGATTAACCATTGACACTCAGATAGTTATCCATGTGGAATCTCTCGGCGGGTCTCCAATGTTTTGTTCTATAACAAAACATCCACGTGTTCATTTAAGTGTCACCACACTTTAGCTTGTGAGATCAGCTACTTATTTCACAATTAAGAAATGTCACACGTGATGGTTTATCCGTAATAATGATATCAGTATCTCGTTATTACTTACAACCACGGACGATTTAAGAATCATTCGGACGTAATTTGTATCTCACAATCACAACTCCTTGTGATTAACAAATTACGAAAATTTGAATCTACGGACTCTATTATTTATTTATTTGTCTATTAATTAAATAATAGATCTGTCATTAAATTGTATTAATTATATATCAAAAGTATTTATATCCAAAATTGATTGGACCTAGGGCATGATACTCACAATTTTCGTGCCATGTATGCATAAATAGTTGGAGAGAAAAAAAAAAGCTTGTACTGGATCAAAATCAAGCATGTTATTTCATAATTATATTCTTCCCCCAAAATCAATTTTCCCCAATCTTCGAATTAGGTTCAGAATGTTAGTCGAAATGTGAAATATAGATAATGTATCTTGTAGATGCAGAGGCATTTGAAGCGAGATGTCATTGTTGGACACAGTGCTTGATCCAAAATTCAGGAACGAAAGCTAATTAAGGGAATATTTGGCAAAATTTGAATTATAATTTAATATGGTCAAAAATACTTTTATCCATATATTTCATAAGAAACTCATATATAGTCCATTATGTATTTGCACATCGTGTAGGACCCACAACTCATAATGCTATAAAATTTAAGCACTCCCAAACATGTTCTAAGGCTAAAGATTTCGATGTTGTGCTAGCTTTGGACATTTAGACCATTTTGGCACTCAATGGCGACACGTCATGTTTTACTTTAGTTTTTATAAGTCTTTATAAACTATAGTCTCTACTAGAGTAAGAAAAATACTTCGAAGATTAATTTGAAATTTTTACAAATTTCAGTGATAATTGGTGAAATTAAGTGCTTGTTTGATAAAAATTTTGTTAATTGATTTTTTAACCGTTAGAGATAAATTGGGTGTGAGAGAAAAATTAAAAAATGACGACTAAAATAGTGAAATAACGCTCAAAAAAATGATTTAATTAGATTAAAATCTCTACTAAACATGTTTTAACTCCTCTATATAAGATTAAAATTTATTCGTCACTCACTTTCATTATTTCATCTGCCATACACGTGCCAGTTTGGAAATTTATATTTATTTTTTGTGTCGGTCAATGCTGCCAAGAACATTTATGGCTGCATATATGACTTGAATGCTAAATTAGATCTCACACTAATTCACTCAACATCCTTTGTCTCCATTGGATTTCTTCTTCTTCTTCTAGATATCTTGATCCACATAGCAAATAGTGTTAGCTAATAAAAGTACCTTTTGATTTTCCCTCTATATATGACATAAAACACCTTGCATTAGGCTTCACAGATGAGTCGATAAAAGCAAGAGCAATCATGAATAAGTATGGTTTGATTCTTTCCAGCTAATTTCAGACTTTGCAAGCAAAATGTATTAGTATCGTAGTACCAAGCAAAGTAAAGGATCATGTTACAAACCGAAAACGAAAATTTGACAACATTTTGGCATGTTGAACCTTTGACTTTATGACCTAGGTGAATAATTGTACCCACATAGAGGAAACTCCCTTTCACGAGGCAAATGCTTATAGCGTAAAGATAATATTTTTGAGTCATTTGAAGCTATACCGAACTTAAAATTTCTTCAGCATTCGTCCAGTAATGGGTTTGTGTAGCCTTCAAGGAGGCTTGCAAGCACAACAATAGCGAGTGGAAGTCCTATACAATTGCGAGCAATCTTCATCCCGATTTTCCCCAACTTAGAGGACAACAATGTTTTCCAAACTTCCACTCACAAAATAACTTTCATCCTCATTTAGAAAAAGCTTGTGATGAGGAGAACAAGAATTTTCATAACCAGCCACTTTCTCAAGCTTAGTAGTCATCATGATTCGACTCCCATTCTTGTCCTTTTGAAGTGAATGTTTCACATATCATCCCAAACCATTGTATCTCGTACGTCATCCATTACAATTAAATACCTTCTACAATTTAGATTTGTATACAAATGTTTTTCTAATTTTTCTTTGCTCTCTTTAAGCATTTCCCCAGTTCAAATTCCTAGGGAATCTAGAATGCCCAGTAGGATCTTGCACATTACTGTCTTGCAAAGCTGATGTAAAATAAAAACTACGTCGTCATAAACTTGTCTAGCAAGAGTTGTCTTACTAAGATTTCCGCCTTTTAGCTATAGGTCAATCCGCCCTCTCCTAAGTATGTACCATGTTTATTTTCTTTCAATTACATTTGGCGTTTGATTATAAGTATAGAATTTGCATGGAAAAAAAAGAGAGTAAATTCTAGGTACTTTAATTACCTAAAACTTATTTGCACGTAAATTGTGAATTAAAAGTGTTTAATTGATTTAATTTTAAACCTAGAAAATATTATACTTGTCCCATTTTTTATTGGTGGATAGATAAGAAAGAGTGGATAGATAAGAGAGAGAAAGGGAGAGTGAATTCTTTGGAAAATAAAATTTTACCCCTCCTAAAGGAAATATTTCTTTAATTTTGAGAAAAATATAGTCACGTAACTAAAAGTAGAAAAATGTTGTCCATGAAAAAATGACAATCATACAGTACCAAAGTACGAATTTGGGTAAATAAACACATTTTTCATGAACAATATTGACAATCAAAAACACCCATAATTATTTATAAAATAAAAGCTAAGAGCATATCCAAAATTCCATTTATTTATAAAGAACATTTTATGCATTATAGAGAGCATATTTAGATTTAGATAGTCAAAATTTTTATGCACTCTAACATTGCTCTCTATTTTGGCCCTTCATTTTAAATTTATCAAAAAATATTTATTGATTTCCCCTCATATTTTATTTAACATAATTTTTTATATGTCAATAATCAATTAATCTAAATATATTTGAATAGTTTGAGAAATAATGTATTGAAATATGCAACTTATTAAATGCAATCATTATTTATTAATAATATAGAGTGTGTTTGGAGAGCCGAACCTGTTGTGGAGCCTTGTTGTTGATTTTAATTATTGCCATTTTATGGAGCTCAAATATTGTCGATCCTATTTATTTTGTTAAAGATTGTTTAGGAATTTGTATTATTGTAAAATTTTATTAAGGAATTAGAGTCATTGCAAAATTTGATTTTGCTCTAATTTATCTTAGGGAGTTGTATTTAGACATTCTTAATATCATCAAAACGATAGAAAGAGAGGTAGAGAAGATACGAGTGCAGTATTTTCTTGTAAACATTTTTTCATCATATTGAATTACTACAGTAACGAGAGAGTATGTAGTTTCACATTGAGATGAACCTACATAAGTTTTGTGTGTTCTTGAATGTTTATTTTTTCTTCGAATTAATTGCTCTCGGTGGAATAGAATTAAAGCCCTGTTTTATTAACCATTTTTTTCCATGGAATTAGGAATTGGTTTTCCAACTTCCACTTTTACATTATTTGATAACATTTTTTTTTCCTTAGAATTCAATTTCCAACTTTCTTGCCACCTCAGCCGAATTCCACCTTTTCCTTGAATTGGAATTCTGCGGTCACTGTACCAATTTTTTTTTATTAGTAGTGGAAACAAATTCTAAGAATTATAGTAAAAAAATATTTCCCTTTAGTTGACAATTTTCATGTAAAACAAAGTCAAACGAACACCAAAAGATAGATGATTTTCTTGATTTTTTTTTTTTTTGCAATGTAAATAAATTTCATCCCTAATACCAATAAAATCTATTCATTTAATTGACAACTTTCATGTAAAACAAAGCCAAACTAATAGCAAAAACTACTTTTATTTCAATATTTTTCACGTGAAAAATTATACCAATCAAATACAATAATTTACAATTCTCAGGAAAATGATTTTTACAATTCTTAACAAAGCCAACTCTATATTTTAAAAAGTTAAAGTAGGGAGTATCTTGAAACTTATTTTTAAGCATTAACTCTTTAAAGTAGAGTTTTTTGTATATAAAGAATATAATGTTTTAAATCAATTGTGCTCCAAGTACCAAAAAAATAATACTTACTTTAAGTACTTTTATTTCACTCTTAAATTACATAACATAAACTTACTAATTTACTTGCATGGTAAACTTTATAGGTAATTAGCGAAATACACTTTCTTGGCGAGATGACCGATTTTAACCCCCCAGTTTGACAACCATTAAACAAAACTTTTTCTTTTTAAATTCATTTTCAACTATATATTCTCACAATAAAATATTTTGCAAGTAAATTCAAAATTTTTCCTACTTTTCAACTATTTTTTCTCCAAAAAAGAAAATCACTATTTAAAAATCAATTTCTCCAAAAAAAAATAAATAAAAAATAAAAATAGATAAATAAATAAAAAATAAAAAAATACACCTCTTTTAAGTGGTCAAAATTGCGGTAATAAATTGGTTTGGGTTTCTTTTAGAGAAAAATGGTTTAAGATACTCTAAAATGAGCATCTTCTTTATGTTGGACTATATGTGCTAGATGGAATAGCTAGGAATGAATATCGAATTAACAAATACCGTATATGCAATTTAGATATTGGATTTGTACATATCATATTTACAAATTATCGTATATACAAATTACTGTATATGCATATTATTATATTTACAGCTTATCGTATTTGCAACAGTATATTGTATTTTTGTAACAACATATTGTATTTGCAATAGCTTACCGTATATTCAACAACTTACCATATTAGCATATACCAATTTTGCATTTACTGTATAGCAGTGAATTAGGCAAAATATAGCAGATTTAATAAAATGAATAAAATAATCTGAACAAATTGATCTAGTCGGCCAAATAATGCAGATTACTTTTTAATAAACAGAATAATTAAACTAAATAGCCAAAAAAATTCATCGAGACCTGTGAGAATACAATTTCCCTAAAACAGATTCGCCCCTCACCGTAGTTACTTGAGGATTAAATTGGACGTCTGTCTCCCTGGATACAACGGATCAACAGTATAATTTGAGCATCTCAAATACTACTCGAGCGAATAGAATTTGTGTTGAACAGAACCACCAACAAACTTTTGGACCGACACTAAACTATAGGCTGTATATGAAACTTTATGCAGTATGAAGAAGCTGTATTCTGAAAAATTTGGAGAAATTGTATTCCCGTTTTTCTTCTTGTGTGGAATTGAGAGAACCGGGTTGTATTTATAGGCTATTTACCATGAATGCCATTAACGGTATATAATGACAATGAATATCGGAGTTTCAACAGTTTTAAAAATCAAATGGTCAGTTAGAGAAAAAAATTAGCAAAACGTAGGCTCTTCCAAAGGGTTAATTTTCATGTTCGAAGCTTATTTTGGATCGATTTGCCCTCCTGCGCGTGCACGTAAAGAGAGCCTCTATGCTACATATGATCACACTATTTCGAAGGTGGTATTTCTTTTCATATTTTTCTTATGTGGGACAAACTTTAAATGTTTTCCTTCCAACAGCATAAACTATTTTCAATTGGCACACCTTTCACTCGAACATTATTTTTGACATGTAAATACATAATTTCGATGTTCTCACGAAGGAGAACGTAAAATCAATCTTGAACTTTCAAAATAGTCAACTGGGTCTCACTCAAATTTTGTGCCAAAGTTAGCCACTTAATCCATTATTTCCAACACTTTCCAAATTAGTTTGTTGAGTGTCTTTTAAACTTTGTGCAAATGGAAATCATCTATTAGTTATTAGTTAGTTTACATATTTAGGTAAAATTTGAATTTCCTATTTAAACAAAATGTAAAAATCTCTCCAAGAACCCGAAATGAGAAAAGAAGATAGATACCCATTTTAAAGTATAAAGATTTCAAGTCAAATTTGATGCGGAACGTAGAAAGCTACCGATTCAAATAGAAGTAATTGTATGTACCAATATTAGACGGGCTAGATAGTAAAATGATTAAAAGGAAAACAGGAAAGAGAACACGTTTTCACCGTTTTGAAAAATCGAAAACAGAAAACGGCCCGAAAACGGTAAAGAGAACAGGGCCTAAATGATTTATAAATTGGTTGCCAAGAGAAGCTTATGACTCATTCAACCAGTCATGAAAAGTCAAAAGATATTTTTGAGACAAAAAAAATTGCTTCAGAACTTGTTTAAATAAATTTTTGAAAATACTTTATATGATTAAAAGAACTTTTAGAAAAAATATATAAAGTAACTTTCTTAAGTAACTTTCTACAAGAAGCAAAAGCTATGTTAAACCGATCCTTAGTATTTCTACGACGACTGCGTATAATCCATTGGGCAAATTCTTTTTATAAACTTAATACAATAATCGAAATATTAAAAAAGTAACAAAATAAATAAATAAATAAATTCCCCTTATATCTTGTTTATCTACTCTTTCCACTGCATTGGGGGGGGGAGGGGGGGGGGCAAGTTTTTCCTATAAAAATTAAAAATTCATACAGTATCAAATTGAACAACCTTGCTTTTTGGCCAGGCTTGGAAACAGGAATAGGGGAGCGATGTCTTTTCTGCAAATTGAATTTATAAATGAATCTCTACCTGTGATTCTTCAACACCTCCAAAATATACCAGTCCATCCAAGAACGTATAAGGAAAGTCAACTTTGTAAACAAATTCATCAGAAATAATTGAAAAATCAAACAACCCTTCGAACATGCCTTCGGTCGATTCGCCATATAAAAAAATCATGGAATAGTTGAACATTTTAATCTTAAATATTCTAATTGTTGATCGTAAAAATAAATAGGAAACCTGCCCGTTGGGAGTGGTTGACTTTTGATGCTGACATTTAAAGAGAACCCTTCATTTCTGTGCTGAAATGTGCATCTCCTCTATATAAAGCAGCCAAAAATCAGACATCTTGGCACATCAGATCATCAGTGGGATTTCATAACTTTCCATTATCTTTCTCCCTGATTGTTTGGAACTCCATAGAGTTAATGGCAATTCAAGGTTTTCTTCTTGTTTCACTCCTGTTTTCATGCTTGGCAGCCACTTCTGATGGTGTAGAAACCTTCTCATCTCTTCAGAAAAGTCTTATAGTCACCGCTTCACCAAAACTCGGACAAGGTAATATTTCACCACCCCCTCTCCCTAGCGTGCACACACTAAAAAACAAATTCAGACATGTAGGTGTACTCTAATTTAATCAAGATTGCACTTAGCATCGTTTGACATGACTTTTGAAAAGCCAAAAGCTCATGGGACTAAAATATTGCTTTTGGACCTATTTAGATAATTTTTTGAAAGTGCTTTGTCTGGCTAAAAAATATTTTAGAGAATGTTAGTCCAAAGTGACCTCCTGACAACTCTTTTACAAAAAACAAAAGTAGAAACTTTGCCAAATAGGCCATAAATCAAATCATCATGTAAGTGGAGAGCATTTATCTATAACATGACGAAATAAAGCAAAAAATGCAGAACTTTGGAGGGAGACGTGATACGTCACCTTGAGTTCTTTCAACGCGAATAATAAACTTAGCTGGAAGCTAAAGAAAATAAAAATAACATGAATAGTCTCAGAATGTAAATATCATGATTAATCAGTTAAGGTAATATTTATTTCAAGATGGATAATTACTGGCCTTGTCTATTAAGATACAACTCACAAGTATATGTTTGCTCACATCTAAAATTATTTCTAATTTGCAGTACTGAAAGCTGGGGAAGACAATATAACAGTGACATATTCATTCAACAAATCCCTAGCAGCTGGGACAGATTCAAGCTACAAGACAGTAAAGTTCAAGCTCTGTTACGCCGCTGTTAGCCAACAGGATCGAGCCTGGAGAAGAACTGAGGACCACTTAAACAAAGATAAGACCTGCCAACACCATATTGTTACTAAGCCATACAGTTCCTCTAACACCACCTTCACCTGGACAGTAGAGAGGGATGTGCCAACTGCTACATACTTTGTCCGAGCATATGTTTATAACTCTGCAGACCAAGAGATAGCCTATGGCCAAACCACGGATGCTCATAAGACCACTAATTTGTTCAATGTCCAGGCAATTAGTGGACGCCATGTGTCGCTTGACATTGCCTCAATTTGCTTCTCTGCTTTCTCTGTCGTGTCTTTGTTCGGTTTCTTCTTCCTGGAAAAAAGAAAAGCCAAGATGTCCCAAGCAAAGTGATGCAGTCTCTTGAGTACCTTAGTCAAAAACTACTCTACGTTCTATTAGTACTTTGTAATAGTCGAGTTGTGTTTTCTTCCTATATTATAATTTAACTGGAAGTCTCCAGTTGCATGTAAACAATCAATATAAAAAATGCTCTCAGTCTAATACAGAGCCTTTCAGGGACTTATAAACCTTCTTGTAATGATATTCAAGTTTGGCAGAGAAGCTCGGCTATAGAAGTTAAATAAATTACTGATCATATGTATCATCTCCTGTTCTATTTATTAAAGTTGTGATAACCATGTTTTCTGCCCAGTCTCTTACAGTCTTGCTTCATTAGTATCTGATGAGGATAAAGAGTTTCAGAGCTCAAAATGTATTTAAAAAAAAAGAAAGAGAGACAATTATTATCATGTAAATTAAAATAAACAAATTTCTTATAGTATGAAGAGAAAGGCAGCACACAGATTATCTATGAATCTATCATTGACTTTATATATAAGATGATGCATGGCACTTTCCTAAAGTCAACGATGAGGATGTAGCAACTAATTAATTGACCTAAATTTGCAGGATCCACGACAAATTGATTATTTATATGTAGCTTTGACATGAAATAATGCTGTCATTATACAGCTGATTTATTTATTTCAGCTACACCTCATATGTACGTGCAGAGACATAGAAAAAGCTAGTAAAATGCAAGAAAGAGATAGATATCAACTCTATTAATGTCACGGTGAAGAAAATTCGCTCCTCTATGATATCTGGAAACGTCATTTAGTAAAAAAATAAATAAATAAATAACAGGTAACTGAGAATTTTATTACTCAACTCCAGGATATTATTCTTAATATGAGATGTGCTAGTTGTCTAACATCAGTACGATAGTATGAACCAAATCAACATTTATTATATCATATGACATAAAAGATAAGCATCTGATGAATATAATAAGAGACGATATGGTTAACCTATAATAGTTGACAACAATCTAGGCTTATACTTCAAAACTCAAAGCAAAATGCTCTGAAGTTCATTCGTGTTAATTAGATTTGTTGGTAGAAGTAATAATAAAGCATTCAACGAATACGAGATGATATAATGCGTTAACAAATTCGAGCATGAGTGCAAAATAAAAGTGAAGACAGGTACAACATTTCAAAAAGTTCCTCGCAACCGAATTGGGCTTAGTAAATAAGAATTTCTAATCTTTGTGTATCTTTCTGAATAAAAGTACACACCTCTAAAGCTAATGATGGTCATGTTGAATAAAGAAAGTAGCAGATTACAAGCTTACACTCTTTGGTACATCTAGCAACTGAAAACCATTTCCTGGCTCTCCATTCTATCCGCTCCAGCTAGTTGTAATCTGTCATCAAAAAGATTAACCAATCCAAACGCATCGGTTCCTGGAGGGCACTCCAAGGCAGCTTCAAGTACCCGATGATGTATACCATGGGAGTCAACTGAATGTCCACCTTTGTGGTCATGTCCAGCTAGACAGGCCTTTACGCAATTGTATCGGTGAATCACATACATCACTTCATCATAATTCCACAAGAGAGCTTCTTTAGTTGCTGCACCGGGATCTAACGGCAGATGGCAACATACCACAACTTTCTGGTTAGAATTTGTTGCATCCTGAAGGACGTGATCCAACCATTCCAATTGTTCTTTCCCAACTGCTCCATTAAACATAAGGAATCTTCTCTCAAGCCCCACTAATCCATTTGGACTGTTTTTGTCTGAATTTGGATTCCTTTCCCGAAGAAAATTCAAGGCCTTCAATGTCTTTTCGTGATCCTTTGGCCAACCAATAGCGCTTATATCATAGCCATCGAGGACTACAATTCGGTATTCTGGAATTGGAGAAAAATCGTAGTAGGCAAGACCATCAATGCTAGGAATATTCAGCATTTGAAGCAACTTTTCACGAGGGAGATTATAGAGGCAGTGGTTGCCAATCATGTGATATACAGGGCCATTGAAAACATTAAATTCATCGATGACCTTTTTAATAGCAGATAGAGATTGGTCTTTTGGACAGAAGCCGTCAATAATGTCCCCAAAATTGATCACAAACTTTGGCTTTTGCTCATTCCATTTCTGGACTGCCCTTTGCAAAACAAGAATACTATGTCGGTAATACCGAGGAACACCAAGGAATGAGCGGCCATCAGGAATATCAGCATATTGGACATCCGATATCACGCCAAATGAAAGAAGAGGCTGCTTACATTGTGCACTCACAATTCCATTTGTGTAAGCCATAAGTACCTACCAAGAATCCTATAAAATGACAAGAATAACTTCAAATCACTTTTAATTCCGACATTGCAAGTCATCTTGACCAAGAGTATAAATCAAAAATCATCAGTGCATCAGTTTAAAATCTTAGAACTCCAAAAGTATCCACATCTTGTTTTAAAAGCCCGTATTAACCAATCAGATGAGAAAATAAAGGAAATAACAAAAGCCGACCTTACAAAATAATTATAACTAGGAGCAAAGAAGTCATTTTATTTAGCTTATCAGAGATGAAGGTAGACTCAAGGGGAATCTGATATTGAAGGGTCACTTAGATTGATTGAGGCCCGACTAATCTAATTCTTAGTTGTTCTAAATGGCCCTGTTTGTGCTAGAATAAGCATTGGGGATCCAACAGGTAATTAGATCTGGTAACAAGAATCACCTATTGTACTCATCTTGATATTCTAGCATAAGGAAAGGTAAGAGAAACCATAATGGCCTTTTGTCATATTTGTATCAATAGTATAGGCAGTAATAGCACAAATGGCTCTTGATTTGTGACAAACCATAACTATGCATGCCACAGCCCTGTAAACAGCAGCAACAGTGTGATCCTTGTCCCTATAACTCTTAGTTATCAACTTTTGTTCAATGCCTCTCTCAATAATCAGAAAGAAAGAAAGACCCTCAATCTCCCTACTAACCACAAAAACTACTATTCTGAGCCATATTATACAATACCTGTGAAGAGTATTTGATTTCTACCCAAATAAACAAGAAAGAAAAGAGCGTTCCTCTCCAGTTTTTATGACCACATCCACAAATAAGCCCTGATTTTTTGTCTAGGTTGGGATTATCCGGTAGCATCCATATCTTGGATAGATAACCCCAACCCACCCACCCAACCCAAGCTCAGAATTTCTGAATACTCCAGTTCACAAATCTATAATCTGACAATTACTGCATAATTAATAAGTTCACTCCGATGGTGTCTACAGCATCAGGCCAATTTCGACAAAGACGAGCAAACTACAGATCCTCAAAAAAGCAGAGGTTGATCACCAAGTTTCTTGACAAATATTTTCACATTAAGGCTGAAGCAGAGTAAATTAACCGATTGTGAATATAAATTAAAATCAATCTTCAATCGAACATCAAAATAAATAATAACCCACAAAACTAACGTATATAATACATGGATTTCGATCAAGGGATCGCTAAACTGTTACAGGAAACACGTAGACAGCAATGTGTCAAAGCATATATATTATTAATGCTAATCAAAACCACACAAAAAAAATTCGAGAAGAGTAATAATTTAAAATAATTAGAAAGAGACTTATTGCATACCCTTTTCGACAAATCCAAACCTCCAGCTTTTTGTGTCACCTCGTTACATATAGAAAGAATTATATAACTACGGGATCTGTATTGCCGGAGAAGGGTACGATGTCGTACGAGTTACGACGTTCTGGGAGTCCGGTTTGTTAGGTACAATCGTCCACGTTAACTTTTTCTCTTTTTTATTTATATTCAATATTTAATTCCAAAGAAAGTCCTTAATAAATAAATATTAACATTTTTATCGTGTTCTATTTTTTATTTCAATAAATTAAAACATCTTGTTTCATAATTATATATTCCAAATATTTTTCTAACCTACATCGAGATGAGGCTCATGCATTTTGTCATACTTCTATATTTATTGTTTATTTCAAATTCCAAATAAGTTTTTGCGCTTTTCTAACATCAATTTTGAATATAAGCCATTATTAAAGACAAGATCTACAAATTCATAGAAGATTGAAGATAAAAATGTGATGAAAAAGTCTAAAATATAAGTGCAAAAAATAAGCGAAGGTTAGGAATGTTTATTGCAAATAAAATGTGGTGAATTTAAGAAGGGGAATTTGGCCATTTGACCCAACTAAACAATGTAATTGATGAAATGACATTTGACCAATAATAAAAACAAATGAAAAATGTAAAATATTTTAGTTGGCAAAATGACAAAATTCTCCTTTAGTTGTTAATTTAATGTCTTCCAATTTTTCTCATTTCATCTCATCATTTTTCCTTCAAATGCACATTAGAACCCTAAGTTCTTTTTTTTTTCTTTTGAAAATAACATATTCTTCCTCTGTTCATCTTCTTCAATTTTAAGTTCTCAAAATTACATTCACCTATTTTCTTCTCTTCGATCACATTTGAACAAGAGTTTGGTTAACATACATTTATATAGAAAAAAAGAGAGAAAAGATGCTCTTAGAAATCTCATCTATGTTGTATTTTTATTATTAAATATAGTATTAAATAATATTTAGTTGGTATTGTTTGCGTATTTAGTGTGCTTTTTGTGTTATTTGCTACCATTGGTTGTAATAACACTACAATTACTTTCTGAAATATAGAACACCACTCCAACCGTTATCTGTAAAGTAAAATGACACTACAATCTTTATCTGCTGTAGTTTATTTTTTTCAAAGAAATGACTTTAATAATGGATTCACTAACGTATATAATACAAAAATATTGACTAGTTACAAAGAACGATTAAAACAACATATAATTTTTATATTATTGAGATGATGAAAATACAAGTTATCAAATTTATATGTATCGATTAAATTAATAAACATATCTATCAATTTTTGTACGTGTCATGTACATATTACAATGTAAATAAGTTTCAGTTATTATTTTTAGGAAATGAATGGACCATAACTCCTTATACTCATAATTATATGCATAACAGCATTAGTGTTGTTACGAAATTTTCGCCAACATTCGGAGCCTGTTTGGGAGTGATTTTGAGAATTGATTTTTTGACCGTTAGGAAAAAGTGGGGTCCATCTGTGAGAGAAGAAGTCATATATGACAGCTGAAATAGTGAAATAACAATCAAAAAATCAATTTTTTGGGTGAAAAATCGCTCCCAAACAAGCCCCCGATTTTTTCAATAAAACAACATTTAATAATGGACTCCCTAACATATGTAATATAAAAAGTTTGACAATGTCATAAATAACGTAAATGAGTTCCACTATTAGTTCGCAGAATATAGATTAAACGTAGCTGCTTTTACTCGTGTTAACACGTATAGTCTTTGTTTGAGCCTTATTTTTCATCAAAATGTATTCTTGAACAGTAATTTGATCTTATTTTAACCACAAGTTTTTCAATAAAATAATATTAGACACAAATTTAAAACTTTTTCTTATTTTTTAACCATACATTCCCCATTACAACTCTATTACAAAATTCATTTGTTGAAAAAAAAGGAGGCTCAAACAACACCATAATGGCACAAGGGTCGTTTTCATATTAATAACGACACTTGTGCTATTTTGTTGATTTTTCCTACATTTTTGTTAATATCTTTTAAATTAAATATTTGCGTTTTAATTATACATCTATCTCTAATTTGTTATTGTTTCATGATAATGGCACGTGTTACGTTATTAGAAATATAAGTATGCATGCAAATTATACAAGTGTCGTTACTGAACTTATAAGAGAATTATAAGAACGATTTAAGTGTTTTCATGTTTGTTACAAAATTTCATGAGAATAGAGCAAACATCATTACTCAGATAAAAATGTTTATAATTCATTAGGGGGTTCAATATATGAAATCGTTGTGCTGGAATAAAATCAAAATATAGGAAAAATCAATAGAACGACATAAGAGTCGTCACTGATATGAAAACGTCCATTCCGTTGTTCTATCTATAAATATGAGTTGAGAAATATGCTCATTAATTGTAAGTCTAGCATCCAATGATGGCATAACTGCTGTTACAATTATAAATTTAATAGTCCATGAGAACAACACTTGTGCCGTTATTAAGATAAGATCATCAATTGTGTATGACAATGACACTTGTATCGTTATTGAGATGAAAGTTTTTCTGAGAACGGCACAACTATCACTATATTTGATTTATAAGTGTCCATGAAAATGGCCACAAGTGCTGTTACAGTAGTTAAAAAGTTCCTAAGAATGATATCAATGCCATTATTGAGATGAAAAATTCAAAGAGAACAACACAAGTGACATACATAAATATAAACTT
>NC_036249.1:12280225-12285440 GCF_002742605.1 Olea europaea var. sylvestris | reverse complement strand
TGTGTGGGGGGGGGGGGGGGGATGGAGGAATGCATATACAGTTAACGACTCCCAATGGAAAAAGAAATGAAGCCTCTCAACTGATGCAACTGTTGAAATCATCCTCTCTTAGTAACTAAATTTACCTGAAAATAATGAAGGCGGGGCAGCAAAGATTTAATTGTGTTTCTGTTGTGTTGTGGATGTATATCAGCAATTTCTTCATCACTCATTATGGTCATCTGTTGGAACAACTCCATGATATTTGCGCCCATATAGGTATCGGGCCCGTACCATATGTTTAAGTTAGGTACTTGTGCAAACGCCTGGAACAATACAAGATGGCAGCTAAAAATTAATTAAAATAAAATTTTGAAGTAGTGGGGCATAGACTGCAGTAGTACAAGAATATCACAAACCTGTAGAATGGTTGGCACAACATTAGAAGACGTACAGGTTATTGTTGGAACAACTTCATGAGAATATGCTTTGGTCTCAAGTGAAGTATTTATATACACCACATGCAAAGAGGGGGAGGAAATGGAAGCTGCAGCCTTCGAAAGATAATCCATATATGCAGGACTGGCTGCAGCATCAGCCAAGGAGCAACTAATGCGTTCATTCGACATCCTATACACTCCTACCTGAAAAAAGGTCATTGTCAATTGCGGAACTAAACTACAAATTTATTATTACACCACTAAGTAGAAATAGCAGCATTAAATGGACAAAAAAACAAAAAAAAAGCAACTGGTAAATTTATGAAAAAATAAAGATGGCTACCTTATTGTAAAATACTAGGTTATCTATAATTCCAACCACTTATATGATTTAGAGCATGATTGACCATAAACCAACCTTTGGCAATGTAATAGTGAAGAAGTTGCAAAAGTAAGAAATAAAAAGGAGGCATTTTGTAACAAATATAATATACAAATGAAAAGAACAGGGTGTTCAAATTGTGGAAGTTAAGATGTCCTTCAACTCTGTTTCGAGAATATGGGTCATTAAATTACTGGAAAACTCTACTCCAATCTAATTTCAATTATATTAACTAGTCAGCAAATTCCGTGATGAGCAGTGGTAAGCAATCATGTGACAGTTCCATAAGTTGACTCATGCATCAAGATCACTTCTGTTAGCACAGTCACATATAGTAAGGACCAAACTGATATTTTTCTTTGGTCAATAGCAAAAAGGCGGTACCTCAGTATATCCAGCCTGATCAAGGATTGCTCGAACATTTTCAGACATAAAATCTACACCTAGAACAGTGATGAATTTGCATCCAGCTTTAGCCATTTTGACAGCTGAATCTGCCATAACTAATGAATCAGATATATGGATATGAGGCCAGAGCTTCTGTGCAGCAGTTAAAACTCCTTGGACCTCAGGGTCCATGTAGAAATGTGCAACTACACCAATTTTCTTCTCCTCGAGCAGATTTGCAAGCTCTTCAACTTTTACTTCGTTAGGGGACAAAAATCTCGCCTGCAATTTCACTAAATGGAACTTAGAGATAATAAGATATACTATACCTCACGAGCATGCTAACAATACCATGACGGATTGTAATGCTGTTCCAAGTCAACGACAATTTACATAAGTCATTAAAGATTAAAGACACTAGAATGATGTTTTAGAAGTTAATCACATTTCTTGAAAGTAAACCAACTTTCATTCACATGAATGGATTAGCGATGTCCAAAAGCCCTCAACATAAATTTAAATGAAACAATCTTGAATCAAAATGCAACATTTTTTCTCTATACTAATGTTCAATAAACATTCTTTTTCCAAAATCTATGGAGAAGGATAGGCTACTCAATTTCTTTTCTTCGAAATGACTTTAGTAGTCCCCTTAAACATATGGTGTAATGAGAACAATAGAAATCTCTCCTTCACTTCTAAAAAAATATCATTTCCAACTCACTTATCACCCAAAGGAAAGGGCATCCATTTATAATTACTTTAAGCAATATTTTCCAAATTTAACTTAAAACCAAAAAGCATTAACCAAAATTGTTTTCTCATACACCTTATGCCATCTTCCTAAGCTTAACAACTCCCCTTTTTTTACCTAATTGCGTCTTAACTTCTTCAACTTAAAGAGCGAAAATTCTAATCTTCTCAGTTCCTATGATATTCAACCATCATTTGGGATTTCCTTGTAATTTGTCAACCATTTTCCACTTAAACTTATTCATCAAAGAATTATTCCCTGAAGGCTTCTTCTTACACTAAAACACCAATCAGAAACAATCCCAACAATTCCTAAACTATTATACACTACTGCATCACCACAATACAACGTTAAGACAAAAAGACAAACAATAAAAATTGAAAATTTAAACATAAAAATCATAAAAGGATGAAATAAAAAGTCCACCTGAACTTCGGCATAGCTTCCTTTGGCTTGAATCCCATCAACATCCACAATCAGAGACGGGAATGGCTCACCACGTGGCCTACCCTCGCGCTCAGCAACCAATGCTTTGGTCCTCTTCTGCAAGCTAACCAACACATTGTGCCAAGTATTCGCCCTACTTTTCGTAGAAGAACCCCTTTTCCCATTCAAGCCCATCACATTAATTGCCTCCAAATCCTCTGTTTTCAGCGCCAACACCTCTTCCGGTTCGGCTCCATCGAGCAACCAAACCAAGCACGCACAGAAACCTTTAGTTATTTCCGAATCACTATCAGCCAAGAACCTCACTTTGTTATCATTACCGAGTGATACATGTAGCCACACCTGTGCAGTGCACCCCGGCACACGATTTTCAGTGGTTTTTAATGATTGTTCGGAAGGAGGTAATAGATTTCCATACTGTAACAACTTTTTAACACGGTCCACAGGTTCGAGAAGTGTTTCGAATTCTTGGATGAGAAGATGCAGCCTTGCCTCGGTGGTGGCTCTGGTGCCAGTGGCAGCCTCTGCAGTGGCTAGATTATCACTACCCGGGAGAGGCGATGTAACGGCAGAGCAAGAAAAGGGCGTTATAGAGGTTGGTTTCACAGAAAAACAAGAATTCAAACATGGGTTTCGTGTATAAATGCATCTGATAACAGGTTTCCTCACCGGATTAGATAAATGGTTGAATTTGGGTTTCGGAGAATTGTAAAACAAAGAAGAAGACACAGCTCTCATGGCTAATGTTCCCGAGTCCATATAACCTCGAAAAAAAAAAAAATTGTTCTTTCGTATAATCCCGTGAGTATTTTTGTTCGTGATTTCGTATAACAAGTGCCGAGAACGAAAAACACGGGATTCACTATGTGATGTGTGTGTGTGTGAGAGAGAGAGAGAGAGAGAGAGAGGTGGTTGAGTGGTGGAGGGAAGGGATTCAACGGCGGAATAAAGCGCTGGAATATATATGCAGAGGAAACTGGCAAGAAATGGGGGCCTTTGGAAAAGAGCAATAAAGGGTCCCAAAAAAGAATGGTGATAAATATACTGCGAGTAGAATACTATTTCTTTAAGATAGAATATTAATTGCTAGAATTTTGCTTTAGAAGTTTGATCTCATAAAATTAATATTAAAAATAGAATAATACTATCTAATATTAGTATTGTTAACAGTTTATGTGCCTTTACTTTACCGATTCAATTAAGTGATAAATTTATTATTTAATGTTATATAATTATCAGGGGTGGATACAGAGATTTTGAGTGAAGGGGCACAATCAAATTATGTACAAATTGAATACATTGTTTTTTTTTTTTTTAAATGATTTATATTTGATCCGAAAAATGTAGATTTAAATTTAAAAAACATTTCTTTATTAATATTTTGCCCATTATTTTCATCTATTTGATTTTGAACAGCTATTTCATTAATATTTTGCTCATCAGAAGAAAATATATATTTATATTTTAAAAAATTATGTATTCAATACAAACAATCAATGCTAGTAATCAAAAGGAAAAACATATAACCAATATTCATTACTAATAATCAGTCAAATAAACACAATTCATTAGATATACGTTAAATTTTATATAATCAGTTTAGATACGTGTTATATAAACAAATAAGATAGAAGAAAATGCAAATTTAGGTTCTATTTAGTTTGAAAATTCGATTGAAAAATGAGAATTTGTAGTAGATGTGATAATTGTAGAGAAAATATAAACAAATTTTAAAAAATTAGAAGGGTTAAGATTTTGATAAAAGGCGTGAGAGACAATACGAAAAAGCAATAAAAAGAGAGAAAACTCAAATTTATTATGATTTTGCCCATGTTTGGTGGGGAATAAAGTCGGATTTTTAGTAAATTTTGATAAAATTTTAAAATTTAAGAAATTCATGAAATATGTTATTAAAATTAATTGTTAACTTTGATTTATATTAAAATTTAGATTTCAATCGATACCAAACATGACTTAAAAAAAATAATTAAAAAAAAAAAACTCTCAAAAAATTAGGGGGTCAAGTGACCCCCCAAAACCCTCCTTGGGTCCGCCCATGGTAATTATCACATAAATTGATACTTAATATCATTGATGATGAATAATATTAATATAAAAAATATGGATTCAGAGTATAGATATGTCATCTTTATTTAAAGAAATAATATAGTGTGACGATCTTATATACATTTACTTTTAAGAAGAAATTATTTTGCTCATTAAATGTGTGTTCGGTGTAGATCCCATGATCTCGATTGGAAAAAATACTTTAGTGGGATAATTTTATATACATACGTGATGGGACCGTCTACTCAAATTATGATATATCAAAATCTCAGTCATTCAAGTCACAATTTTAGGAACGTGAATCCTTATGCCAACCCACTCTATTTTCCTCTCTTATCTACTCTAGGTCAAAGTGTAATGATATGAGTAGTTTGGAATTCGAAGTATCACGATTTGAGTGAACAGTTAGACCATGTGTGCATTTAGTAATCTCTCATTAAAGTTTTTCTTAGCTGTCCTCTTGATGGTCAAAATTGAGGTGTTAAAACTGTAGTTTAGATGGCAATGTGACATTAAATGGTAAATAAAAGTATAAATGAGTTACTTAATTTCATATTTTATTGAGTCTATCACATAACCACATGTGCTAGATAGCATTATTCTCCAATTAAAGGTAGAAGACTTTTGTTTAACCAATTCCAATCTTCTTATTAGGCATGAGATAAGTGAAGTGAAGGCGAGAAAATAGAAACTATTTATGGAATTTGGATATATGAAGGCAAAAACATGTCAAGGGTGAGATAATAAGAACAAGGGCAC
>NC_036249.1:12201454-12278125 GCF_002742605.1 Olea europaea var. sylvestris | reverse complement strand
CCCCCCCCCCCCCCCCCCCCCCCCTCCTCTATTTGTTTATCTTGCTTCGTAAAAATGCAAAACTCATTTTTTTTTTTTTTTGAATGAACAGATAGAGCCATTACACATTTCGGAGTAATTATTTCAAATCAATTGCAATCAATAACTAATGTTAAAGTATTTTCAAAAGATTCTCTATTTTAAAAAGCATATTTAACATTTTTGAAAACATCTATAAATTCAGAGAATAAATTTTTTTAGATACTTCAACAAACTTTTTATTTTAATACTTAATTTTACTACTTTCAAAAAATATTTATTGTTTTTCTTATCTTTTTATTTTACTAGCTTCCTTCCAAATTATTACATTATTTTTCTCCATTAAAAATTGAAATACTTTGAATTCATTTAAATATAGAGAGTGATTTGAGTTCTCCAAATTTAGAGATTCAAACATACTATCTATTCCAAAATACTAATTTGAAGAGTTTCTCAATTATCGTATTTTCAGACAGCTACTAGTTTTCCACTTATTTTACTTAAGAAAAATGGCGCCTCTGAAATGATGTCTTTAATTTAATTAGCAACTAAGGCCAAGACCAAAAGAGAGAATCCTATCATCACAAGGGATTCGAGCTTAATTTACTAATCAAGAGATTCTTCATAGAATTATTACTGAAACTTCAAAAAGGAATTTCCTAATCACAAGTGATGGTGCTATATTCTATTATATTATTAACGTGGAAAAGACATTACAACAAATTTATAATACCCCAAGTGAGTCTTAAAAGTTGTCTTTTATGTATGTGTGTATGTATATTATAAGGAAAGTCACTCTACATAAATGAGACGAAAGGAGTATATTTTTTCAATTATCTAAACATGGTGATAACAAGGTTTCCTAATATACATTCCTTCAATTTACCCTAACTCAATTTGATCAGATGAAGAATCAAGTTGGTTGAAGAATAATATATGTTACTTTTCGTATTAAGTTAGCCATCCGAAGCAACACATGGAAGCTTCAATGACATCATCGAAAGAGTTAGCCTAAACATATGAAAATATGAAACAACAAAGTTACGAAGGCTAAAGAAGCCGAAGTCTTTGTTCTGGCCAAGGTGCCACTCGACTAGATACATACCGAAGCCCTAATGAAGGGTTTAAGCCGAAGTCTCATGTTCACAACCTGTCGAAGTTCTGAAAGATAAGGTTGAAGTCCTAAGAGACGAGGAGGCTGCCACATCTGTCGATCTGACAAATATCTTTGTGAAAGACTGATTAGACATCTATTTTATCTTATATCAGGAATATCAGTCTAGAAATATAGGACAGTTGATCCTTTGTCAACGTAATAAATGCATGTGTAAAAATGATATGATGAGTAAAAGAAGGAAGTAGGGGCACATGTTTCGGATCTAACAGCCACCACGTCTTATCCAAATTTTATATATACCCTCCCTTTAGAAAAGTAAAAAATGAGAAAGAAAAAGATATATGTGGAACAATAAAAACAATAAGCATATAGAAAGAGAAAAGGGGATAAAACCCCAGAAGAAGAAGAAGGAACAGGTATATTAATTTTTGGCACATTTTGAAAAGAAAAATAAACATTACTCCATACATTTTGAGCAATTAGACCTCTTAATTTTTTTTTCCTTTCCTTTCTATTTACATGCGACTGTTCCGAGTATGTCAAAGGGAAATTGCATTCACGCATCTTCGTTCTCCAATCACGTTAGCTGACATCCAAACTGTTTAGTCATGCGTCGAAGGTATACACTCTGTGTGCCCGTGTGGACGCATGTGGACCCGATATCTATTGGTGCCATTTTTGAGCATCAACAATATACACGTATACCATTTACGTAAACTTGACCTAATCAAATGAAGAATCAAGTTGAGTAATCAATGTTTTAAGAATATAAAAAGCATTATGCATCAACTATAGTTGCTAATTGGATTTATTTTATTTTACATCTTGCCATGTGATACTAAGAACATGACATAATAGAATAGCCACTAACCATATGCTTTTAAAATTATACGAATTAATCTTTCTCGACCTTTGTTAAATAATAAAAATTACCTTTGCTAAATAACAAATATTCAATGGGTTCAAGTCGAATTTGGTGTAATCCATAAAACAATTCAACGCCAGTATCTAGGTTTGGTTTGGTTGGGTCTAATTAAGATGAAATATAGTTTATAATAAATTTATTAAAGAATACAAAAAGAAAGTTTTCTAAATGTTGTATATGTCATTTTTTTTGTTCATTAAATCAAGTATCCAAATATATACTTTTCGAGTTTTATATTCAAAAATAAATTTACCATAAAAAGCAATTTAAAAATTACTTTTTGATTGTGAGAAACGGACAAGTGCAGTGTCCCCATAAGCAAGTCAAAGGCGGCGACTGAAGGCTTTCATTTTTATCATTAATTAAGTAGGACTTCAAACTGGATTTGGTTACTTCTTGACGCGGAGAATTGATTGAAGGTTGACAACTTGATAGTGCTTGAAAAGGTCAAAATTATAAAAAGAACAATGTTTATTATCTTATGTCTAATTCTAGACAATATCTTCAATTATTTATTTGGAAAGCTCTTCTCATTATGATTTATAGGTAGAAATGGAAAATTGGTTCAAAATGTTGGGTTGATCAATTTTGATTATTGGCTAAGCGAGACACTGATCATGGAAGTTAGAAGGCCTATAGTGTAATACTCCTCGAGCAGATTGATTCCTATAGTTTCTCGAACCAATTTCAAGTGAATGAGAAGTTAAAGTTCAAAAGTGAGACATTTAACACGTAAATTTTGGAGTTAGCATGATGTAATATTCTATTAACCCGTAACAAATTATTATAGAATGCGTTTAATTGAAAAGTTGAGTTTCTTTAAATAGAGATTATGACTTTTTGATGTATCCTTTTTCAAAAATTGGTTCTCTTCAAATACTAATAAATTTCAAGGGTTTAGCCCCTTCTAAGAATTGTCTATTTAACAAGGACAATCCTAGGTGTATAGATTTTATTTCACGGATTTTTTCCAAATTTCATTTCTTCATGGCAAAAAAAAAAAAAAAAAAAAAAGATCCAATCAAATTCTGCCAACACATCATCTGGAAAGCTTCTATAAGGCCTTTTTTTGTACGTATGGTTTTTTCCATTCAATAAACAACTTTTTAACAATTATATTTAGGGTCCCCCATTTGCAAAATTGATACAATACAATTCACTTCATCTCTACTTTTATACTTCTAATTCTGTCATCAAATTATTTATGCATCAAATTCTGAGCTCAATTAACATTAGTAAGTTTGTTAGTATACATTATTAGAGATGCTCCTACGACAGGACGTGATCATTGTGTTAGAGAGACAAATGCAGGATGATCGTTAGTACTTGTGCAGAGCATTATCGTCTCAAGGATAAAGAGTTTGTCTTGATAAAATTCATGTCCATGCATTTCTTCATTCTACATTCCTTCTTTTTACATGGTTTCAATTAATCAAAATTTGTCCCTTTTTTTCACGTGAAAGGTTAATTGTGAGATTTAATTTATGAACCAATTTTACCACATAAATATCGAGCTGAGTAATCCTGCTTGGACTTACTATGTATGTCTATTCATAATGTGGCTCCCTTATGGGACAACAACATTACGAGTCTGTGAAGATTCGAAATGCACTTCAGAAATTCAATATCTTGGTTCAAATCGAGTTGATACATAATGAAAAATTATATAGCAAAAATGAAAAGTAGATCTCAACTCGCTCAAACTACCTTTGGAATGCAAAGAAATCTTCATGCAATACCTTTATAGACTACTGAGCACAAAAATGTTATCAAAACATTACTTCCACATCTTCTTTGTTTATGTTGAGATTTGAACCATTGACCTCCTTACTTATGAGAGTGTGCTTCCGAAATATGAAGAAAGCGTGTTTCTGATTTTACACTTTTGTTAGTGAAGGCATCTAACCAGATTGTGACGCGTGGCATTGTGGTGACCATTTGATTAAGTTCTAGACCCTTCTGGCTTTATATTCTCACGATGACTCTTTGACTAAGAGATGAGAGATTTTCTTGGGTTGCTGTTCGTCTTTTCCTCTCATTCTTCTCTTTGAGAACTCCTCATTCTTCATGATTAGGGTTCGAGATATTAAGTGTTCCAGTTATTAAATCTTAGTGAGGAACTTGTAATACTCTAGATCTACATATTGTTATACTGTGTTTGTGTGTTTGCGTACAAGAATCTGAGCGATTAGTGTAAGTAGTAGGGTTTCTGGAAGACCTGAATGATCTCCTTCGAGTTCTTAGTGGAGAGTGTTTTGATTCTTGGTTATTTTAAAAGATATGTCTTTGTGGCTTGATCTTTGTAATTTTCTAGAACATATTTTGTATTTTTGTTGGTGGCTTTTGGCTTTAAAGTGTAATCAAGTTTAATCCATTTATAATAGATGCTCAACAGGGAATTAGGCGTTAGAAGCGGTTGTTGAACCTCTGGGGCTACAGCCGAAAAAAAATCCTTGTGTTGATTTTCATTTTTTGCACTTTACTGTTTGTTTATTGGGTTTTGAATCTTAGTTAATCTTTAAGTGTTTCTCGACTTTTCAATGGTATTGGAGCCTAGTTTTCTAAAGGATACCTGATCTTCGAGTAAACTGGATTTGAAACCTACCTCAAATTTTGTGAACTTGAGCTGAAGGAAACTGAGTTTTTCGAACTCATTTGGTGAGATCTTTCCTATACACCGTTGGTAATTTTTACTTTAGAATTTCCTGAATTTTTCCCTTGATTTACCTTGGGATTGATCTTTGTCCAAAGACTCTAAAGAGGTCTTCGAAATCTGAGATTACAACTCGGTGTAGGAATGCAATTGGTGGATCTTGTTGAAGAAATCAATTGAGATATAGGAACTGTTATCTCTATTTGTGTTCATATTCTTATACTTAGTGTCGTGTGTTCACTATTTAAGGAATCATGTCGAAGTGCATTACTATTGGACCTAACCTCTTATCTATACATAGTCTTCTCATTGTGTGTCTCTCTTTGTGTATAAAGAACTGAATTAGAAGAGATAGCTTTGAGCACTATTTTCTTGTACATTTCTGACATTTTGTCAGATGTATTGGGGAAACTAAAATTAAAGGCTTAATTTGCTAAAGAACTTTGGACCAAATTAAAAGCCTAATATGAGCCCAAGACTGTTTCTAATAAATATTTTTTGCTTAAACAGTTTTTCTCCTTTAAGATGAACCCTTCTGTTGATTTGGATGAAAATTTAGCTAGATTTGCTAAGTTGACCCAGGGTCTTGCCAACTATGATGAGAAATTATCAAATGATCAGTTGGCTGTGGTCTTGTTAAACTCCATTAGTGATAGACAGAGATCTCAAGAATGTCCTAGAATATGGTAGAGATAAGTTTACTATTGATATCATAATAAATGCCTTAAGGAATAGAGTTCTTGAACTCAAATTAGATTCTTTCAAAAATTAAAATAGAGAAAATCTTTTGATAAAAGGCAAAAGTGTTGGTAAATCTAATTTTCAATCTATTATTGTGGTAGGTTGGGTCACTTTGCCAAAGATTGTTATAAGAACCAAAATGATTTAAAAGGAAAGAAGTCAGGTGAAGGTAATGTTGTTATGTCCTATGATAAACAACAACTTGATAATGGCCTGATTCTTGTATTTGTTGAAAGGAATCTGAATCAAGAGTGGATTCTTGACTCAAGTTACTCTTTCCACATGTGTCTTAACAAAAATTATTTTCTGCACTTTGAAAAAACTAAAGGAGACCAAGTTATCATTGGAAACAACATGACCTGTAAAGTAAGAATAATTGGAACAATAAAACTCCTTTTAGAAAATGGCAAAATCTTACTTTTAAAGGGTGCCAGATTTGTTCCTAAATTAGAAAGAAACCTTATGTTTCTAAGGATGTTAGATGATATGGAGTTTGACATAAAATTGGGTGAAGGACAAATAAAAATCTTTAGAAGTAGTGATTTAATCACTTCTATCCTAAAGAGTCATGGTCTATACTTTTTAAATGCAAAACCTTTAGTGGGTTTGTCTGTAACAGTTTTAAATGATGATTTTAACCTTGCCAAATTATGGCATGGTAGACTTGGTCACATCGGAATGAAAGGTCTAAAGGCTCTACAAAATAAAGGAGTATTTAGAAAATCAAATATTGGGGAATCTCTAATTGTGAACAATGTTTGATTAGTAAACAAGCTAAATTGTCTTTTCCTACTAGTACTCATAAATCAAAGCAAATTCTAGAATATTTACATGCTAATTTGTGGGGCCCAGCATCCACACCTGCATTGTTTGATTACAAATATTATCTTTTGATTATTGATGATTTTTCAAGAAAATATTGAGTTTTTCTGTTGAAAACTAAAGATGAAACATTTATTGTATTTAAAGATTGGGAAACCCAAATTGAAAATCAAACTGACTTGAAAATCAAAACTTTAAGAACTGACAATGGCCGCAATTATGAGTTTAATGATTTCTATAAATTGCATGGCATTTCAAAACATAGAACTGTAATATATACACCCAACAAAATGATATTGCAGAAAGAATGAATATGACTTTATTAAATAAGGTTAGATGCATGCTTTTAAGTTCAGACTTGCCCAAATTATTCTGGGGTGAGACTGTTAAAACTGTCGTACATTCGATTAAAAGAAGTCCTACAAGTGCTTTAAATTTTGATGTGCTTGAATCTGTGGGGACACAAAAGCCTATTGTTTACTCTTATTTGAAAACGTTTGGTTGTGCTGTATATGCTCATCAAAACATAAGGGAACTTGACCCTAGATCACTTAAGTGTGTGTTTTGGGGCTATGCTGAAAATATAAAGAGGTATAGGTTGTGTGGGCTTATGGGGAAAAGGATTACATGTTTATTATCAAGAGATGTGAGCTTTAATGAGTCTTGTATGCCATGTTTAGAAGGAAAGAAATGAATTTAACTGAAAATGATGTCCGAATTAAGGTGGAGCCAATTAACCTAGATAATACTAGTTATATCCCCTTAGAAACTGCAAAGTACTGAAGTTGGCCTGAATGAAACTAATACTGAATTGGCAGAATCTAAACAATATGATAGCACAGATTCACCACCTGAAGAATAACAGCTTACTAGAGATAGGGGAAGAAGACAAATTAGACTCGTTGCTAGGTTTAATAGTGATGACCTTGTGTCTTTATTCACATATGAGGAAGAATCTGAATTTGAACCATGTTCCTATCATGAAGCTTTAAAATACAAAGACTCTAAAAGTGGTTAGCTACCATGGAAGAAGAAATGGCTTCCTTATACAAAAATAAAACATGGGAATTAGTTGATAAACCAAAGGATAAGAAACTAATTGATTGTAAATGGATTTATAAACTAAACAAATGGGAAGGGGGTAATAATAAAGTTAGATATAACGTTAGACTTGTTGTCAAATGTTTCACACAAAAAAGGGTGTGGACTATGATGAGATTTTTTCCCTTTTAGTTAAATATACAACTATCAAATGCATTTTTACTTTGGTTGTACAATTTAAGTGGAAACTTGATCAACTAGATGTAAAAAGTGCTTTCCTTTATGGTGAATTGGATGAAGTGATCTACATGAATCAGCCCTTAGGTTATATTAAAGGTAATCCGGATAAAACTGTGTGTTGGTTAAAAAAAATTTTTTATAGCCTAAAACAAGCTCCAAGATAATGGTACAAAAGATTCAATTCTTTTATCTTGGATATTGGTTTTAATAGAAGCAATTATGATACATGTCTTTATTGTAAAGGAAATGGAGGTAAAATCTCTTTGTATCTAGTGCTTTATGTTGATGATATGCTTCTTGTTAGTGCCAATAAATCTAAAATTGATGATATCTAACACAAATTAAAATCATAGTTTGACATGAAAGGTCTTGCCAAGAAAATTCTTGGTATGCGTCTTGTTAGAAATGAAGAAACTAATTCCTTGATTTTTAAGTCAACAAGATTATGTGAACAAGATTCTGAAAAGGTGTAACATGTTTGATTGTAAACCTATTTCTTTACGCCTTGCTAATCATTTTAAACTTATATATGATTCATGTCTTAAAAATGAAGATAAACTTAAAAGAATGTCTAAAATTCCCTATGCTAATGCTATTGGATATGTTATGTACTTGATGATTTGCACCAGACTTGATTTAGCTTATAACATTAGTGTCTTAAGTAGATTCATGAAAAACCTGGTGAAAGTCATTGGGAAGCACTGAAATAGTTAATGAAATATTTAAAGGATTCATCCAACTTAGACTTAATATTTAGAATGAATAAAGAGGAGGTAACTCTAAAGGGTTATACAGACTCTAATTTTGCTGGAAATAGACATAATAGGAGATCAACCTCATTTTATTTTTATACTTTGTGTGGTATTGTAATAAATTGGAAATCTCAGTTGCAAAAAATTGTTGCTCTATCCTCCGCTAAGGCAAAAAACATTGCAGCCACTGATGCCATCAAAGAAGGCATATGGCTAAATAGCTATTAAATGAACTTAGTCTTCTCGACACTAATCCAACCTTATACTCTGATAATCATAGTGCAATTCATTTGAGTAATAATCCCATATTTCATGATAGAACTAAACAAATTAATGTGAAATACCATATTATAAGAGATGTTATCTCAAAGGGATTGCTTAAGATTGGTAAAATTGCTATTTTACATAATCTATTTGACATGGGAACAAAAGTGATACCTTTAAACAAGTTCTAAAACTGTTTAAAGATATTATCTATTGATAATTTTTAGTGATCATAAAGGTATATGGAGCAAATGAAATTATAAATAGTTGGTGAAGCTCTTCGTTGCACTATTGCCAAGAATTTTAGAAGGTGGAGATTATTGAGATTTGAACCATTGACCTCCTTACTTATAAAAGTGTGCTTCCAAAATACGAAGAAATCATGTTTTTGATTTTACACTTTTGTTAGTAGAGGCCTTTGATCGGATTGTGATACGTGGCATTGTGGTGACCATTTGATTAAGTTCTAGACCCTTCTTGCTTAATATTCTCACGATGACTCTTTGATTGAGAGATTTTCTTGGGTTGATGTTCGTCTCTTCCTCTCTCTCTTCTCTATGAGAACTTCTCATTCTTCGTGATTAGGGTTCGAGATTTTAAGTGTTCCAGTGATTAAATCTTAGAGTATGTTTGATTGACATGAAAAATATTATTTAGAAAAGAAAATATTTTCCTTGTTTTGAGGAAAACAAAAACCACTGCCCCTCAAAGAAAATATTTTCTTTAAAAACAAGGAAAATCAGGCATACTTTCAAAAGTTGAAAAATATTTTCATTGAAAAAAATAACAATCAAACATCCAAAATAGGAATTTGGTTGGAAAACTGATATTTTCCATTGACAATAAATGTAATCAAACACTTATTTAGTAAGGAACTTGCAATACTTTAGATCTATAGGCTACTGCTGTGTTGTGTGTTTCTGTACAAGAATATGAGTGATTAGTGCAAGCAGTAAGGTTTCTGTTAAGATCTAATTGATCTCCTTCAAGTTCTTGGTAGAGAGTGTTCTGATTCTTAGGTCTTTCAAAAGATAAGTCTTTGTGGCTTGATCTTTGTAATTTTTTGAAACATATAGTATATTCTTGTTGCCGATTTTTGGCGTTATAGTGCAACCAAACTTAATCCATTTATAATGGATGCTCAACAAGGGATTATGCGTTAGAAGCGGTCGCCAAACATTTGGGGCTACGACCGGAAAAAATCCTTCTGTTGATTGGGTTTTGAATCTTGGTTAATCTTTAAGTATTTCTCGATTTTTCAGTTCAATACAAATACATCCCATCTGGTGATGTACAAAAACATGTCCCAAACTAATCGGAAAAATTTTCCAGCCTAGTAGAGAAATCATCTTGACTGTTACATGTTCTTATCAAGACTGCTTCTCCTAGGACTTCTTTTTGTACAATGCATCTATTAGTGAATCTCCGTCAGAAATTGCTTGTGTAGTTTTCTGAGGATTGGTAAAAGCACAAAGTCTAATAGACAAAAATCCAGGATTTCTATAGGATGAGTAGAATTTCTCTCTAATCGTCAGGACAAATTTATGAGACAAGAGATGGGACAAATTTTTTTGTCATATATCCCGTTATAGAATTGACAGCATGGATTTAATAGCCCGTAAATTCGGAGTTCCTCAAGAAATGATTTTGGGTGCTAATCAAATAGAACATTTGGATACTATAGTTACTCAGACGATACTCTTCATTCCTACAAAAGATGTCCCAATTCTTAACTATGATGTTATGTCTTCACCGTGTAAATGTTATACCCTAGGTCCAATCGACTTTCGACATAAACACTTTAATATATAGTTGATGCGATTTATGGCAGATCTATTATTTAATTAACATTCAATTGAATTAAATAATGGAGTTTGTATATTCAACTATTAGTAATTTGTTAATCACAAGGAGTAGTGATTGTGAGATACAAATTACATATGATCAAATCTTAAATCATTCGTGGTCATAAGTAATGACGAGATACGTATATCGTTACTATGGATAGACCTTCATGTGTGACATTTCTTATTTGTAAAGTAAGTAGCTGATTTTATAAGCTAAAGTATGGTGATACTTGAATGAACACATGGATGTTTTGTTATAGAACAAAATATTGGAGACCCTTTAGGAGATTCCATATGGATAACTATCTGAGTACCAGTGATTAATCTCCAACGTTCGACAGTAAAATTGGTCCTCTGACTTGATGGCGTCATAGTGCCTTATATGAGGACAATTATGTTTTGACGGTATTGGATGTTGTTCTGCCAAGAGCCGCTAATATGACATTGTTTGGGTATGTCAAGAATCGTATGAAGGTTGTAAATGACCAATAAAGGATTCGTCACTTTTAGATAGTAAGAGATTATGACCTGCATTTCATTCAATTATGTCGATAACGAAATCCTTGACCAAGGTGTGCTTAGAAGTTGAAATAGGTTTTTCGATTATATAGACTTAATAGTGAAATGAAAGATATGATCGATAATCGGGATTGACACACTTTCATATCTCGTAATTGATCGGATCATGTTGACGAAGGGGTTATAATTTCACGATAAACGAATAGTTTTGGTTTTGTCATACTACGTGACATTTTTCATCACATGTATTGCCCTGACACATTATTATATGTCAATTTGCGATGGTGAAAGTGAATTGTTGATAAATTAAAAGGGTTTTTTAATTTATCGATTTTGATTATATCAAAATAATAATTTATGTCGTTAGGTATCGTGATAGGGAACCTGATGGATCACATACAAAAGGAGAACTTGAAGATTGTGATTTGTCAATTAATTAACTCAACAAGCGTTGGATCAATTAATTAAATTAATTAAATGAGCAATTAATTAATTTAATAAGCATTGGATCAATTAATTAAATTAATTAATTGGATTGTTTATTTATAAACTCGAATTAATTAATTCACGAATCAGATTTAATTAAATAGATTAATTTAACATTGAACCGGATCAGGCCAAGCCCATGCCCATTTGGGCTTATATAAATAAGTTACTAGAGTTTTCAATTTGTAGAGAATTTTTCATTCTTGTTCGCACAAAAGGAGAAAACCTCTGTTCTTACAATCTTGTCCTCTGCGTGAAATTCCATTGGAAGTTGGATAATTGGACAGCTGTAAGTGGCAAATCAAAGTTGCTGGAACGAAAGAAAGGCAAAGGAGTTTATAAATTTCGCAAAAGGTATAATTTCTATCTAAACACAAATCAAATCTTTGGTGGAAATTGAAATATATTTTATTTTCTGCTGCACATGAAAAGTAAATTCCCAACACAACACACTGCGCTGGATCCGTGTACGAGTTTGTTACTAACGGCAGCTTGAGGGAACATTTATCGAATTCCACGATGGATAAATAGTTAACATAAGAGAAGAAGATACAGATTCCTTTTTGGCATCGTCATGGAGCTACTCTACATGAATTACTACACGAGGCCAAATTACATCCATCATAACATTCAGACGAGCAAGATCCTGGAGTTGCAGTTAAGGAAAGAGTGATTGGAGACTTTTGAGGAGAATCAAACATGCTCAAGGATCGTTTGAGTTAACGGTAAATATGTAATTTAGGCACTTTCTTTCCTCTGGTGCAAAGTTGTCCAATTGTGCTACACAACCTGACACGCACTAGTGCTTGTTTTGCAATGCTTACAAGTTGTATCTACTAAAATGTTTGAATAATAAGTATGGATTTCAATCGAGATCTACAATTATCATCAATAAATCACCAAAGAATATTGATGAAATTCTGGAACAAAAAGGACACTCTTTGAAAATCGAGTTATTACCTTAAGAAACAACACAACTTTTGTCATCAAATCACATCCTATTCATTGGTGTTTACAAATTAGAAAGCTATGATGTTTTAGCTTTTTCACTTTGCAGGTCAGAACATGTACAAGCCAGAGAAAATCAACCCAACATCCTTTAATATACATTTCCTGGAGAATGTGCATACTTTACATCAGTTCCTCAACTGTATAAAATTCAGACAAACACCATTTGCACCACTTTGTGCACAAGTCTAGCACCAAGCAAATCACTGCATAGATGCATTGTATGGTGGTTAAATACGCTTCATCCTCGGCCATAAAATGCATGTCTAACCCATTTTTCTCAAAATCTTTGGAGATAATCCTTGGTGAAGAAAGGATGCCTAAGGGCCTCACGAGCTGACAACCTTTCATAAGGATCATACCTAAAAAGTCCTTGTAATAGATGAATAAGATCTCCTCCGGAATGATCCACATGCTGCATGACAAGGTTTTGAAGACGAGGGAATTTCGAAACAGCTTTGATACTATCTCTCAATGTCGCTCTCGGCCAGTCTAACTTATCCCTTCTAACATATTTCTTTGCGTGTCGACTGGAAAATAACAATTTAGCACCATAGCAGCTTTCAAGGATATATTTACAATTATCATACTATATAGAAGAACTTTGTTCTCTTCAACATCTGCTGGGGTAGTGGTCTAAGGACATTATCCATCATAGCAAGGTGTTCCAAATTCTCATGCGTTTGGAACAATGCTTCACCCTGGCATAGCATTCAAGCTAAATGACTTACTGGTAAAATGAAGACAACAAAACCCACTATATATCTCAAGGAAAGGCTTATATCTATGCTTACTGAGCAAAGCTCCACTAAGACACACCCAACACTCCATATATCACACGGATAACTCCATCCAAGTTGTGGGGGCAAAACACAACTAACAGATTTAGACCCAGAAGGATACAACAAGAAAGGAAGAGTATTACATTAATTCCAACAAGGGTATTCATAAGAATTTTTATTTTTGTAACCTAAGATAACTTCTGGTGCTCGGTAGTGTTGGGTTGACACAGTGTATGTCTGACCCTGCTTGTCGTAAGTTGTGCTACCAAAATCAATTACCTTAATGGCACTTGACTTCGAAATCCTCTTGTAGTACGAAGCTTCCTTTAGGGACCTTGACGAACCCTGAAAACATTAACTTACAGTAAGAAGGACGTAGATATATGTACAGACAGATAGGTTAGGTGTAAAAAGCCATGAATTCTAAAAGGAAACCCAAGTTTCTACTTCATTCAGCAAAATTAACAACTACATAATAGTTGCACAACTGACTACCTTGTAGTTAGGAACTTTTATGTATTCTGATGAGAATAGAAGAATATTCTCAGGCTTCAAGTCAGTATGGATGAGGTGCAAATCATGCATAACTGCATATTGGAAACATTCACATTACAATGCAACGAGAAAACAAGGTATATATAGTATATGTAATATTATTAGTAGAAGTGATCCAACACAAGGCAATCTAATGTCCTATCAATTCCACAACTCTACATTATATAGAAATTTCGAATCTAAAACATGTAAGATGGATGAAGAGAACTAATTACACACATGCTACACATTCCAAAAGTTGTCTGCCAATCTCATGAACTAGATCAATGGGAAATGAGCGATAATTGTTTTTGCGTAGGAAATCATATAAGTTTGGCCCAAGCTTCTCAAAGACCTGTTAAAACCATTGGAGTTCATTCACAATCTTAAGTCCAAAACATTTGTTAAGCTGGGGAAATTAATCCACCAAATCAACCATACTTACAATACAAACATGGTTACGATAGTCAAACCAATTCCTTATTTGTACACAACTGCAAGGAATAAACCCATTCAACTACTGTAACAATTAAGAAAAGCCAAGAAGACAGCCTATATATAGAAGTGTAAAATAAGAAACATTTGTACTCACCGATTACCACCTATATCATGCCTTCCAAGTTGTTGGAGCACCTCTACCTCAATCATTGCTGCTTCGTGATATTTCTTTATTCCACGAATAATTTTAATGGCAACCATTTCTTTTCTTTCCTTATCCCAGCACTCCAAAACCTCACCAAAGGTCCCTACCAAAAATAAAAATAAAACTGCTTTAGCAGCCAGTGTAACTAACATCACCAGATGGTAATAAGAAAATTTAATGAATAAAGAATAATACCTTCACCCATCTTGCTGTGTATTTTATCTGCAAATATACAAATCGAGTACAATAATTAGATAACAGAAAATCCAATCGGCAAATTGGACAATTCAAGATCCAAAGGTTAGACCAAAATCATTAAGTATTTTCATCAGAAGAAAAACAATTATTTTAAAACTTTGCATTATAAACCCACAGATGCACATTTAATGGTCAATGAAATCGCAATAAGTTCAAAATGGAAACAATTACTACAAAGTGTTTGTTATAAATATGCATATTAGTTTAAAAAAGAAAACCATTGACACAGTCCAAAAAAAGCCAGAAAACAAATATTAAAAATTGTTTTGATGATAGTAAAAGGTAGTTACAACGAGAAGTTAGGTTTTCCCCAAGCTCAAACTTATAATGGCCATCCTTGTCATCTTCTCGCAACGGTGGAGAACCATTTCGAGCCAAGTCCTTAACAAAGAAAGAACTATGAGGATATGAGATTACACTTGAAGGTGCATGGCTCGTCACATTTCCAATCTCTTGTCCACAATACAGACCTAACTGAGCCTACACACAGGCATCCATTCATGTTTCCTCAATATAAAAATTTCATGATTTATTTACCTCTACAATACCACCTTCCACAATGAACAGAACAGAATCCATTCATCGTCAAGCATCATTTGATTAATATCCATATTATCAAGTATATTTACAATCATAATCACACTCAAAAACAAAAACAAAGATATATTGACAATCGTCACCATAATATCATGGTAAAGAAATTCAGGTGGTAATCTTCAAAGAAAAAAAATTAAGATGTGTATTCATTTATTTAAAAAACTCCATTAGCTGTCACCTATTCTTACAATAATTTTGTTCAATCAATTTAAAATTTAGTATAAATCATCATCGCCGAACAAAAATCATAGGATAAAAATCATATAACAATGCTTAATAATGTCAATGTTAATCTTTATACCACCAAAACAATACAAATATATGAATATAAATTTAACCGTACAGGTCGAGCATTAAGAAGCCAAAAATTATTTCTGATGAAGATTTCTTTACCCAAAAACTAATGAAAATCAAAATTTGCATATTTCTCCCGAAAATTCCTAAGTTGTAATAACACAAAGAAGCATTAACATATATTATTAGCTTGAATTGGACATTAGAAATTTATAAATGATTTATTTATCCAAGAATTTATCAAACTCATTATTTTCTACTAAAGCTACATATGTTGATCATAGATTCACAATCAGATCAATTCAGAACTATAAGAAAGTTCACCAGATTCACAAAAATCTTTTAAACCTCCAAAATACGCAATTAAGCACATAAGAATAAGAAATTCTTTCATACGTGATCCAATAAAGTTCAATTTTTTTTTTAAATTTTTTTTACCAAATCTACATTAACCCAGAAAAAAAAGGAAATTTTGTAGAAACACAACATTAGATCTGAAAATACCTTAGGAGTTTCCAGAGATAGAACATCCTAGCCCAAACGTGGCCTCTTCCCTGGTTTCCAATCCAATGTCAACTCCGTCACACGTTTCATCTCCATTATAGACCAACAAAAACCTTGTAACAGAGAATTATCTAGAGAGAAAGCTTTGGTAACCTAGAGAGAGAATTTGATAACATAATAATGCGTTTGAACGACGCTATCTGGGCACAGCTCAATTGGTTGATCAATCAATATTGGCTTGCTTCCAACGATAGGTGGAGAGTTCGATTTTCAGCGGGAACTTGCAGCCAAAATATTTGGTATGAAGCAATCAATGTGGACGAGAGTCTCTTATGCATAGAAGTGTACAGTCAATGGACAGAAAACCTGTGATTCAGTTGAGGCATAACTCGCGATTTACCCCTTTCAAGGTTCTAGGGGCATGGGTCTTGGAGGTCCATAATTTAGTTTGGTGTAAGATGGGATACTTGGATATCCAAAAAAAACAAAAAAAAATCCAGTTGAGGGTAATCTCACCGTACATGTGGCAATTTTGCAACCCTTGTTTTTCGTAATGATTCTCAGCAATTCAGCATATTCGAGAATTCTGTTTGGGGAACTGTAGGTTTGGCAGGGAAAATTGCACCAGAGTTCCAAACATTTCAAAAAACTATATAGAGTCCCAAATTTTGTAAAAATACGGAATAAGGACCTTTAAATGGAATGTGTCTAAAAATACGTTGACCAAACCGTTTGAAGAAGGGTAAAAGGTATCTTCTTCATAAGTAATTAATTAAAATATTAAAAGAGAAACAATTAATAATAATAAAAAAGAAGAAGAAATGGAAATGGCAGGAAATCAATATGTCGAGGAGGCTTATGGCGACATGTTTTAGTGGTGGTAGTGGTAGAGATGATAATGAATGAGATTGTAGAGTTTTGGTTGGAGGAGATGAAGTTTTTTACTTTTGTGTTTTTTCTTCTCCTTTTCAATTATTATTAATAACTAAATTCGAAGATGCAATTTTGCCTTTTTTTTTTCTTTAAAATGCTCAACTAAAGATCAAGGGTTGCGTATTTGGTCAACTAGTTAATTTCTGGATGAGTTTCATCTAACGATCTTTAAGTTGCGTATTTTTGCAAACATAGCTTCCTCTACATCAAACAAATGAAGTGGAGTTTAGAAAATATTATATGGAGCGAACTGATTGTTTTATTTGTATTAAGTGGAGATTCAAATTAATTTTAGCTACCATGTTTCACTCTAGAGTTTGCCAAATTGCATAAAAAATGGCCTTTACGAGCCTCCATAGTTGGACAGCCAAGAAAATGTTTTTCGATCTTTAATGTGCCCACATGCCCATATGCTGCAAATGCTGTTGGGAAAAATAAGTAATTTTTGTGTGTAGATTAGCAAGTAACATAATAAATTAAAATAACATAAATATAAAAAGAGAGAAAGTAAATTTTAAAAAATCACGTCAAGGACATTGTCCTAAAGTCGTGTAACATTCCCTTCATACAGATACTTTTGATACTATATGACTCTAAGATAAAACATTTCTAGCTCACAGTCGATACTATTTCTATAGAGCACGATCGTAGGAAAATAAAAAAGGAACATCTATCAAGTTACCAAAACTTTAGGAATATAATATAAAAATGTATAGAAGATATATTTCTAAATTATGTTTTTCAAGCTGAGTTTAAAGTCATGAAAATAAGTTACACTTAAAAATTTAATTTTTTAATTTTTTTATTAAATCTAAAATTTAAATCAAAACTGAAAATTATAGAGGTCTTATTTTTGAGATTTAAAACTTCTATTTTTTATGTTACAACACATGCCACCACCAGAGAGCCTCATTGACGATGTTAACCTCTCTATGCTACTTACATTCATCGCTTTATTTTGCTTTTTATTTTTTTTAACCCTAGAATGCATTATATGCCCATTGCCCTCCTAAAAAGGGTCCCACTGTGAGATATTAAGTCAAAAAAGACAATTGTTACAAATAGGCACTTAGATATGATTCTCACTCCTCCAAGCAAATTTGGTGACAAAATTTGTTCTAATTCAGTAGTGTTCGTTGTTACTTGGCTAAAAAAATTTGAACAATGATGGAGTAACAAAGGGTAGGTTGGAACCTGTCAGATGTTGAGGAGCAGTCTGTTCATCTTGATGACATGAATCTAGAGCTGGTGAAATATAATGGAGCACAAATTACAATGCCACTTGCCTTCGAATTAAAACATCTAGAGACAGAATCTCAAAATCTAGAAATTCGATGAATTAGGGATAGAATTGCCAAAATTTGAAACTTCAGGGAAGCAATTGGTCAAGTTAGAAACATTAGGGACTAGTTTATAGACTAATGGAAACTTGGGGACTGACTAGTGCAATAATGGAATTTCAAGAATCAATCTGCAACTTCTAGGAACTATATGAGCAAGCTTGCAACAATTAGACTTTAAGGACTGATTTGAACAATCAGGAAAATTTACTCACCAATTTGTACAAAATAGAAAACACCAGGGCCAATCTATGATGCATAGATAGTTTAGGGACTGAAAGGATTAGAGACTAAATTGCAAGATTCTAAAACTTTTGGGACAAACTATCACAATTTAAAAAACTTAGAGGCAAATTTAAAAAACTACAATGCATAGAGACTCTTTTCAACGGCAAAAGCAAAAGATCAAACACGAAAATGAGAGAAACATTAAGAATAAGATTGAATCAACTCCAAAAACAACTTTTATCTCTTTTCTTCTTTATGTTCTTGATAATTAATTATAGATTTTCTTATTCTCCAATCATGAACTAAGTTATTCATCTAGGGTTTGATGTAATTGATACTTGAGACGATGTTTTGATAGTTAATGCTTTCAATTAACTGGTCACTGATTGAATAATTTGATGTTTAAGATTTGGCACTTGAGAGAGAGAATTTTGAATTGATCAAAAAATTACACAACCTAGATTTTATAGATTTCGAGAGAAAATATAAATCTTTTGAAGCTTTTCTACAAAGAATCATCACTATAAGAAAAAAGATATTTTGCAACATGCAAAATGCAACATCACCAATTGCATGTTGCTGAAAGGAGTTTGTTGCAACACTTAGCAAGTCTATGTTGTTACTAGTTGACTAAATTGAGTTTTGACAACATTTTTATAAGGAATGTTGCTAATACACCATTATACTACGTTCTAAATTCATTGTCGTTGAATTTCTTTTTGCAATGTGCAATGCATGTTGCTCTCAATGTTTTAGCAATGTGTGGTACACATTGCCATTATTTAGTTTTAACAATAAGTAATCTAAGTTGCCATTAGATGTTTTAACAACGCGTTCATAAACTTTGTCATTAACCTTTTAGCAACGAGTGGTGCGTGTTGCCGTTAAACATTTTTAACTATGCGCATATGAATGTTGCGATTAATCTTTTTGTAATGTCCATTGCACGTTATCGTTAAGTATTTTAGCAATGCTTTTTGAACGTTGCCATTAATCTTTTAGCAAGGTGCATTGAACGTTGTCGTTATTTGGATTCGATCTAAAGCGCTTAATTCGACTAGGCTCAAATTAAAAAGCCTAATTTCAGGCTTTCCTCCAAGAAACAAAAAGAAGGATAAAATATAGGTTATTCTAATCATTCCTATATCATTTTTTGTTGAGTGTTGCCAAAAACTTTATTTTTTCCTAAATAAATTTATACATGGGCTCAAATTGTAGAAGCCCAAAATAATTAACACCCTACTATCATCCACACCTTCGTCCAACAAAATCTTCTCACGATCTCCCTCCCGTTCATTTTTCTCTCTGATTCAAATTCATTTTTCACAATCTACAAGTAATGTATCTCTGGTTTCTATCTCTGATTATTATACTACTTTCTCCAATTTTTTGAGCAAGTACGCGACGGAGATCTTGGGACCCCAAGCGGCGTGGAGGCAAAGGCATTGGGCAAAGACATGGTGTTCACTCAGTACCTTTTGCTAGGCTTTGTAGCAGAGGATTGGGACCTGGCTGGGTTTTTGGGCTCTGGCATTACTATTGATGCTGCACGTGAAGCTTGGTGAAGCATTTAGTAGATTGACGAAGAGAACGGGAGTGGTTGTTCAATCGGAGACATCAGCCACCAATGTGCCATTTTCTGTGAGCACAAAGGGCGTTTTCCTGACCGCAATTGGGTACTCGTAGACCATGGGGTATAATTTCATAGCGCCCAAGCATATTAGCATTGGATTGTGTACTGTCGATGATGGTAGTGTTGTATTTGTTGAAAGGAAATAAAATATATAGTTAATTTTTTGTTAGACGAGTTTTTGAACAACATCTTGGAGCTAAAATATTATGTCATCACTTGCACATTATTTTCTCTATGTAGTTCTTGTATCCTCTCTCCCACTACAAATTTGATTGGTGTTTTATTTCCAGGTTAGACTGGGTAGCAAGCTCTTTGCTTTGAAAACCTTTCCTCGATCTAATCTATGTGTTTTAATGCTTTTATTTATGTGAAACAGCTAGATTGGTTTTCAGAAAGGGGTATGGGGAAAAGGTCACGCCCTTCAGTCAATGAGGTATACATTTACTTCTTTCCCAATGATTATCCATCTATTATCACGTGAACTGTTAAATACTTTTAGCTGATTGATGGAGTTTATGAGTTAATTTGCATAAGAGTGAAAGCCCAAATGGAGAGCTACATTGCTGCATTACATTACTATAATGTATGTTCTTTAATTATGACATTTTGTGTGTGTTTTTTTTTTTTTTTTTCAATGGGAATTGATTGAGCGGCTCTACCATTCAGTTATTAGCGGCCAATGGTAAAATGAATTCCACAATTAGGTTTATTCAGTTAGGGACAATAAATGGACCTAACACAAAAGTGTTAATGTGTTTAATTGATTAATGTAGGTGCATGCTTTACTAAAATCTTAAACTAGAAAGGGGAAAAATAAAAAGAAAAGAAATGCGTTATGTTTTGCGGCTCAAATTCCATGTGATTTGGAAGTTTGATTCATGGATAAAGCCTGGATAATTCCATGCTTGGACTGACTTGCTACTTTGAAGGATTAGCGATCAATGTTAAAATGAGTTCACATTTAAGACGCATGATTCCACTAGGAAAACATTACCTATGTGATACACTATAGCCTAGATGCTGCTTTAAAGACACACTCGTTGCTTGCCATCTCATCTATATCAAGTGTATTTTCCTATCCAAGGATATGCTCCTTGTTTTTTTTGGCCAAGTGCAATTTTATAATTTATTTTATAAAAACTCAACACTTCACATTCCTGTTCTTTCTATTCTTGTAAGACTAACGGAATAAGCAATGTACAACTGAGGTGCCATTAGGACTCCTGTACATCATGAAAAACTGTATTTTATGTCCTTAGCTCAAATAAAGTACTTGATTGTGTGGGAATCACCAATTGAATTGATAGTAATGAACGGAACCCATCTTCAGATGAGTGAATTGCATCATATAACTCCGTCCATGATCTTTCTGGGAAGGTAGATAACTTCCATTTTCCTAACTACTTTATCGTCTAAACATGGAAAGAAAAATGTATTCATAAATTTTGTCTGCAACCTTGTAACTACCTGCTTTGCATCTGAATCTTATAATCGTATAGGTTTCAGTTTGGGATTACTAGGGCTATGGTATCCACTATTTTAACTCAGTTCTTTGTTATATATTTCGTGATCCTAAGATCAAATTTTCAGTTTATCTAACTATTTGTACAAATATTGTAGGATGTTGCTGGGCTTTCTCAGCTGTTGTAGCTACTGAAGGAATAAATCGAATTTCAACAGGAAAATTGATTTCATTATCCGAACAAGAACTTGTGGATTGTGATACAAGTGAAGATTTGGGCTGCGATGGAGGTCTAATGGATAATGCGTTTGAGTTCATCATCAAGAACAACGAGCTAACAATTGAATCTAATTACCCATACACAGGCACAAACCACACCTGCAACAGTGAGAAGGAATCCTCCCATGCTACTAAGACTACAGGGTACGAGGATGTTCCTGCTAATAGCGAGTCAGCATTGCTTAAAGCCATGGCTAAACAACGAGTGTCTTGTTGCCATTGATGCTAGTGGATTCGACTTTTAGTTCTATAAGAGTGGAGTTTTCACTGGGCGAGATTGATCTCGACCATGTAGGTTGGCTTGAAGATGCAGACCTTATTAGTAAGTGTGGTGACATAGTCGTGCATTGAAGCCATCTATTGCCATATGTTGGGTTTATGGATAATTTCTTATTGTGGTGGATGGATAATTTAAGTGTACTGATTTATCAAGAGAATTGTGCTCTCTTGTTTAGGCGGTGTTGTATGACATTTAAAGTTTTACTATATGATTCCTAAATTCGTAATTAAATTATAAATTTTATGCAATTCCAAAATTTGTTCATTAGGATTTATCTTCGATTTTGCTAATCAATATGCATAAATTATTGCTTAAAAAAACCTACGACAATGGTAAAAAAATGTTGCAAAAAGGTATTTGCAACATTCAAAAAAGGTTATTAGCAACAATCAAAGAATGTTGCAGAATGTTTATTCGCAATGTTTAAAAAATTCTGCAAAAAGGTTATTCGCAACATTTCAAAAACGTTGTAAAAATGTTATTTGCAACATTTAGAAAAACGCTGCAAAAATGTTATTTGCAGCGTTTAAAAAACTTGTATCCTTTTATTCTACGACAATATTGAGATTTGCAACATACGTCCTAGCAACGTTTTTCGACCGTTGTAAAAGGCAGTTTTTGGTGTAGTGCATACAACTTATGAATTGTTAGATTTTTAATTCGGAATAGAAATATTGAAATGGAAATTTAGGAATGATTTTTACTCGGTAATCGAGAGAGGGAGTTGAAATATATTAGGGTTCTAATTTATAAACTTTTAAAAACCAATTAGAAATAGTTAAAGAATTGAGAGTTGATAGTCAGATGAAATTAAAACCCCGGGCTCATATCATGCTACTTGATTCTTAAACTTTGCACCAAAATTGTTGAGTAGTCAAACACTTCCAAAGTAAATTACATTGATATCATAAAATTCAATTATCTAAGTAAAGTAAGGGGCTATTTTAATTATAGTACTTAATAAGAATTTGATTTTCAATCTCTGTTGGTTCAATATCATAACTTCACAATTATATTACAAAATTTGACAACCGTGAGCTTGAAGTATGATTTGCCCCTAACACTGTCCATGTTTGAAAAATTCATAGGAGATTTTCAACATTTTTATTTGCAAGCAATAAATTTACTAATGGCGTGATCTAAAAGTTTCTTAATAAAATTCATTTTTCTTCCGTTCTATTTTGATTTGTAGGAGGAAAAGCTTGGACGTACGAAATTAAAAGATAGCTACATAAACATGGACGTAAATTGAGTCAACAAAGATGCAAATCAAGCCAAAATTTGGATCCCATAAATATGTGATTGAAAATTTGGGTTTGATTGACTTTATTTTTTTATGGAAAATATCATTTTTCACCAAATTTCCTACTTTTTGGATGTTTGATCAACATTTTATTCTTCATGAAAAATATTTTCCATGGTCATGTGATTATATTTTCTTCAAAAATATGGAAGATATTTTCCTTAGAGAGAGGTGATTTTTATTTTTCCTGTAATTTTCTCTCTCATCTACCCACAAAAAAAAAAAGAAAAAAAGAAAAAGGACAAGAATAATATTTTCTAGGTAGAAAACTAAACCAATCAAACACATTTAATTAATAATTTCTATAATAAGTTTAGACAATTAAATTACCTAGAATTTATTTTCTTTCTATGCAAATTCACGCTCGCAATCAAACGCAAACAAAGGAAAATGAGTTCTAGGCCAAACATGGACTTTACATCATTATGGAGTCAACTAAATTGAAAATCTATGTAGTGACATCAAATTTATTGAGAATAAACTTAATTTAGCATCCATTTGATAAATTTATAAATTGATCAAACATTATTTCCAACCACATATTTCAATGAAACCATAATTATTATTTATTTAGCTACCACTCATCTCTATCTGTTTGTAAGTTAAAATAATATATAAATTCTTCCCCCAAAAGATTCGAATTATTCTAGTACCATTGCGAATGATCACAATCTAAAACCTTTCTCACGTAACAACAGATTTGGACTCGAAATAATTTGTCCGACTCAATTCATTGCTACTAAATTTTGTGCGATGTTGTATTAGTATCGATCATAGTCCAACAAAATGTTTGTTACGACATGGTATAAAACTTTGCATCGAGTATCATGTTATCGAAACCCATCCTCTTTATCTTGTCTTGAGACTTGCAATGAAAAATGTTAAGACAGAATTAATTGAAGTCACTAAAAATACTTATGTTTACAAATTTTATACAAATCTTAGATCACAAAAATAAAGGAAAATCTCTGGACGGGCCGATCAGCCAAGTGTCTGAACCAGCAAGGTCCAGAGTGGTGTGTGGACTACTGATCCAGTCTTGCTGATGATGGCTTGAACCGGTTTGTTGATACGTAAATGATTTTTAAAATTCTTTTTTTAATGAGAGTTTCAGGTTGTTCACAACTCTTTCCACCTTAATTATTAATAATTACATAAACCTGCAAATTATTTTTATTCCAACTTTTGATAGAAGTAGGCTATCTTCTCCCGGTAGAATTAGAACTTTCTTTCTTCTTGAAAATTTTCACCCACCAGATTTCCTTTTCCTAATCAAATTCTTCTCATCAACCAATTAGAACCTCATATATATAAGCCTTGTCCCTGTTACGTTCTCTGTAACTCTCTCTTTAATAGTTTCCACAAACCCTAATTCTCTATATTCATATATAAATTGAGTTTTCTTCTATATGACAATGGAGGAACTATTGAAAATATTTTTGTTGGTTCTTACATTTAGTGTTCCACTGTTCGGATTAACATATTCCGATACGAAGTTTAATGTGATTCAATTTGGTGCAGTCGGTAATGGTCGAACTGATGACACCAATGTAAGACATTGTATTATTATAAAGTTTGAATACAAAACATCTTTTAATTAACTGACTTCTCTTTGTTTGTGGGTTTTGTTGTAGGCTTTTTCGCAAGCATGGGAAGCAACATGCAAGTCGTCGTCTACTTCTTCGACTATGGAAGTTCCTTCGGGGAAGACGTTCTTGATCAATCCTTTGTATTTCGATGGCCCTTGCAATAACAAAATTATTAACGTTGAGGTATTATTTCAATCGCTTGTTAATTATTCGAACTAGACCGTCAGATGCCAATTAGTAATCGGCAAGTGACAACGTGCAAAAATTTGGAAAAAAAAAAAGGAAGAAGCCAAATTGGTGAACCTTTTCATTATTTTCTATTTTTGAAACTGAATGTCTCGTTTTAAATAAGACAATTACTTATAAGACGAAAATGAATCTGGAAAAAAGCCCCCTATCCCGACTTGGGGACAGGGTTGAAGACAGGGGCACCACATGGCGCCTTCTTATTGGAGGGGCGCCGACCAGGGACATGCGCCCCTCCAATAGGGGGCGCCTGACCCTGTCCCCAAGCCGGGACAAGAAGCAGGGTTGATGAATTTGCGTATGGTAGTAATTTGGAAAATTTTGGTTTAATAGAATTTTTAGAATTAAATGTAACAGTAGGATAGGACAGGCCAATGACCCGGTTCTGGCCTTTAAAAATATGTCGAACCGATCCAAACACTCCTCTGTGACCTGTGCCGGTTCAGGCAGTTGACCGGGTGGTTCGAATCGGCCGCTTAATTTCACATGATTAACTATTAGTATTTACAGTTTCATGTTATATTATTCTTCGTATTTTATTTTAATTTTTATGACCTAATTTTGCAGATAAATGGAAATATAATTGGACCAAGTGAACCATCCGAGTGGAGATGCAACAATAATGCTTGCGATAATTGGATGGATTTTAGATACGTCGATAATTTGTCGATAATTGGACATGGTGTAATAAACGGCCATGGAGGTAAATGGTGGAGTACTACAAAGGTAAATTATATTAGTTTAAGATTTTAGATATATGATCATGAGATTTAGTGTCGATCTCAATTCCAACCTTGTTAATTGTCAAGTACTACGTGATACTAAAAATGTGTGGTATCAATTCAATTGCCAATTTGTCTATCGCGTATTCATCCTTATTTTTCAACTTCAATTTCGAATTTCTAACATAGATTCTATTTCCAACTTTTTGCAGCTCGACTCGAGGCCAAATGTAAGTTTTTTTCGAATCTTATACTATAACTCTTTTTGATATTCACAATTTTTGTATAATAGACTTTACCCCTCAACGAAATTCTTCAATGACAGGCTCTAAAGATATCATCAGCTAACAATGTTACTCTAAGGGGTCTTACCTTTAAAGATGTTCCTCATATGCATGTTGTCCTGGATACCTTATCATCAGTTTCTGTCTCCAATATAACAATCGATAGTCCAGGAGATAGTCCAAACACTGATGGCATCCACATTGCGGGGTCCACTAATGTCGTCCTTGATCATTGCCGTATTGGGACAGGTACTTAGACTTCTTGAAAAATGTTCGTGTCTTTATTAAGTTACTTCGGTTAGTCTTGTAACTTCCTCACGTCATTCAAAACGTAGGTGATGATTGCATTTCCATAGTAACGGGATCATCGCATCTGAAGATCAGCAACATCATATGTGGACCAGGGCATGGCATAAGGTAAAACTCACGATCTCCTTATTATGACATTTAAATTCTACTCGAGCCTGATTTTTCCTTTACCTTGAAACAGCATTGGAAGTTTAGGCAAGTATGGAAGCCATGATACAGTCGAATATGTCGAAGTTAGTGATGTTGTCTTCATAGGAACCATGAATGGGGCTAGAATAAAGACATGGCAGGTATTTTACCTCTAATGTTTCACATTCTTTGATTTATGATGTGATCGTGTCCTTTCTCTATACTATGCGCTAAACATGTCCTTATTGTTCGTTTTTTAACCATTTGTAATTCAGGGAGGCAGTGGTTATGCTAGAAACATGATCTTCGAGAGAATCTATAGTCAAGAAGCGAGTAGAATCATCAATGTCGACCAATTCTACTGTGATCACATGGATTGTTTTACGCACGTTAGTGATTCTATTCACACAACATCGATCTTCCACTAAGTAGTCGAGTCTTCACAAAATGCTAATTCTGTGTCGATATTTTTCTTACAGGATACAGCACTAAAAATTAGCAACATCACATTTAGAGAAATACTTGGAACCTCATCGAATCAACCTGCGGTGAACTTAGCATGCAGTGCTTCCGTTCCGTGTACGGATATTGTTCTGGACAGCATTTTCCTTCGACAGAACAACAATAAAAGAGCTTCTGTTGCATGCAACAATGCTTATGGAAGAGCACAAGGAATGAAGATTCCTCGTATAGCTTGCTTAAATCAAATATAAAGTTTAGCATATATGCTGATATGAGTCAAAATCTTTGGTTAATGTGCATTACCTAATGCCTAGAAAAATCATTGTGTATTCGTTTTTCTTATCTTCAACGAATTCTATCTGCTGATAGGATTCTGATTGAATTCGTTTTTGATACTTATTTATTTGGCATTCTGAGTTTTCATTTGTGGGTACGGATCGTATTCTTTACATGGTCTTCAAGGATTTTTTCGTACAAAGTTTATCTCATTTTATGAAACAATCGATAAAATAGTTAGATCCTGGCAAGGACGTAAATTTTCTTTCACGAACCTCATCTTTGTTTTCGGAGAAAGGATGAAGCTGATCAGTTGCAACTGCTGTAATACGCGAACTAGATGTGGATGTCTCCATAACCAATACAAACACATTTGACTCAAAGTTTTCACAGAATCAGAGGCGATAAATCCAACAATTACCTACGACACAAACCTATGCATTTAGAAGAAAATTGAGTGCTTAATTGTTAGTCAGTAACAAATAAAAAGGGAAAAAAAAAAAAAAAAAAGGTTACCAAGAAAGAACATTAAAGATGTCTTTTAAGTTTTAATTGATTCTCAACATCAGAATAGTGAAAACGAAAATTGAGTCGACCATAATATTTTGAACTAGCTTCATATATTGATGGCCAAAATTAAGGTACCAGTAGGCATAACATTCCATTAAACAGAATTTAGGAAGCCAGATGAGTAACAGAACACTCGATATCATCGATATGCAGTCCTCTTAAATTACATGACAAAAGTGCATTTTAAGGAGCTTACATAATTAAATTCAGACAATAGAGTAAGTAGTGTATCCATTTTAAGACTGTCGACCTGTGTAAGCAATTCGCGAAGTAGTCGAAACTTATCTTTTAGTATATAGGTCTTTCCATTGTTCGGATATTCTGGTTCTGTCTAGAAGTATGCAATACGATATCAACTTGCAATTCCATAAATTAACTGATCATAATTGAGCACGTGTGGCTATGCTTAAAAAGTTAACTTCTTAAATAAAAAAAAGTAAATTTTAAAATATACTTTTTTTTTTTTTTTATAACCCAGATGTCCCAGCTTAGCCGGACTAAATCCTGGACCTCTAGCCCCCGGCCCCTCAGTGATTAGTGGAGGTAAATCGCAGGTTGTGCCCTTATTGGTTCCCACATGGCTTTTACTTCTTCTCCAAAGGGACCCTCCTCCATGGTTATTACATCACCAAGCTGCTCCAACCCTTCCTCTGGTTATTACATCACTTGGCTGCTCCAACCAGGAATCGAACTCCCCACACTTGGTTCCAGAGCCCTCCAATGTGATTGTTCCGCCAACTTGAATGTGCCATGGGGGGCAATTTTAAAATATACTTCATAATATCTTTATTAGTCAAAGTTAGAAAAAGTGGGTGTTACATTTTGAAAGTCAGAAAGTAACAGTTTCTGCTTAAAAATAACAAACTAGTTATCCAAACCTGTACCGTAATGTCATGCTCCGTCTTTATTCCTGCTTTAAAAATAACTTTTGACTAAAAAGCTAATTTTGGGCTTATTTTAAGGGATTATTACTTATTAGTCTCGAAAATAACTTTTAACTTAAATTCATACCAAACTGGGCCTTAATTCCAGAATCAAGTAAGATTTCCGAAATTAAGTAAGATTTCCGATGTGGTTTTTCTTTTTCTTTTCTTTTTTTTTTTTTAAAGCCAATGCCTATTTTTGTTCTTCCTCGCTACTTTTCCAAAACACTTAAGTAGATTTCTATTTTTTTACCCCAATCCGAAAAGTTTGACCCATTAAAAAACAGAATAAATGAAACCATGCAATGGAGAGAAATAGGAATTGAAACTACGAAGGGCATCTTCGAAGGAGACACCAAAACGCTAAAATGTACCAAATTTTGGTGCAAAAGGCCTCCAATGTAGTACCAAAGTTTTAAAATGGTGCAACAGTATTCAAAATGGTGCAAAGTGAATACTTTTGCATAAAAAATGGTGCAAAGTTAATTTTACCTTTTTTCGTTTGTCAAACAAATTGATGAAGGGTATTTGTGTCATTTGCGTTATATTTTTTAATGCAATAAATTGTTGTTGTTGTTGTTGTTGTTGTTGTTGTTATTATAGTTATTATTATTATTATTATTATTATTATTATTATTATTATGAGCATTTAAAATACATTTTAATAATGTAAAAAAAAATAGTTAATGTAATTAAAATAAGAATACAAAAAAATAATAGTTAATGAAGTTAATATGTTATTTAATTTAACATAATTATTTGTTTAGTAATTTATGTATTTGTAAAATAAATAAAGAAATAATTTTTTGAAATAAATAAATTGTTAAGAACAAAAAAAATGAAGAAAATGATTTAACGTGTTCATTAGGTTGGAATTTTTTTTTTAGTTTGGTGCAATATTTGGTGTAAATGGTGCAAAACTTATCTCAAATTTTGGTATAGGGATAGAAATGATCTAAGCCACAGATTGACATCTACAGCCTGTTTGGGAGTGATTTTTTGGCCCAAAAAATTAATTTTTTTATTGTTATTTCACTATTCTAACCGTCATATTTGACTTCTTCTTCCACAGATGGACCCCATTTTTCTCCTAACAGTCAAAAAATTAATTATCAAAATTACTCCCAAACAAGCTCTAGATTCTTTCAAAACTATTTTTTTCATGCTCTTTTTTCAACCATGCATTTGTATAATAAAATATTTTTTTATGTAAACTCAAAACTTTTTCATACTTTTTAATCACATATTTTTCAAAAATTTACTATTCAAAAAATCATTCTCCACAAAAAAATAACTATCAAACAGGGGCTAAATAAATACTTCAATACTAATTCTTTGAAATATAACATAAATTAGATTTAGGAAAATAATAAATGTTTATCAAAAACCTCCTTTGGATAGATATTACAATATTCCATTAATGATGCTTTTTATTAGACAATTATATAGGAAAATTATCTACAGCCTTCGAATTATTTACAAGGACATCATGCAACAGAGAATTTAAGTTGCAGTATAACTTCCCACAGATCCATTGAACTCGCTTTATTCTCAGTATATTAGCTTACTACCAAATTAACTTGAGTTTATTTTCTTTGTGGTACCCTGCAGCTACATACACAATGTGCAGCGTTACAATTTAGCAATATTTTCTGCTTTATTTCTGTTTATATATTATTATTATAGATAGTCAAAGTCTGCTGTTCCATGAGTAAAATTTTTGAACGTTCTTGTTATTTATTTAATTTAGCCGAAATGCAACATTTAAGATGAAGAAAAAGCAATGAGACGAAGATAATCTTTTTGCAATTTTATGCAACATAACTTTTTATCTTTTTCATTTTTATTGAATAAGTTGAATAATGGATGTCTTGTTTTTGACAAGTCCATTTAAAAGAGTGACTGTTGAAAAACAAGAACTCGCAAACGAATATTGGCAAAATTGTATTCCCCTTAACCCAGGGACGTATATAATTGTTCTTTCTGTAAGGCTAAACATTAAAAGAGAGGCAGAAAATAGGAGCGTTATACAGTCTTTATGAACCTTGGTCCGATTGAACAGTAATTTAGTCACGTTGTTTTTCTATCTATATGGTGGAGATGAACATTCGACCCTTATTGCGATTTCTGTTCATCTGATTAAAATTTGACCTTTTTGTTAGACTTGAATTGTATATAACGGCAACAACTTTGTTCTTGAGAATTCTGATGATATTATGTGCTTCTAACTTTTGTTTGTGAATTCTTCTAATTTATGCCTGTTCAAAATGGCGTGTTTTACTCTTCATACTTCATTTTTCCTTAACAATAGAGCCTTTTGTACAAATGAGGGTTTTTGACATATACATTTCTATTAAATAGAGCTTAAATATGGGTTTTTGACATATACATTTCTATTATGCCCTGTTTGATTGCCTACTATTTTCCATGGAAAATAACCAAGATTTTCCAAGTTTTGAGGTGTTTGGTAGAAAAATTTTTCCATGAAAAACCTTTTCCACTTTCCTTGGCTACGTAGATAATTTTCAACTTTTTGATGAATTTGAATTCTCATCAAAATGGTGAGAATTCATTTTCTATCTTACCGTAGCGATTTTTTTTCCCTTTTTTTTTTTTTTTTTGGAAATAAAATTTTTTTCCCCTTTAAACGACAATTTTCATGTAAAACAAAATCAAACGAACACCAAAAGATAGATGATTTTTTTGAAATTTCTTGTTTTGGTAAATGGAAACAAATTTCATCCCCAATACTAGTAAAATTTATCCTTTTAATTGATAATTTTCATATAAAACAAAGGCAAACGAACAGTAAAAAAATAATTTTATTTCAACATTTTTCACGTGAAAAATTATACCAATCAAATACAATAATTTACAATTCACAGAAAAATAATTTCTAGGCAATTCAATTCACTGGAATTCGTTTTCAATTCAATTCAATTCCATTTTGAAATCAAACGGACCCTTAGATTAAAATGCCGCTTTTCACATTTGGCATATTATGATAACATTCTAATTGTACAAAATGACACATCACACTTACTGTTTGGTAGGAATTATTGTTAGTCTAACTAAACCCCTGTTTCGTTTAGATAAAATTTCAATTTAGCGTAAATTTTGATAAAAATTAATCGAATATATGATTGAAAAATTATGGTCCAATAAAATATGTTATTAAAATTTATTTTTGACTTTAATTTAAGTGCGTGTCTGGGGTGATTTTATCCCCGAATAATTGGCTTTTGCATCACATCAGTGGCCCCCACTTGCAAACCAGCTTTCAAGGTACAAATTATAAAGAAAGTCGCTTTTACCCCTTTCAAGGGCATGTTTGGTAGGAATTTTGAGAATTGATTTTTTGACGGTTAGAAGAAAAGTGGGATCTACATGTGAGAGAAAAAGTCAAAAATTACGACTTGAATAGTAAAATAACGGTAAAAAAATCAATTTTTTGATACAACAAATCCCTACCAAACGGGGCCCAAATCTTGTGCATTATTTGAAGGAAAGAAATGAAAGTGGTAAAAGGGTACAATTGGCAATGCAAAGTTAAACGAAATGAATGCCACAGTTGTATATCACGTGAATGTCAGATTGAGAGGAATAAAGGAATGGATTTTTAGGCACAGTGGTCTCTTTTCGGATTATAATTTGGACTTTGCTATTTGTACATTCAAATGTTACGAATGGATTTTTAGGCACAATGGTCACTTTTCGGATTATAATTTGGACTTTGTTATTTGTACATTCGAGGTTGACATCCGAAATGACAGTGTGGGCCCTCCTATTGTGAGGGGAGTGTCATCCGAAATGTCAACCCCAGATGTACAAATAACTTTATTGTTATAATTTTCCAAAGAATTGCGCCTAGATAATGGCTAAATTTTAATCAATTTTTTTAGTTGAACCAAACAAAATTTAATAAATAAAAAACAAACATTTTGTACCAAATTGAAACAATATTAAGTTGAGTGACCAACTTGAAAATATAAATATAAAAGACATCTTCATATCTATCAAATTTTGAGGTGCCACTATGATAATACATGTTGATAACCTTCATTCCAATTACTTTCAATTCCTTTAAATGAAGACAACATGACAATCCGTGAATAATTTCAAATTTTCTATTGCAAATAGGTTCGAGATTTTATTACAAACATGATAACTACATATTTTACTTTTTAAGAGGGAACTTTGAAGAGTAGAGGTGATGATACTCTCAGTAGGCACTATCAAGAAGGGGGACTGATGGTCACAACTAGAGGAAACTTTTTCGTGATAGTGTTTCCAGGGGCTTCACTCATATCGAAATCTTTTTCTGTTAATCCAAATGGCAAGGCAAAGTCAAAATTAAGTATCAATTTTGCTAATGCAAGCTCGTCAACAGCTATGGCAAATGTAATGCCAGGACAGCCTCTCCGACCAGCACCAAATGGAATGTACTCAAAATTAAGCCCTCTAAAGTCCATTTCTGTGTTCAAAAACCTTTCTGGCTGAAAATCATTAGGATTTTCCCACACCAATGGGTCTCTTCCAATTGCCCAAGAATTGATTAATACTCGGGTTCCACGTGCAATATCATAGCCTGATATTGAACTATCTTGGGTAGATTCTCGAGGGAGCAGCAAAGGAAGCGGAGGATGTAGTCTTAGGCTCTCTTTCATCACTGCCTTTAAGTAGGAAAGTTTCTCTAAATCATCTTCCGTTATATCTAGTTTGCTTCCAGCTATTTGTCTCACCTCATTCTGCAATTTCTCCATCGTTTTTGGGTGCCTTAGAAGCTCTGCCATTGTCCACTCCAAAGAAGTATAAATTGTATCCGTCCCAGCAGCAAAAATATCCTGTAATAAACGATATCTTTCATCTGTAAATATGCTTTAGTGGTTTTGAACACACATCGATGAACCTTTCTAATTCTTTGTGAAAGAAACACAAGTAAAAAATGAATAAAAATCTATCCACTTCATCCCATCTCAATCCCTTGATTGATTTATGGTATCAAGATGAAGTTTAATAGTTTTTCAGGTTCTTTCAATGCTACTTTCAACAAGGAAATACTAAATGTTAACCAAATTGTTCTCAACTTTAAAGAATGATTTAAAACAAATTGCAAGTGAATAGTTTTCACATCTAATACAGACACATGAGAAAACGCAGTGAGGAAGAGACTGAGGGATTCTTACAAAAATGACAGCTTTGATTGTATCATTTTCAATAGGGGAAACAGCCATGTTTTCTCTCTGAGCTTCGAGCAATATGTCCACAAGATCTGCCTCGTGGCTGCTGTCCTTCAGATTCGTCTCTCCTTTCTTTCTATTTCGGTGCTCTTCAACTACACCTTCAAAAAATTCATCAAACCGTCTAGCCAATTTCTCAACTCTTGCTTCGAAACCTGTAACACGCTTAATCCAGTTAAGCCTTGGAATGTAATCCCCTGGATTAAAAGTACCTAATAACTCTGCCAGTTCCTTCAACATTAACTCAAATTTTGTGCTTCCTTCTGCTTCACCATCACTATATTTCCTCCCCAGGGCCACTCGAGATATAATATCATTAGTAAGCGTCACCAGTATATTGCTCAAGTTTATCGAAGATGAAGAAGAATGTCTAATTTTCTCGATCATAAGGGACATTTCTTCTTCTCGTATGCGACGAAAGGATTGAACCCTCTTATTACTCAAAAGATGAAGCACACATATACTTCTCACCTGCCTCCAGTACTCACCATAAGGAGCAAAAGCTATGTCCTTAGAGCCATATATAACTTTGTCAATAACGCTCAATTTTGGCCTGTTTGAGAAAATCAGGTCCTGATTTTTCATGATCTCGCAAGCAGCATCAGCAGACGAGACAATAAGTGCTGGCACACTGCCCAGATGAAGCAACATCAGTGGACCATAGCGTTTGGATAGTGCGTGCAGTGAGCGATGTGGGAATAGGCCTAGTTGATGAAGATTTCCAATCAAGGGAAGCTTTGGTGGAGATGGCGGCAATCTTTTCAAGGCTTTTGAAGAAGGATTGCTGTACCATTTGAAGAGGAAAATGATGAACAAAATGAAGGAAACAAGAGGAACTATCAAATGGGAAGAAGAAATCATTTTTCTTAATCCCAGAATGAATTCGGCAAGATATGCTCAACTATTTAATTAGGCAGACATACAGCTGAAATTATAGGCCCCGTTTGGTAGAGATTTTTTGTCCCAAAAAATTGATTTTTTGACCGTTATTTTACTATTCAAGTCGTAATTTTTGACTTCTTCTCTCACATCCCAGATGTACAAATAACTTTATTGTTATAATTTTCCAAAGAATTGCGCCTAGATAATGGCTAAATTTTAATCAATTTTTTTAGTTGAACCAAACAAAATTTAATAAATAAAAAACAAACATTTTGTACCAAATTGAAACAATATTAAGTTGAGTGACCAACTTGAAAATATAAATATAAAAGACATCTTCATATCTATCAAATTTTGAGGTGCCACTATGATAATACATGTTGATAACCTTCATTCCAATTACTTTCAATTCCTTTAAATGAAGACAACATGACAATCCGTGAATAATTTCAAATTTTCTATTGCAAATACGTTCGAGATTTTATTACAAACATGATAACTACATATTTTACTTTTTAAGAGGGAACTTTGAAGAGTAGAGGTGATGATACTCTCAGTAGGCACCATCAAGAAGGGGGACTGATGGTCACAACTAGAGGAAACTTTTTCGTGATAGTGTTTCCAGGGGCTTCACTCATATCGAAATCTTTTTCTGTTAATCCAAATGGCAAGGCAAAGTCAAAATTAAGTATCAATTTTGCTAATGCAAGCTCGTCAACAGCTATGGCAAATGTAATGCCAGGACAGCCTCTCCGACCAGCACCAAATGGAATGTACTCAAAATTAAGCCCTCTAAAGTCCATTTCTGTGTTCAAAAACCTTTCTGGCTGAAAATCATTAGGATTTTCCCACACCAATGGGTCTCTTCCAATTGCCCAAGAATTGATTAATACTCGGGTTCCACGTGCAATATCATAGCCTGATATTGAACTATCTTGGGTAGATTCTCGAGGGAGCAGCAAAGGAAGCGGAGGATGTAGTCTTAGGCTCTCTTTCATCACTGCCTTTAAGTAGGAAAGTTTCTCTAAATCATCTTCCGTTATATCTAGTTTGCTTCCAGCTATTTGTCTCACCTCATTCTGCAATTTCTCCATCGTTTTTGGGTGCCTTAGAAGCTCTGCCATTGTCCACTCCAAAGAAGTATAAATTGTATCCGTCCCAGCAGCAAAAATATCCTGTAATAAACGATATCTTTCATCTGTAAATATGCTTTAGTGGTTTTGAACACACATCGATGAACCTTTCTAATTCTTTGTGAAAGAAACACAAGTAAAAAATGAATAAAAATCTATCCACTTCATCCCATCTCAATCCCTTGATTGATTTATGGTATCAAGATGAAGTTTAATAGTTTTTCAGGTTCTTTCAATGCTACTTTCAACAAGGAAATACTAAATGTTAACCAAATTGTTCTCAACTTTAAAGAATGATTTAAAACAAATTGCAAGTGAATAGTTTTCACATCTAATACAGACACATGAGAAAACGCAGTGAGGAAGAGACTGAGGGATTCTTACAAAAATGACAGCTTTGATTGTATCATTTTCAATAGGGGAAACAGCCATGTTTTCTCTCTGAGCTTCGAGCAATATGTCCACAAGATCTGCCTCGTGGCTGCTGTCCTTCAGATTCGTCTCTCCTTTCTTTCTATTTCGGTGCTCTTCAACTACACCTTCAAAAAATTCATCAAACCGTCTAGCCAATTTCTCAACTCTTGCTTCGAAACCTGTAACACGCTTAATCCAGTTAAGCCTTGGAATGTAATCCCCTGGATTAAAAGTACCTAATAACTCTGCCAGTTCCTTCAACATTAACTCAAATTTTGTGCTTCCTTCTGCTTCACCATCACTATATTTCCTCCCCAGGGCCACTCGAGATATAATATCATTAGTAAGCGTCACCAGTATATTGCTCAAGTTTATCGAAGATGAAGAAGAATGTCTAATTTTCTCGATCATAAGGGACATTTCTTCTTCTCGTATGCGACGAAAGGATTGAACCCTCTTATTACTCAAAAGATGAAGCACACATATACTTCTCACCTGCCTCCAGTACTCACCATAAGGAGCAAAAGCTATGTCCTTAGAGCCATATATAACTTTGTCAATAACGCTCAATTTTGGCCTGTTTGAGAAAATCAGGTCCTGATTTTTCATGATCTCGCAAGCAGCATCAGCAGACGAGACAATAAGTGCTGGCACACTGCCCAGATGAAGCAACATCAGTGGACCATAGCGTTTGGATAGTGCGTGCAGTGAGCGATGTGGGAATAGGCCTAGTTGATGAAGATTTCCAATCAAGGGAAGCTTTGGTGGAGATGGCGGCAATCTTTTCAAGGCTTTTGAAGAAGGATTGCTGTACCATTTGAAGAGGAAAATGATGAACAAAATGAAGGAAACAAGAGGAACTATCAAATGGGAAGAAGAAATCATTTTTCTTAATCCCAGAATGAATTCGGCAAGATATGCTCAACTATTTAATTAGGCAGACATACAGCTGAAATTATAGGCCCCGTTTGGTAGAGATTTTTTGTCCCAAAAAATTGATTTTTTGACCGTTATTTTACTATTCAAGTCGTAATTTTTGACTTCTTCTCTCACATGTGGACCTCACTTTTCTTTTAACGGAGACATACAGCTGAAATTATAGGCCCCGTTTGGTAGAGATTTTTTGTCCCAAAAAATTGATTTTTTGACCGTTATTTTACTATTTAAGTCGTAATTTTTGACTTCTTCTCTCACATGTGGACCTCACTTTTCTTTTAACGTTCAAAAAATCAACTCTCAAAATCCCTACCAAACGGGCCCATAATTTTGAAAATTTCATATTCATCTCTATTTGAGTGGCCATTTGATATTGTACAATTTGATTATCAACACCCAAGCCCCCGTTTGAGCCCCATTTATTTCCATTACTTTTCATTTTCTTCAGTCAAAAGTTGCATGTTAATGGGACCCACACTGTCTATTACTTCACTGAACCGTGCTTTTTGTCATTTAGATGTGGAATTTACAATAATATAATACTATCATGTCAACACCAATTACAATACTACCCTTACAATAGTTTTGAGTAGAAATTGGCAAGTTCAAAAGGAGGGTGAAATTGTAAATCTATTTCCAACGGTTGTGGTGGCATTATTGTCGTCTGATGCACGACTTCAGCAGTTGGCAGAAATGTCTTTGACTTGTGGGTTGAAAATGTTGAAAAATGGGGGAAAATGAGAAGTAAAGGGGCTCAAACGAAATTAAATTGATCGTGCCCATAGATATATATGGACAAACACATCCTTTTGTTAAAGTTGTACCATACATTTCTTTAGTACAACGAAAGTTAGCTAAAAGCCTAAAACAAACAAGATTGTGACCAAATATAAACCACATAACATAAGGTAGGACTGCCTGAGACATAACTTTCTAGATTCCTCTACTCGAACACAACATTTATTTGAGCGAGGAAAGTTTATACTGAGCAAACAATTTCGTGGAGTAAACAGCAAACTTCCAATATGTGTTATTTTAGTCATCAAACCACTTTTTCAACGTTGATGGTCACACAGTTTATGAGATTTTCTTAATTAGATCACTCTTCATGTATTAGTTAATATGTTTAAAAAAAATTTATGGTGTCTAAAATATTGTTGCTTATCATGTGATTGAGTCAATTGGTGAGACATCGTTAAAATGCAAATGAATGTGTAATAACAAATGTCATTTTTGTTTGACTTTGAATTTTATCGTTCTATGATAGTTGTTCATTGTTAATTCTTAAAAGGTTGAACTCCAACTTTGAGGGCCCTCAACGTCTCGTCCCTAGAGCTTTGAAAAGGAGGTAAATCGCGGGATATACCCCAATAGATAAGGGAACAAGAGCTGTCTGTACACTGTGCCTACAAGGAGTCTAATTCCATGTTTCAGGAATCGAAACCTTACACTGTGGCTGCCAGTAAGGCTTGAGGTAACCTCACTCCTTTGTTTTGCACCACTAGACTATGCCCCGGGGGCTGTTCATTGCTAATTCTTACTCACATCTTTGGTCATTTAGTTGTATATTAAGTTGAAATATTTCAATATTTCTGAAGCCATATAATTAATTAGTATTTCACTATGAGTCCATATTGCTTTCTATTCTACTTTGTCTATAGTGTGGTACTTTGCGTTTATTGTATTTTGGTTTTTATTTGATCGCATGTTCATGATGGTTTTGTTAAATAAATATTGTTGAGTTACTTCAAACTAGGGGTGTCAAATAAGGCGAGCCAAACGCGACTCGCTCAACCAAAGTGTGGTTCGTCTCGTCCCATGAGGTCTCCACTGTCTCGGTAAGCTAATTTTTTTCTTTTATTGAAATTGACATATTTCACTCATTATGGAAGTCAGTTCACACACGTCGAGGAGCCTGCTCATTTGACTCAGGAGTCTAATCGTACAATTCAATGAGTGGCTTGCAAGAGAAACTTGTTGCTCAACTAGCCTAGGATGCGACCCAACTCCCACTTAATTAACACCCCTACTTCAAACAAACAAAAGGTTAGATGACCAAACGCGTTTTAAATCCCTATTGCAAAAGTTGTAGGGGGCTCACTTACACCATTATTGCTGCAGTGCATTGAATTTTTTTAGAGAGTTGTCTTGTTGTGTCCAGAGGGATATAATAATGTGTGTTTCAAGCAATTCCAGATAAATATCTGCACTAGAAGCTATATATTTTTTGTCATATCAAATTTATGTAATTCTGTTTGATTCAATACTACTTAAGAAATATAATTTTCTATTTCACATTAGTCACAAAATGCAGGATAAAATGGCAATTAATTTGGGTTCTTTTGATCTACCTCATCCAACACGTTTGGACCATGTCACACGTGAATAAAAAAACAAAATTAGAATTTCAGCTGGTGTATTTTGCTACTATTTTTCCTTTTTACCTTATTTCTTTTTCTTTATTATTACGATTACATTTGATTTCGTTCTACAGTTTGATCATGGAAATCCAAATAAAATAGATAGTGGCCAAAATTTTTTTGTCAGTAGTCGGTCTACATGACATAAATATGGGCAAGAAAAATGTGTCCTTAATTTGTACCATCAGAAATAATACATGAAAGAGAAATGGAAAGAAAAGCTGAGGCCACAATTTTGACTTTCAAGCTATTTATGCCCACAAATTTTAGTAAGCTGTCCGTTCGAAGTGTTCCATATTGCAGTTCTAACCACTCTTTTCTTAAATGATACTGAAACTTCTACATGATATTCGAAATTAAGGTTTAAACTAGTCTGCGTCTCGTGCGTTGCACGAATTTTATATTTATTTTGATTTTATTAACGTAGAATTTATAGATTGTACTAAACATATTTGGAAATAAGAAATGTGTGTTTGATTTTCATCTTTTCGTCGACTATATATTTTATGTCATGATAATTTATTTTTGTTCTTATAAATAAGTTTAATGAATGTTGTGATTGTATATAAGTTAACGATAATTTATTTTTAATTATTTATTGTATTTTTTTGTTTAATGTAGATGAAGATATTTTTTTATCTGATATTGCAGATAAGTTGTAAATTGAATTTTGCAAAATGCTTTTCTTTAGCAATTTCGATTCGAGAGGCTATACTTGTAGTTTAAAAATAACACATGCAATTGTAAATTGAAAGAAAATATCCATATATACAAACATTTAAATAACAAATTCAGGTTCGCACGTAAAATAATTTGAAGTGGCACTTATTGGATGACCAACTCCCTTGTTGGTGTAAGAATTAGAACCCTAATAGCAGACCGATTATTCGGACAATACAACAGTCACTCCAAGGTTGGTAGGGCGAAAGAATTTGAAAAAAAAAATTTAAATAAATTTTATTCGAAAGAGAAAAGAATTAAAAAGAAATTTAAATAAATTGATAAAAAAAACCAATTATTTATAAAGTAAATTTTTTAATTTTAATTAAATAATATTTATATATTCTTCATTTAATTTTCATAACTTTATTTTATTTTTTACTTCTAAATAATTTTAAAAGAAATTTTTTTACTTATATAAGTAATTTTACATATATTAGAAATACTTTTAGTTAATATGTTTATTTTTAATTTTTTTTTTAACTAAAAGTGATTTTTGAAAAATTAAGTTTCATTTGGAAGAGAAAAGAATTAAAAAGAAAAAAATAATTGATTTTTTTTAAAAAGAAAACGCGTTTGTTAACACATACGTTTAATCTCCGTTTAACTATTTTCGATATTTATTTAGATCATTCGATATCTCTACAATATAGTTCTCAAAATGAGTTTCGAGAGAATGTAAAATATTTATCAATTCAACTATCGTGCAATCGTCGATGAATTTTTAAAGTTAGCTTATTGTCGAAAATTTCAAAATAGTAATAAAATAATTGATTTTTTAAGAAAAAATGACTTATGCGTATTTTTTAACATATATGTTTAATGTCCGTTTAATTATTTTTATATTTATTTAGATCATTTGATATCTATACGATATAGTTTTCAAAATGAGTTTCTATAGTTTTCAAAATGAGTTTCGAGAGAATGTAAAATATTTATCGATTCGACCATCGTACAATCGTCGATGAATTTTTAAAGTTAGCTTGTTATCGAAAATTTTGAAATATAGTTTGAAAATGCCTACTTTGACGTCTCATAACATTTGCTATGATTGACCGTTTCACGCATCATTAACGATGTGTAATACTATGCCGCGAGTACTTCAAAACAATATTAAGAATGTAATATTTCGATTTCGCTTGATATCCCGTAATGAACCTGAAAATGAACACAAAAATATAAGTAAAAAAAAAAAAGATTTTCATTTCTCTCTGTATGGTCTCTGTGGGTCTCCCTTTGGTCTCAAGGTCTCCGTGCACGGAAACCCATGGTCTCCGTGCTAGGAGACCTGGGTCTCCTTCGTGCACGGAGACTTCATGTCTCCGTGCACGGAGTCCTCTTTTTTTTTTTTCCTTCTTTTTTAAATAAAAGTTAATACCTCTTTATACTATATATGTATAATTTTTTATTTTTTTATAAATTGAAGCAAACTTTTTACTATGTAAAGAAATATACTTAAAACTTTGAATTAATATTTAATCTAAAGTAATATTTAGATAAATTTAATTTAAAAAATTGAATATTACTAAAAATATTACTATAAAATTAAATATTGTCTGAAATTATTATATATATCCAACTACGATGATATATATATATATATATATATATATATATTTTTTTTTTTTTAATTTTTTTTTAAGTTTTCTATATCTATAATAATGTAAAAAAAAATAAAAATTCATGCATTCTATACACGGAGGAACGTATCGTTTTTGCTCGCCATTTGGAAAAAAAAAATGAAATTTTAAATAATTGAAAAAAGATTTACACCAATCCGCATAATTTTTTTGAGCAAAATGATATATTGAGAAAAATGTTGCGAAAAAATAATAAATAGTAATAAAAATTGATTTTTTTAAGAAAAGAACGACTTATACGCATTTTTTAACACATACATTTAATGCCCGTTTAACTATTTTCGATATTTATTTACATCATTAGATATCTCTACGATATAGTTCTCAAAATGAGTTTCGAGATAATGTAAAACATTTATGATTCGTACAATCGTCGACGAATTTTTAAAATTAGCTTGTTATCGAAAATTTCGAAATAGTAATAGAATAATTGATTTTTTAAAGAAAAAACGACTTATGCGTATTTTTTAACACATACGTTTAATGTCCGTTTAACTATTTTTTATTTTTTTTAAATATTTGTGTTGTTTACATTATAAATTTTTTTTTCAATTTAAAATTCTTTTCCCTTAATAATTCCAAACAGAAACTTAGATTTGAGAAAAAAATTTCTGTGTAGTTTTACGTTATAAATAATAGTATTTTCAATTTAGAATTCTTTTTAAATTTTTTCTTCAAATTTTTTATTATTAATCGGTATTTTTTAATAGTTTGAGATAAAATTTAATTTTCTAGTAATAATTCAATATATAAAATGATTAAAAAAATATATTCACTCCGTGCATGGAGAAAAAAATTTCCGTCATACCACATAAATTTTTTTGAGCAAAATGATGCATTGAGAAAATTGTTGCAAAAAAAGAATAAATAGTAATAAAATAATTGATTTTTTAAGAAAAACGATTTATACACATTTTTAACACATACGTTTAATTTCCGTTTAACTATTCTCGATATTTATTTAGATCATCTGATATCTCTACGATATATTTCTCAAAATGAGTTTCGAGAGAATGTAAAACATTTATCAATTCGACTATCGTACAATCATCGACGAATTTTTAAAATTAGCTTGTTATCGAAAATTTCGAAATAGTAATAAAATAATTGATTTTTTTAAGAAAAAACGACTTATGCGTATTTTTTAACACATACGTTTAATGTCCATTTAACTATTTTCGATATCTATTTAGATCATTCGATATCTCTACGATATAGTTCTCAAAATGAGTTTCGAGAGAATGTAAAACATTTATCGATTCGACTATCATATAATCTTCGATAAATTTTTAAAGTTTGCTTGTTATCGAAAATTTCGAAATATAGTTTGAAAATGCCTACTTTGACGTCCCATAACATTTGCTACGATTGACCGTTTCACGCACCGTTAACGACGTGCAATACTATGCCGTGAGTACTTCAAAACGATATTAAGAATGTAATATTTCAACTTCGTTTGATATCCGATAATGAGCCTGAAAATGAACACAAAAATATAAGTAAAAAAATAAAAATAATAATAAAAAAACTTCATGATCTCCGTGCACGGAGACCATGGCTCTCCATGCACGGAGCCTTTGGGTCTCCGTGCACGAAGTGTTCCTAAATTTTTTTTTTCTTTTTCTTTTGTGCACGGAGACCCAAAGGCTCCGTGCATGGAGAGCCATGGTCTCCGTAGAACCAAATATCCATTATACTTGAAAAGAGACATGAAGACATAATTAACAACAAAAGATCAGTAGAACCAAATATAGTATGAAATCTTGTGGGAGTTTAGCTAACTTAATTTGATGACATTGACTCTGAATTGCTCCAAAAATCCTAAGAAATGTAAATATAGGTTGAATCTAAAAATGAAAAATAAAGAGTGAAAGTGTACAAATTGGGTGGTCTCTTAGTAAGCAATTTTTAAAAGTCGTTAGGTCAACCTTGTTGAGGTGATCCTCAAGGAAGATTGAGACTAGCTCTACAAGTGCACTGCACGTTTTTTTTTTTGTTTTTTTTTTTTTTTGGTTCTTTCCCTTTAATCTCCACACCTTGTTGATTGATTTATTCCACAACTTTGCTCCACTAACTGAATTTGGTTTAGTCTTAGCTCGGTCACCTTCGGGATAGTCTTAAGAATGGCTGAAAAATTAGTTCTATTTTTCACAATGGTCTTTATAATACTAAATATTATTTTACCCTTACTTTTATTATTTGCAAGATGTATCCTATATTTTTTAATTATTATGTCTTTCAAGATTATATCTTACAATTCTTCAAATTCTTCCTAATTTCTCTAAATATTCTCTGTATTTTGATAATTTTTCAAAGATTCTAGGCTGATCTTTTTCAGTTATGTATCGTAGAACTATTCCTTCTAAAACTTCTTCTTGTATATCTTTATGTTTAGTCATAATATTTTCTACTTTTTTATTTCTCTACTAGTTCCTATAGAATCAATTCTTAGATTATGATTACAATAATAATCTATATCTCGATATATTTCTTCAAGTTTTTCTTGGCCAACAGAAAATATATCTTCAAACTTTTCAGTTAATTTAAATAAAAACGAAATATCTTTCTCATCTAAATATAATCTGGGATCAGTATCACTATTAGAAATGGATGTGGATGCTTGTGGAGTGTTCATCAAAATTTAATTAAAGCATAAGCATATAAGAGCGAGTAAATAACTTACAGTAATCGAATAGAAGTAAACATTATTTCCCTCCAGTATGTTCTTATAGATGCTTTGCATGTACTTAATCAATCTTCTGAATCAAATAAAAATTTAAAATATTTTTGGAATCACTTGGGTCCACAACTGCTTCTGCAAAAGGCTTTTCAATTAAGGTTGCATTTTTCACGCTAGAGAACTAGTCGTGTTACCACAAACGCTATCTCACAGTATTCAGAGTTTCTATTTTCACCTCTATTCAGACTCTTTTCAAAATCAATTTCTTACTTGGAATGAAATTTTAGAAGATAACTCACACACAAGGTGCTACGATTTTGTTAGAAAACTACCTTTTTATCCTAAAACATTTATCAAAGATGGGTACTTTGGCATGGCTAACATCCATTTAAAATCAATGTTTTGAAAATCTTTTAAAATCTCTATCTGTACTACCGAAGAATCATGAGAAATTTAACGAAATCATTTTATGAAAGTTTTGTTGAACATAACAAACTTTACTTTAATATTCATAAACTGAAATAGTACATGCTTACAATCTATATTTACATACATTTGATACTCACCGTATGAAGTTTAGAACTCCATATATGATTACCTTATTACAAGCTTTGCTATCTTCAGACTATCTAAATTTTTTCTGAATACAAATGGTGTATACAAATTACAAAAATTTTGAGATGTGTTTTTTCAGAGTGTTTTAGAGATGGGTTGTTTCGAGATATCTACCCTTTCTCTTCTTGCTTCCTTTTATAGAAGGTTTTGAGAATCTTATCTTGACAGTTGTATCCTCCTTTCTTTTGGTGGGTAGCTCAGTAGTCTTATCTCCACCGATTTCTCCATTATCTTCTTTTTAGGTGGACCTCTTCTTTTGAAATTATTTGCCTTATCTTTGAATTTGTCTTCCACTTTTGACAACTGGTAGATGAGTGTTCAATTATGGAGACTTTCTTGCATTATCTTCTGTCTTTTAGTAGCCACAGTTTTTCTTTAATAAATTTCTTTATTAAAGTAGTGATAAAGGGCCACTTTTGTCGCTATTACTTTTCTATCTTCAAATCAAAAAATTTTGCAAGGAATTCTTCACTGTTGAGAGATGCTTGACTCATATCTTCCACTACACAGTATTCACAATGGTGGTCACTGTATTCCAGAGTAGTTTGCATAGTTCTTTCGCCATATCTTCTGACCCATGTACTTGGTTTGAGATAATTGAGGACAATAGATGGTCAAGATAACGTATGTCTTCTTCCTTTATAGCTATCTTTGCATTGTAGTAGATTATATGATCTTTAGATGGATAAATCCATATTTTTTCTTTCTTAGTAATTATCTGGGTTACGTGCTCAAATATTTCTTTGTACCCTTTTGCTCTTCTGTAGGGCATCATATTTATAATATTTTGATATCCATTTTTAACAACCTTTTGACTGGTTGGTAAAAAATGTTGGTTTGTAAGTCCCATTTTAATAACATGAAATGATGGATGCATATATTCAAGAACGGGATCTCATTCCATAGTTGCTGAATGAAATCTGATGTATATGTTTGTTGTCTTGACAACTTCAGTATATTTTTTAACAGCCTTCTTGACGTTGGCTGAAAGTTGGGCTATTTCTTTGAGATTTTTGCTGGGATATATACAGAGTATATTTCCTATCTCAAAACAGTTTCGTACCCAGTTGGCTGGTGCTCCTGGATAGAAGTTTATTTTGTTGTATTTTGAATAGTGGAGAGTCTTCATCCACTTTCCAATTTTCAGATACCAATCTGATAGAACTTTAAAAATAACAATAAAAAATATAACTTCTTCATAGTTATATTTTCTGAGAAATTTTGCCTCATTGCATATTTTGACAATATCTTTTGGGTCTATTCTTTCAACAGAAAGTTTAGATTTAGTTTGGCTCTGTGAAGAGCTACTTTCGCTTTTGATATTTTGAATATCTTCTTTACTAGTAATAGGCTGAAGCATTCCCTGTGAAGAGGTTCCTATTACCTTCTTCTCTTTCCCTTTATCCTCGGGGAGAACGCTAGTATTAACTGGTCCTTGTGAAGTGATACTAGACTTGGTAGAAGTTACATCTGCCTCAAGGGCTATATTTTTGCCTTGAAAGCTATTTTGGATATTTTGAATTTGTGTTTCCAAATAGGAAACTTTTATCTCAAGTATTTGGACTTTCGTCCTTAGTTGCTCTAGCTCCATCCTTGCTGAGATAATCAGGAAGAAAGTTAGTTTTTCCTTTAATATATTCAATATCAAATTTGAAGTATGAAAACCAAATTTGTATCCTGATAATATATCTATTGGTAATAGATGGATTAACATTATTTTTCAAAAATGCTTTAACTTGAGTATTATCAGTTCTAATCAAGAACTTTTTTGGTAATAAATAATTTTCATATTTTTGAATTCCTCTTTTTACAACAATGAGTTCTTTCCTGTTCATCTCATATCTAGTTTCAACTTTTTTGAATGTTCTTGATGTATAACCTGCAAGTATTTTAGGATAAGAACAATTCTTTTCACATTTATATTCTTTATGATTCTTTTTAACCTTTAATACTGCTCCCCAAAAATTATCTGAAGCATCAGTTTCAAGGTTAAAGAAATCTTCTTCCTGTGAAATTATAAGTTTGGGCAATGTTTTTAATTCTTCTTTTACCTTTCTTATATTTTCACAATCTTGTTTTTCCCAAAACCATATTATATTTTTTCTTAATTTTGGAAGAAAATAATTTTTTAGCTTGGCACAATTTTCAATGAATCCTTCAGCATAATTCAATATACCAAGGAAGTTTTGTAATTGTTTTTTATTTTTGATTTCTTCAATAAATTCTTGAAATTTTTCTCCACTATGAGATTGCGATTGCAATTCTCCTTCTTTTATAAATAATCCTAAAAATTTTATTTCTATTTTAGTTATTTCAGCTTTCTTTTGAGAAAGTGTAATATCATGTTTTTTCATAATATAACAAAATTTCTCAAGATATTCAATATGTTCATTAATATCATTTGAATGAATAAGTAAATCATCTACATATGCAATACAAAAATGAGTAATTAGTTTAATTATCTCATTCATTCTTCTTTGAAATATCTGCGGTGCATTTTTTAACCCAAATGACATTACATTCCATTCGTATTGTCCTAAAGGATTGGGCATACTAAATGCAATTAATGGTTTACTTTCTTCTGTAAGCATGATTTGCCAAAAACCTGACTTACAATCAAATTTTGAGAATATCTTTTTATTTTGTACTTGCTTAATAAGGGTGTCCTTATTTGGCAAGTAATATCCATCAAATATGGTAACTTCATTTAGCTTTTTATAATTTATCACCATCCTGCCTTTTCCTCTTTTTATCTCGCTATGTTTTCTAGCCATAAAGGCTGGGCTGCTATGTGGATTTTTACTAGGCCTAATTAATTTGGCTTCTAGCAATTCTTTTATCTGGTCTTTAAATTCCTTTTGGTCATCTACACTATATTTCATGGGTTTGACTCTAACAATAGTGTCTGGATTGGTTAATTCTATTTTTGCCTTTATTTTGTCTGTATTCCTTTTTTCTAAGGAATTTTCAGAATATGTTTCAGAATTTTTTTTTTCAATTCTTCTAACCTATTTTCTGTAGTCATTTTTAGGACTGTGACTGGTTTAAATTTTTTTTTACTCCAATATCCACCACGCTGGGTTGAGTAACTCTGATGGTTTATGTCTCTATATGCTATTGTAACAGCCTTGTTTATTTTTTGTGTAAATATTTTATGTGCACAGGATTTTGTGAACATATATGTATCAATATATTGTGTAAATGATGCATATTTTAATAGGAAATTTTGTCCTAATAAAATATCACATCCAATTGTGTTTGACATATATATTGTATCAACAAATACTTCTCTAAAGGAAATTAGAAAAGGTATTTGCGTAGCATATTTGCTGTATATTACCTTATTTCCACCTGCTGTTGTAACAATGACTATCGTCTTGGAATTATATTTCCAATATTCAGATGATAGTATTTTGGTAAGTATAAGCTTATCGTACTTCCTGTATCTAAGTAAGCATGAAATTTAATTTTGCAATAACTTTTTATATTGAGTATAATTTTAATATATGGACTCATGGGATTAGTGCTAATTACTCTTTCCATGATAACATTGATTTCATATTTTCATCTATTCTTGATATGATGATTGGATTATCATCAACTGTTATTTTTAAATATCCTTGGCAAATTTTATAGGGACTATGTTTCTCAAGAAAGTCCATTCCGAGTAATATAGGTGAACGTTCAACTCCATATAATTCATCTTTATATAGAATTATTTTTTTAGTATATTCTTTCCGATCTTCTCCCATAAGTATAAGAGGGAATTTTACATATTTCCTTATTTCAAGATTATTTCCTAAATAATCTTTGAATATATAGGGTTCTGGCATTTCAAATTCTATTAAATGACTAACAAATTTAGCATTTACATGACTTTTATCTGCTCTAGTGTCAATGAGGACAAGAAGATTCTTCTTATATCCTTCTTGATTTACATATCTTGTTTTGATATAATATTGTGAACTTGATGGTTCAGCAATACTTAATTTCTGGAGTTTACTTATTTTAGAGTCTTGTCTAGAGGGGAATCTTGCAATAAGATTATCTCATTCTAGGCTGACACTATTTCTTCTTATCAATTTTCCTTTAGAATTAATTTCTCTAGCTTGTTTGTGGAAATCAAGCATTATTTGTTCTGGTATAGTGACTTCATATTCTTGATATTTCCTAGGAGGTATATATTGTGCTAATTCTTCAAAATCTTTATGTATGATAATATTATCAGTTATTTTTCTTAGATTGTTATGATGGCTAGTACTAAAAGCAAAAATTGATTTTATACTTATACTAATAGCCTTACTTTTTCGTAACATTTTTAAGTTTCCAATTCTATAATATAGATTGAAACTTTGGTCAATATTTTTATCAATTAGCGATATTGCATAATTTGGTTTTGTTGTAAATATTATATTTTGATAGACTAAGTTTCCTACAACTATTTCTAATAGAGCATCTATAGGATCTTGTAAGATTCTGTTGTCCATACATTATATTTCTATTTGTATGTTCATACATTCTCTAAAGAATTTTTTTTCCATTATTTGGACTCCTCCTATTTCAACACATTTCAATTTGTTTCTTATGTTTTCCATTTATTAAATTGTATTGCTAAGTCTGTACTTTTCATCCATGTTTCAATAGCTTTATTTTTATCTACACAGTCTAGATCTAACCATATTCCTGTTGTGTGGATTTGTTCATTATAAGATTTCATTGGATTTGTTTCTTTTATGAATTGTTTTCTTATATTTTCAGTGTATCTTTTATGTGTTTTTCTATATTGATTAACACCTTATTTAAGAGGTATTGTCGTGTAATAAGGATAATCGTATTCTTCATCACTACTGAATTCTGTTTTTATATTTCGACTTGTAGATGGATTAGTATTCATTTTTGTATTTTTCATTTTTTCAGTTAATTCTTTTAACTGTTTTTTATATTCATTATATTCTTCACCAGTAGATTCTAAGAATTTTTATTCTAGTTCTTCTACATCTGTAATCATATATTGATTTTCTTCATTTTTTTCCTTTATTATTTTCTTTTTGTGTTATCCTAAAATCTTGGGATGGATTAATTATAATTCTATCTTTTCCTTTAAGGCTTTTATCTAAAAGAGCATTTCCTACTTGTAGATTATGTTCTAAATTTTCTAGTTTTTTATGTATATCCTCAAAGCTTTCATTCGTGGTATTTTTAGGTAAGTAGGGATAACTTGGTTTTTTATGTTTTTCAATTTTTTTCAAAAATTCTTCAATTATATTTTCTTCATCAACTATGTTCATCATAATTTTAGGTTCGTAATATGGCTCTGATACCATTTCATCGGAGCATGCAGCGGAGGGGGGGTTTAAGATTTTGAATCCAATTAAAATATTCATAAGTATTTATAAGATCACAATAGAATTTATAAAATTCACCATCTTTTGTTAAAACATTTTCTTTAATAATTATATTTAATTTGTTAATTCTTCTTTCCAGTTTAAGAATTTGTTTATGAATATTATTTTCTATTTTAATTGCTCTATTATCTATATAAACATTTTTATATTTTAATTTTGGATCTAGATATTCTGTAAAGAAACTCTTCAGATCTTCTTTTAACTAATTTAATTCATTATCTGTTGCATTTCTTAGATCAATAAAATTTTGTATAATATTTGGGGTTAAATTTATTAAAGATTTATGATCTATATTTCTTTGGGGACCTAATTGAAGATTTTTATATATTGTAATGGCTTTGGTTGCAAATTTTCTATGAGGGGTATTTTTGGAAAGATTATTATTTAAAGGCTATTTTTCAAATGATTATATTTTTTGGCCTACTCTCACAATTTGCTATTCAATTTAGGCTATTGGCAGGTATTTCCTCCGTCGAGAAGAGGCTCTCGAAGGGCGAGACTATGAGAAATGAAGTGCCAAAAGGGTCGGTAGGAGAACGACGTCTATTGACCGTCCAACTTTTATGTACAAAGCCCCCGGCGAGGGGGGGGGGGACATAAAATAAAATAAAATAAAAGAGTGACATCAACATTATGGCATAGTGAGGCCTTATAAGTAGTGGCAGACAACTTCTCTCTTTGATTATTGTATTTTTATATTTATGTATCACTACTATATAAAAAGGACAATGTTTCACTACTGTAAAAAAAAAGTAGATTCTTCCATTTTGTCTCGCTGTAGCTTTTTTTTTATTGAGAAAAAGCAACGACGTCGTTTATCTTATGTGTTTGATACAGTGATTTTGTTGCTTTTCCTAAATTTACGCGGCGTGGAGGATTATGTTATAGAGTTCTCTTTAATCTTTCTCCATTTTTACACGCTACAGTCGTGCCCCTCTATTTCTCCATACTAATTCAAGAGCAAAAGTGTGAATTCCATAAATATATGATTGAAAATATGTTTGAAGAAAAATAAATTTTAAAAAATAAAGACCAAAAATGTTAACAAATGAATATATTTATTTTTTGAAAAATAAGTTTTTTTACCATTTCATTTTATCGTGAAATGATTCTAATCTTAATATGTTAGATTGTGCTTCAAAATTATATAATCTATCAAATATAATTTTTAAAATTAATTTTTATAAAGAAATATGTTTTTATGAATTTTTTTTTTTAGTAAAGTAATGTTATGAAGATTCAAGCATGAACCTCCATTTAACGGAGGCATTATGTCTGCCTCCGTTAAATGGAGGCTCATGTTGACGGAAGCTCATACTTGAGCTTCCGCAATTCTGGAAGCCTCCAGAATTACGGAGGCTCACATGTTGAGGCCTCCACGTTGGCCTCCAGAATTCTGGAGGCCATGAGGCCTCCATGTTGATCCTCATAATATATTATTTTTTAAAATTAATAAATATTTAATTATTTTATATTTTTTAGTACTATTATATTTCACATTTTCCAAAAAAAAAAATTATAAAAACATATTACTTTATAAAAATTAATTTTAAAAATTATATTTGATAGATTATGTAATTTTGAAGTACAATCAATATATTAAGATTAGAATCATTTCATGATAAAAATGAAATGGTATTAAAAACCCATTTTTCGAAAAATAAATATATTCATTTGTTAACATGTTTGGTCTTCATTTTTTAGAATTTATTTTTCTTCAATTATATATTTATGGAATTCACATTTTTGCTCTTGAATTAACCATCTCAATAAATTATTATTTAAACGGTTCGTAAACATTTTGATTGATATTATTTTTTGGTCATCCAAATGGTTACTATATACCGTTTACGTATATATATAAAAACAATGTTTTTATTTAAACTTACTTATGTGCTTAAAAATAAACTTTCTAAAGATACATGGTTGATAGCGTGAGAAAATGGTGAAAGTGATAGTGTGGAGAAATAGAGATGCATGGTTATAGTGTGTAAAAATGGAGAAAGAGTAAGCCTCCATTATTTTATATATTTTTATTTTAAGAATATTAAAAAAATTAAGTTGATTAAATGAAATTAAATTATTGTACTGAGAGCCAATGAAGGAAAAAGAAAGTAAAAAAATGTACGTTGGAGCCTCTGTAATTATGGAGGCTCAAGTACACATGAGCCTCCATATTATGGTCCATGAAGCCTCCGTATTATGGAGGTAAACACTTTTACAATTATAAGTTTTTTTTTTTACTTTTAAATAACTTTAAGCGAATTTTTTTACTTATAAGCAAATTTTACATTTTAGAAATATTTTTTGTCTTATTATTAGTATTTTTATTTTGTAATAAATTTTTTACATAAAAGTTATTTTTTTACTCATGAGTAGTTATTTACAATTATAAGCTGAAACAAACAACTTTCCATACGTCATACCAACTCTCATCTCTCAACTATATTACTTATAGGTAAAATATTACATGTGGGTAAGAAAAATTATATTATAATTAAAAATTACTTATAAGTAAAAAATCACTTTTATGTAAGAAATTATTAAAAAAATAAAAATACAAATAAGACAACAAATATTTGTAGGTTGCAAAAAGTTACTTCAAGTTATTTAAAAGCAAAAAAATAGCATATAATTGTAAAGTAACTATTTATAAGTAAAAAAATCACTTCTGTGTAAAAAATTATTATAAAATAAAAATACTAATAATAAGACAAAAAATCTTTCTAAAATGTAAAAGTTGCTTATATGTAAAAAAAAATTCGCTTAAAGTTAATATTAAAAAAAAAAACTTAAAATTGTAAAAATTACTTTTAACTTAAAAATATATTAACTTAAAAATTTGGAGTAAATATTTAAATACATTTAACTTTTAAAATTAAATATTAACTTATATGTTAAATAGATGATTTATAAATAAAATATCATTTAAATAAAAAAAATATATCAAAGGAATCTCTCCATATTTATTATAGAGATTTGATCTCTCCATGAGATCAAGCCTCCGTATCACGGAGGATTTCGGAGGCTTGTTATGAGAGATCAAGTTTCTTGTTATGGAGAGATCAAACCTTCGTATTACGGAGGATTGAGACTTCTAAGCATGGAGACTAATTTTTTTCTTTGAATTTGTTTATTAGTAATATTTTTATTTGTTGATATTTTTTTCTATCACTATTTTATTTCCAACAATCACTTTTATGTAAGAAATTATTAACAAATAAAAATACAGACAAAAAATATTTATAAAATGTAAGAAGTTAATTATAAGTAAAAAATCTACAATTTTAACGCTAATAAAAATACAACAAATACAAAACTGTCAAAGACTAGTATATGGTAGGATATGGATATGGATATGTAAATGTGTGGTACAACTTTACCAAAAGGATGTGTCTTTGTCCGTATATATCTGTATTTTATTTAATTTGGATGTTCATGATTGAATTGTACAATATCAAATCCACCAGTCAAATAGAGATGAAAATGAAAATTTCAAAATTATGATTTCTGCTGAATGTCTGCCTAATTAAATAGTAGAGCATCCTATGAATTCTGTGTTTAAAAGAAAATGATTTCTTTTTCACATCTGATAGTTCCTCTTGTTTCCTTAATTTTGTTCACCGTTTTCCTCTTCAAATGGTATGGAAATCCTTCTTCAACAGCCCGGAAAAGATTGCCACCATCTCCACCAAAGCTTCCCGTAATTGGAAATCTTCACCAACTCAGCCTATTGCCCCATCGCTCACTGCAAGCGCTATCCAAAAGCTATGGTCCACTCATGTTGGTCCATCTGGGAAGAATGCCAGTACTAATCGTCTCCTCTGCTGATGCAGCTCGCGAGATCATGAAAAGCCAGGACGTGATTTTCTCAAACAGGCCGAAATTGAGAGTTATCGACAAAATTATTTATGGCTCTAAGGACATAGCTTTTGCTCCTTATGGTGAGTACTGGAGGCAGGTGAGAAGTATATGTGTGCTACAGCTTTTGAGTAATAAGAGGGTTCAATCCTTTCGTCGTGTAAGAGAAGAAGAAATGTCCCTTATGATCGAGAAAATTAAATGTTCTTCTTCATCATCAATAAACTTGAGCAATATATTTGTGTCACTTACTAATGATATCATATGTCGAGTGGCCCTGGGGAGGAAACATATTGATGCACAAGAAAGCACAAAAATTGTGTCAAAGCTGAAGGAATTTCAAGAGTTAGCAGGCTTTTTTAATCTAGGGGATTACATTCCATGGCTTGACTGGATTAACCGCGTTAATGGTTTCGATGCAAATGTAGAGAAATTGGCTAGATGGTTTGATGATTTTTTCGAAGGTGTAGTTGAAGAGCACAGACATCGGAAGAAAGAAGAGACAAATGTGATAGACAGCAGCAATGAAGTAGATCTTGTGGACATATTGCTCGAAATTCAGAGAGAAAATGTGGCTGGTTCCCCTATAGAAAATGATACAATCAAAGCTGTCATCTTTGTGAGAATCTCTCTCTCTCTCTCTCTCTCTGTTTGAATGTGTACACGTGCTTAATTAGCAGTGAATACCATACTTTGTTGGACATTTTGTGAACTATTTTAAATTTTCTCTAAACTTGAATGCAATTTGGTAAAAATCTAGTCTTTCTTGTAGAGAATACTACTAAAGTTCATCTTGATCACCTAAATCAATCAAGGCATTTGAAAGAGAAGATGTACAGATACTCTCCCACGTTTTTACCCCGGATTTCTTTCACTCGTTAACGGCAAAAGGAATTGTTTCAACAGAAAGTGAGAAAACGCTCACTGATCTGTTGATAGACCATTAAAGCATATTTGGATCTTACATACCACTTTTATGAACAGGATATGTTTGTGGCTGGGACAGATACATCATCTTCTGCTTTGGTGTGGACAATGGCAGAGCTATTGAAGCACCCAAAATCCATGGAGAAATTGCAGAACGAGGCGAGACAAGTAGCTGGAAGTAAATTAGATATAACAGAGGATGATTTAGATAAAATGCTCTATTTAAAGGCAGTGATGAAAGAGAGTCTACGACTACATCCTCCAGCTCCATTGCTACTCCCTCGAGAATCTACACAAGATAGCAAAATATTAGGCTATGACATTGCAGTTGGAACCCGAGTGATAATCAATTCCTGGGCAATCGCAAGAGACCCATTTTCGTGGGAAAATCCGGAAGATTTTTGTCCAGAAAGATTTTTAGACACGGGAATGGACTATAGAGGGCTTAATTTTGAGTACATTCCATTTGGTGCCGGTCGGAGAGGCTGTCCTGGAATTACATTTGCCATGACCGTCGATGAGCTTGCATTAGCAAAATTGGTGCTTAATTTTAACTTTGCCTTGCCGCATGGAGAAGTAGAAAAAGATTTGGACATGACAGAATCCCCTGGAGAGACTGTCTGTAAAAAGATTCCTCTACTTGTGACTGTTAAAGAGAACGACAAATATTAGCTAAGATAAATATTGAATAAATAATTTATCTTTATATCCATAATTATCTTTCTGTGTACTAGTAATTAGCCAATATTATAGTTACCTATCAATAAAAGTAGTTGTCTCTTACGTATTTCACTCTATTCGTGGATTCCCTCTTTAAATCGAATATCAAAAAATTAATAGAAGTGTGTTTAATTCTCTTCAAAACGTTGTGTTAATTCTAGATTCTACATAGTATCAAAGCACTAATCTCGACTAACAAGAATAGAATGTAGCGAGATATCTAACCAGCTTTCTTTTCACAAAATTTGATGTTGCATCCACCCACCAAAATTCTTAAATTTCCAATCAAAAAATATATAATTTAGTTTCCTTGCATTACCAAACTTACACATCTTGAATTTAATCCCCATTTCAAATCATTTCCCCACTTTCATTAACAAAAAAGTTGTAAAATCAGATAATCATGCCTACTCCACATTTCTCCCAATCAGTCCACCAATTGTCGACAACCTCAATCAACAAAAACATTTCAGTTCACCCCTAGCTTACCCCCATATAGAGCTTCTACTAGAAGAAATAATCCATTTACTTCAGAGAAAATTCACGTCCTAACAGAGACCGGTTGTTGTTCGTTAAATACAATAGTAGGCAGGAGTCATTTTACACGATGATAACATTTGCAGAACCCCTTTTAGTCTTGAGATGTGGATGTCCAATTGTTCTACTTAGTGTGACGATCTTCCCATCTTTGATTCGGAGATTGACTTACTACAGAAGCAAAAATTCGACAATGAGGATATCATTGTAAAGAAGGCAGAGAAGGCGATTGAGATACTCATAGGCAGCCTATTAGTCCATCTAGGTTGACATTGCACTGAAAGAGCTAAGGTGACATTGAATTTGTGGTGGCTGTATGTTTCCAGGCAAGCATTGCATTTTCGAAAAAATATTGAAATTTCGTAACATTAAAGCTTGATTTCAGTGTGCAACTTCTGTGATGAAGCTTCAGCCGTAGTAAATACTCGTATGCACGAAAAGGTTATGGTTAAGAATGGTAAGCAGATGGCAATATAGAAGGTGGAGCTGGTGGCATTTTGGCTACTTGAGACCAGCATGATAAGGCAGGTACTTGGGCCAAACTGATTGAGTTGAGAAAATTGATATAGTACAAAGGTTGGGTGTTACACTCTACTCGTTTATAGTCAAAGGCAAGTAATTCAACTTGTCAAAGTCAAATAAGGACTTAAGTTGAACAAATAATTTTACGGGGCTTAACTTGTAATTACTAATATTTAAAGGGCTAAAAGAATAAAATAAAATAGGAAATTTTGGATTTAGTTCCCTAATAGTACAAAGAAAGGGACTAATTGTTATATAATCCCAAGATCAGGGACTTGGCTCAATTACACTATATTTATCCACCTAAAATGGATAAGGATTCTTATTCATTTTCTCACTGTAGAACTCGAAACAGATAAAAAAGAAAATGAAGCAGAGAGGGGAAAAAAGGAAAAAGAAGGAACAGTTGTCAGTTTTTAAGCTTGGGATTTTCATTCCTCAATTTTTATTATTTTCAGGAAGTAATTAATATTTATGTCACTTGAAGTATGGAAAATTTGCTTAAATATGAAGTTAGCAGGTAGACTATTTTTAACTAGGGTTATGGAATTTAATCATATGTGGTGCATTTAAAATCAAAATCGGTTAGTAGATAGTAGAAAAAGAAAGATTTATTGATGGGTGATGAGATTTAAGGCCCATGTTCTATATTTTCTTTTGACTTGAAGGTTAGTGAAAATAAATGATATGGATGTTATATAAGCTGAGATTAAGATAATTAAATTGATGCTCTTAGCTAGAGAAATTGATTAGCAAACTGTCTATATTTAAAATATATAGATGGCAGTAGGTGATGTGCATGTTTGGATGAAGTTAAATGGGAAAGAGATGAACTAAGTTAATTAAAGAAGAATGTATGGGAAATGGATTTGGTGGACATGTCTAGTTAATTGTACGATTAATGAAGGAAAAATAAAGACAAAAGGCAAATAGGAGCAATCAGCCTCTCAAATATAATATTTTGTTTGAATCAGTACGCAAGAGACCAAACTCACAGTAGATGACTAATTATTTAACATGGTTGGGTTTTGATTCATCTAATAATATCATTAATTCAGGAGGTGGATATAGAAGAGGGGAAAACCTACCGACCTAGCTAGTTCTTTGCTGAGAACTCATTGAGTGGAAAAACGTATATAATTTCAAATATTGATAAAGTACTTATATTATTACATTACGTGTAATTATGTAAATTATTTGTTCAATTTTATGATTAATATAGGAATGTTCTTTCACTATGATATATGTGGAACTCGAAGATTGTATATGAATTAATTGTGAAATGGAATGCAAGATGTGATATTGGGATTGATCAGAAAAGTACTCGTGATTATACAATTTTTATAGTTTATAGAGGGGTCTTGGTCCTATTCTATCCATACGGAGGGGTCTAGACCGAACATTGATCTTGATCGTGTACATATAGTTCATAGAGGGACCTTAACCGTGTCCTAAAATTGATTATCAAAGGTCTTTGAGACCCGCTTTCATTCACAGAAGGGCCCCAAAGCCCGTGGCAAAAGTACTTAGCCCGAGGGCGGATTACAGACTTCAATTAGAGGATACATTTTTTTGTGGATTACATGTGATGTGATGAGATTATAATATGGATTAAGTTAGTGATTATATCATGACTATGGATTGATAATTGTCCAGAATCATAAGGATGTCTCACTTTTTGGTTATAATTGTACGATGTTGTCTTGTGAGTTATTACTCAATTTTCGATAAAAAAAATGTATAAAGGAGAAAGTATATTTATTTTTGAATTTCTCCACTCACTGAGTTATCAACTCATATATTTTCCCACAATTTTTTCCCATAGGTAACGATTGGTCTTTATAATTGCAGGAGCCTGAGGATCTCAAAGTGGTAGCCACATGACATATTGAGTAATATGATTCATTTTTATAAACCACAAAGTAATTTTTTTGGGCCCATTGCATTCTATTTTATATGAGCATTTTATTTTGGTGCATATTTTGTAGCAACTCATAGTCAGCCTTGGTGATGGCTCTGGACCTAGTCAGCATCTATTATGGACACATCATGTTTCGAGTCAACTAGGGTGATTCAATACGGGTCGTGTCACTAGGAGATCATTTTCATAGAAAGACGGGTCATGAATGGGATTGATGGCAGATGTTCACCATCCAATTCGACCGACGCATGTTGCAAAAAACACTAGACCAGAATTACATAGGGTTGAATATACTGTTGCAATTAATTTTATTTCAATTAGCTTAGATGAAGAGGATCAAGAGCATTTTGAGATGTTAAGACATCAATTACAATTAACAGTGGCAACGTGAGAAGTGATGACAAGCCTAAGATTCGCAGACGAATTTTTTCAATCATTGAGAGATGCGGCAACACGAAATTGGGATGATTAAAGCTTCTTATTTAATTTCTTTACTTATTGTATTTTCTCTTTGTTTTATTTTGCTATTTAATCCAGTAATCTAAAAAGAGTAAAGCGTGGCAAGGTGTAGTGTGGTGTGGAGGTCAAACTTCGATTAGGCGAGCCTAGTCATAAAATATATAAAAAAGCGTTTTCTTATTTTAATATTATTTTAAATTTTTAATTAATCTAAAAATCATTTAATAAATAAAGAAAAAGACATAAAAGAGTAACATAAAAAAATAAATAAAATAAATAATAAAAGGTGCAAAAAAACACACCAAATGCCCTTTTTTAGAGCATTGATTTAAGCCAACCGAAAATGGACCAGTGATAAGATTCTTTTCATAAATGGAACGTAAGAATTGCATTGTGACTTGAATTCTTATTGAGATTTTGATTGGAAATACTGCTGAAGGAGTATTGAGAGTTGGTAGTAGACTTGAAGATGTTTTAAGTGACTTCAAAGTGAATTTGATTAATACTTCATTCCAAATTCTCCATTATTGATTTTACCCGTTGTATTGAAACTTCACTTTATATTAAACTTTTCATGTATTAATTCTCCTAGTTGTTTTGGATTCTTTAGTTATAAATATTTGATTAATACTGGATTTACGCTGAGCCAGAGTGTCCTCAGGAATCTCTACATCTTGATCAAGAGTTCGTTCCTCAGCGGGTGTGAGATCAAACTCAGGTTCATTTAATCGATTAACAATATCTGTGGATTCATGAACTTCTTTAAGTTCTATCTAGCTCCCATTACCATATCCTAGAATAAACTCTTTCACTATGAATACGACACGTCTTGAGATGAATACCTTCTTCTCAATAGGATTATAGAATTGACATCCAATTTTTTTTTTTTTTTTTTTGGATATCTCACAGTCGAATTTAGCCTCAAGCTTATCTGATTCATTATGCTTCACATAAGCGTCACAGTCCCAAATTTTCACGTGAGATAAGTTGGGTCTTTCCCCTTTCTATAACTCGTATAGAGTTTTGTTGATCGATTTAGATGAGACTTGATTTAGTGTGTAGCACACAACATCATTAATGCATGACCCTAAGACGATTTTGGGATATTTTCCATGGCTCATCATTGATCGAACCATATCTAACAATGTGCGGTTCCTCCCTTTCAGATACACCACTATATTGCGGTGTATATAGCGGAGTTCACTGCTAGAGAATCTCATTCTCTCTTAAATAATCTAACCTCAAGAAGAGAATCAATGTTTGATTTAGCTAAGTTACATCATCCCAGAGCAACAAAGCAAGTAAATGAAGGAAAAAGCAGCAAGAAGTATAGGCAATCAGAATTCAGGTCTTCAACCCAATTGAATTAAGTATTGAAGATGATTTTTTTTTTCCTTTTAATGCAATGACAACTATAAGCACTTAAAAGCTGTGTTTAAAAGTAGATAAAAGTTCTAAAAATATGTGGTCGAAAAATGATGTTTCACCAGTTTATAAGCACTTAAAAGCTTTGTGAAACATTCACAAAATATATAAATTGTTAGTCACAATATCCTTCATAAGTGTACATATGCATTTTTAATAATGAATTTGCAAGAATGGCTACTTAATTATCTCGCTAGTCCCAATTATATTCATGTGCAAACTTGACTTTAGGTTGATTTAAAAGACATTATCCATAAACTCATATTCCTTATAAAAATACTTTGATTTCATTAATTATAGAATCCTCTAAAATAGATATGTCATTAAATAAAAGTTTAAAATATATATATATTTAGGTTGATTTAAAAGACATTATCCTTAAACTCATATTCCTTATAAAAATACTTTGATTTCATTTATTACAGAATCCTCTAAAATAGAAATGTCATTAAATAAAAGTTATATATATATATAAAATAACCATTTAAAATCAATTTAACACAAACATTTATCTTTTAGACACAAGAAAAAAGGGTAGGAAAAAAATAGATGAGGAAAGTGCAACAGAATGCATAGAGGTAAATGTCTGTTTGGGAAGCATGTGTGTTATCGATGCCAAGCATATTTCCAAAAACTACAAACAAGACCTTTCGAAGAAGAATGACGAGCCAGAAAATAAGGAAAAAGTCAGAGTTTTTGCTTTAACCCAAGGATAGGCCACGGAAGACCCGAACGTAGGTATCTTTGAGGACGAAGTTCTCTTAAGGAGGGTAGATTGTAGCAACCCCAAAAAAAGTATAGAATAAGAAAAAAAGAATCTATTTGTTATATTTTTTAAAAGTTGGAGACTTAAATGGAATAAGATTTTAATTTCTATTTTAGTTAGGTTAAATAATTAGATAATGATGGAACAAAATTTAGTATATCAATATTGAGCTCTTATTGAAACTTGCGATTAGTTAAAAGTCTTGGACTCGAGAAAAAGTTAATTCGGATAAGTTAGACTTAAGTTATTGAAGTTTAAAAGAAATTGTCACTTATTAGTATTTTATTTGAATTGGAATTTTGCAAGATTGCCAGCATGGGTAGGTATGTACAAATTTCACCTAACTCATGTTAGTTGGTCATGAATCTACTTTTGATTTTGATGGGTATTAATTATATTCCACTTCAAATACCACTAGTTGTTTCATCCTTAATATACTCACGATTGCATCTTCTATACTCCATCTAACTCTTTATAAAGTTTTGCTAAAAATAGGTAAGTCATAATTGCATGTCATGCTAACCTATACTTATTACATGAAAAGTCTATTCATAATTAACTTCCTTGCCCCTTTTTCTTAAATTTTTTTACGACTCTGGACTTCTAATCACACACAAAAAGAAAAGAAATAAAAGAGAGAGTTGAGGCAAAGAGAAAGATAAGGGGTTTCCGGCATATTATTTTACATTCATTCGCAACCATTCAATGAACGAGGTAAGATACTTTTGTGCAAGTATTGTTGTTTTCTTATGCTTTTATATTCAATTAAATATGCATGGATTGCTAGTAGACCTTCGAGTTTTATAAAAAGAGAGATGAAATCCTACAGGATAATAAGAAGACCTAAGATGTGTGTGTTGTTTGGTCACCGATATACTCCATAAGAGCATAGTGATATAAAGTGTAGATTTTATTTGTTATATCTTTGTGTATGGAAACTGCATGTATCTTATTGGGTGTTTTCGAATATTCACTCTTACAAGAAAAAATTCAGGTTAGTCTGGGCCGATTGAAACTGTGACAAAATGGTGATGCGGACTGCTAAGTGAATTAAAGAAAGGTAGAAGAAATTAAATATATAGTTCTTTTTTTAATATCTCGAAATCCAATTGTTAGTTTTATTTGTTCAAAGACTCATTTATTTAATTATTCAATTGATTGTGTTTTAAATTTTTTAGAAACTCATATCTCGCGTTTAAATTAATATTTATGGTTGAAAATAAAGAATTTAAAGAAAATTGAGTTTTTCGTAACACTCTAGTTTTTATAAAAATTTCGGGCATTAAAAAATCAAACTCACTGATTAGGGCTTCTTCAAGAGGATATCTAACAATAACTATCTCGTGGATTTCATACGTCCTGTAATGATTTAGCCATGAACTCCAACATGAATAAACATCAATTCCCACCAAACCACTTCAACATTCATCAAAGCACTTAGCCTAAATAAATTAAAGAAGTAATTAGAAACCTCAAATTCATACTTCATTTGATCTATATTATTTGATCCATTTATACTTTATGAGTCTAACTGAAACCATCACGTACACATATGACAAGTACGTCACTATTTTTTGAATATATGGATATTGCAAAATTTTTTTTTTCTCAATATTAATCCCCAGTATAACTTGTGAACCTGAAGAGCAACATCTAAAACCATTCACATAGTTCGTATGACATTCTTAAACTTTTGGCCCTTGGCCATCTAAATCGTCAAATCACTCAAATTCTGAATAAGTTAAATAATCTTAGACAATTATACTATTGTTGGAAATCCTCAACCATCTATCTTAATGTTAATAATCTGTCTTGATACCATATTTGTTGATATCCTATTCTCTTCAAAGAAAAATATTTGCACAATATGACAACCATTACGAATTGACTATGGTAGCCAAAATCATAACTTGCCAACTTAGAAATGCACTTCGTTCCAGACTATCTTAATAACTAATTTTATGGCAAACATTCCATAGAAAATTGTTTGCGCCTTTACGACATTTCTATTAAAACTCCTTGCGAAAAGTTATTCTTCCATTGCAATCGCATATTGTTTCGATATTTCAAAACCTTTATCTTCAATTCTCAAAGTGCCTGTATTTGAGAAGATCACCACCACATGATTATCATTCTCAGAATACCTAATCATACGAGCATTATGAAATAGCTGATCAAAAGCATTTGTTACCTACTCCACTTTAAACTAGAACCCTCATCTTTGGACTTTATACCTGCCATCGGCAAACGATGGAAAAGACCCATAATTTTATTTATGTGTCTAGATAAAAATGAAGAAACCATTCATTTATCCAAATTACATCAAAATAAAAATATTTCTTTCCAAAAGTTTCTATGGAAATAACTTAGATAGTTTTTAGTCATTCGTAACTGACCTTCAGAGTCATTCTTCAGCCATTTATTTGGATTGATGGTTTTGCCTCTAACAAAGGTTCTGGACCTTCTCGTATCATCCACTTTAAATGATTCTACAAACTCTTGATATAGTTTAGCTATTTAGTCCTCCACTCTTCTGATAACATAAAAACATTAAATAGTACATAAATGGGTTTCATGGAGGGGGAAGAGGTATTTAAATTATTTTTTCTTAGTTTTAAAAAATGCTTCTTTCGTTCGCCTCTTCCTCCCCTGTGTACTTGTGAAAATGTACCTTCTTTCACGAACTTATTATATTCATCATAAAATGTTTGAACTACGGAAAAGCCTAAAATGTGTCATGAACCATACAAGTGTCCAAAGCACATATAAAACCCAATAAGAGAGAAAAATATCAATGTTATTAGCTTCCTTTATAAAATAATTTGCAAAGAAAAATTAATAAGTACCAAAAGGAAGTCGAATTCAAATAGACCCTCATTTTAATGTCCAAAAATATATAATAATCAAATATAACTAAACCCCCAAACTAAAACCAACAGCGCTGCTTATAAAAATAGTGTTGGGTTTGTGACCCAAGAAAAAAATTGTTTCCTTATTTTCACGCGATTTTATTGGAAATATATTATTTCCTTGTTTCACATTATTTTCATCTTTATGGTATTGTATGTACCTATAAATAGTGACCTTTTCTTTTAGTTTAGTTCAAGCAAAAATTGTTGTGTTGTAATTTTCTCTTCATATCGTCATTATAATAAAACATTGTTTCTTCTACTTAACTCTCTTCGACTTCTTTACTTTAAATCTTGTTTAATCTTTGTGATCTTGTTACATATTTCATACAACGTCATTAATCTCAATCATTGCGTCACCTTTGGGATCAACAAGTGGTATAAGAGCCAGGCTGTAGGTTTTTCATGATTTGATTGGGATTTTTTAGAGATGGCTACATTAAAATATGATATTCTACTGTTAGATTGCAATATAAGATTTTCTCTATAGCAAATAAAGATGAAGGCTATTCTGGTATAGTTGGTTTGGATGATGCATTGCTGAATTTTGAGAAGATGCCAGCTAATTGGACAACGAATGAGAAACAAAGGAGGGATCAAAAGGTTTTATCACATATTCATCTTCATTTGTCCAATAATATTCTATAGGACGTCTTGAAAGAGAAAACATCAACTGCTTTGTGGTTGAAATAGGAGCAGTTATGCATGATTAAAAGTCTCACTATCAAATTGGCTCTAAAGCAAAAGTTATATTCCCATCATATGGCGGAAGAAGGGTCACTTGAAGACCACATTGCTGTGTTCAAAGAGATAGTTGTAGATCTAGAGACAATGGAGGTTAAGTATGATGAGGAGGATCTGGCCTTGATCCTGTTGTGTTAGTTGCCCTCCTCTTATTCGTCGTTTTGGGACACCGTTTTGTACAGTCATGATACTTTGACCATTGAGGATGTCTAAAATGCTCTGTTCTCAAAAGAGAAGATGAAGCATTTGGTTGGAGTTATATCAAGGGATGAGGAAGCTCTAGTATCTCATGGTGATCGACGGAGGGACAGATCAAGGACGAACTTCAGCAATTTGTAATGCTTCTATTGTAGGAGGAAATGACACGTTAAGAAAGATTGCGATAAGTTGCAGGCTAAAGGTAATTTAACAGCAAATCATGGGAGGCAATCATGTACTTCGGACGAGACAAATGTTGTTGAGGATTTTTTGGATGGCGATGATGTGCTGTTGACCGTGATATCTAACATGGAGTCTAAACCTGAAGAGGAGTGGATTCTTAATTTGGCATGTTCACATTATATGTGTTTCAATTGGAATTTATTTCAGACATATGAGGTTGTTAGCAAAGTAGAGTTGTTGTGAGAAATAACCAATCTTGCCATGTTGCTGGAATCGGTCGAGTTAGATTGAGATTGCAGGATGGGACGATCAAAATGATTGATCAGGTTCGACATGCTCTAAACCTGAAGAAAAATCTCATTTCCTTGAGTACCCTGAATTTGAAAAGGTATAAATTATGTGGTAAAGGTGAAGATGGAGGTGGAGTCTTGAAGGTCCAAAGAGGTGTCCAAATTGTACTGGATGGATGAAAAAAAGTCTCAGATGTATACCTTACAGGGAAGCACAGAAAAAGTTAAGAGACATCTGAAAAAGTTTATTATCGTGGTGGAATTAGTTTGGTATAGCACCTTTTGTGACGAGCTCTGGGTCAATTCAAAACATTACTCAGGGAAGCATTGGTGATCCGCTTTTCCACCAATTGTAGCGGATACACTGTGTTCAATTGTCAAGGTTGGACTCATGGAGCGCAGGTACAATGATGTCTATGATGCTTTTGGAATCGTTGAAGGAATAGTTCTGGCAATGGGCCTTTTGATTAGGCATTTGGTGTGATTTCTGCTACAAGGTGTGCTTCGATCCTATTTGTTCAACAGTAATTCCTTAATGGAATTTTGGGAACCTGTGAGTAGGGTTCAAGTATCGCTTGTGGACGCCGAGCAGAGAAAGATGTTTCGTGATGGAGAGTTTTGGTTACTGTTTTGAAGAACTCAATTATTTCGATGCAGTTGGACATATTTCTCCAAGTAGAGAAATTTTGGAGCTTGGTTTGTTGCACCAAAATTTGAGTCAACGTAAAAATTGTTGGGTTTTTGACCCAAATTAAAAAATAATGAGTCCTTATTTTCATGTGATTTTATTGAAAATATATTATTTCTTTATTTCACATTATTTTTGTCCTTGTTGTATGGTATGTACCTATAAATAGTACATCTTCTTTCAGTTTAGTTTAAGCAAAATGTGTTGTGTTGTAATTTTTTCTCCATATCATCGTTATAATAAAACCCCGTTTCCTCTACTTAACTATCTTTGATTTCTTTACTTTAAATCTTGTTTTATCTTTGTGATCTTGTTACATATTTCATACAACGTCATTAATCTCAATCCTTACATCGCTTTGGGATCAACAAACAGATTCTTTTTTGCCTTTCCTGCTAATTGACAAACTAAAAATCTGATTTCTAGGTTTCTTGTGGTAAAACCTTTTGAGTACATGATCTTTTTAAGATTACTACAATAATATATGAAATAGAATATGAAGAAAATTCATGTAAATACATACATACATATATATATATATATATATATATACCTCTGAGGACGGATGGTATGCTGCTCATTTTTCACTTTTGGTTTAGAAAATGTTCGAAAACTTAAATTTGTTTAACATTTTGTCCTATTTATTAGTTCATTAGTCGGAACACTGAGAAAAATGTTTCACAGCAGTGCGTTTTTTTGACACGGTTGTGTGTGTGTGTGTGTGTGTGAGAGAGAGAGAGAGAGAGAGAGAGAGAGAGAGAGAGAGAGAGAGAGATAGAGCTTACTGGATGCAGAAAATTGAATGGATTGGTGATGTGTCAGGGTTGGATCGCCGGAGAAGAATGACTACAAGGTTTCCTATTGAGAAAGGAGAGAGTTTTCAAAATTCAGGTTTTTTATGTGAACCCGCATAGCAACGATGACTATAGGACCCACAGGAGATTGTTAGAATCCCTAGAAAGCTAAAAAGCCCAATTTGTGGATTTGAATCAAGAATAATGAACCGAGCAACCCAAACAAGACAACGATGTGTGGACCTCTAGATTACACATTTCGTAATTCACACTCGGTATTGAACGCCACAAGATTTTTACCTTGATAAGTTCAAAGTTCATTCCAAAGAAGAGTAAGGATTTGAAAATAAGAAAATTGCCTCACTTTTAATTTTCAATAATATCAAAATTGTACAACGAAAGAATGAAAAAACATATTTATGCTAAACCCTAAAATCTAGTTAAAAACGAAATAAAGTCTTAAGAGATTGCAAAGATACCAAAAAATAGAGCTTTGATACAACTAGGAAACTTCGTGAAAAGGAAAAACGTATGTTTCACTTAGTACCATACGACCGCATGGTACTCTCCATTATGGTTGTATAAGTTACTTGTATTACCTCTCTTAACTCTTGCTCGACCGCCATCCGACCGCATGGTTTCCAATGCTATGCAATCGCATAGTGTTATTGTTCGACTCCAACATCGATTGCCTGTATTGTGTCGATCCAAATGGTTTCGGTTCTGGACCCCACCATAAAACTTGCTTCCTTTCTTGTATAGATTGATATTTCATCAATGGTTGGTTGCACAATTAAACTCATCACTTGATTGGCCCACTTTGCCCTCGAACACATCATAAATCCTCCTTCAATAATCAATGGGTCTCTTCCCGAACTCGTCTTCACCGAGCTTGATTCTTGGATCACATCATCCCCTCCCTCTTCAAAAAGATCCGTCCTCAAATCTGTGTTTGCCATAAAGAGAGAGAGAGAGAGAGAGAGAGAGAGAGAGAGAGAGAGAGAGAGATCAGATGCATTAAATGTTGTTGAAACATTATACTCACCTGGGAGATCCAATTTGTAGGTATTGTCGTTGATCTTCTCAACAACTTGAAATGGTCATCTCCCTGTGGTTACAACTTTGATTTTCTCTGCTCTGGAAAGCGCTCCTTTCTGAAATTTACCCAAACACAATCGCGTGGTTCGAAGGTCATGCTCATCTAGCCTTTGTTTACTCGTGATGCAATGTGCTTTTTTTTTTGTTCTCGATCTGCATTCTAACCTTTTTCATAGAGTGACTTTACCAATTTAGCTTTTCTTTTACCATCTAAGTTACCACGTTCATTCATAGGCAAAGGTATTAAATCCACAAGGGTTAGTAGATTAAAACCATAAACAATTTCAAATGGAGAAAATGATGTAGGAGAATGAGCATATTATATGCAGATTCGATGAAAGTAAAACATTTTTCCAACTTTTCAAGTTTTTATTGATCACAGTGCGCAAAAATTTAGTCATTCTCCTATTTACTACATTGGTTTGTCCATCGGTTCATGATGACAAGTTGTAGAAAATAGCAATTTTGTGCCTAACAGAATCTGCCAAAAGTGACTTAAAAATTTGACATCCTCATCTGACAATATACTATTAGGAACTTCATGTAAACACACTATCTCCTGAAAGAACAAGTCAGCAAAATGAGTGGCATCGTCAATTTTATGACATGGTATGAAATAGGCTATCTTGCTAAACCTATCTACCACCACAAAGATTGAATCTTAACCCCTCTTAGTCCTAGGTAAAAATCAAAACAAAATCTATCGAAATATCAATCCATTAATCCCCAATATGTGCTTCCCTCACTAACAAATTCCGTATTGAACAATTTTGAACACATAATTTATTTTCCTGAAATAAATACCCCTCATGCCTTAAGAACTTATCAAGAGCCATTTTACTACATGAGTTGTAAACATCGAAAAAATCTAAATCATCTCAAACATGTCCTTAATTTGTTCAAAACCAAGCAATTTAGAACTTAGTAGAATATACCTCCGAGATAATGAATCGTCACTACATTTTTTTTACCTTGCTTTTACCGGATGACATAGGAAAATGTCTCTATAAACTGCATCTACCTACATGCCTTTTTGTTTAGCTTCTCTTGACCTCGCAAATGTTTTAGTGACTCATGGTCAGTGTATATCACGAATTCCCTAGACCACAGATAATGCTGCCATGTCTCTAAGGTTCGAACGAGTGAGTACAATTCTTTGTCATTTGTAGGGTAGTTGAGAGCAGCTCTACTCAGCTTTTCACTGAAGTAGGCTATAGGCCTCATATCCTCCAACAAAATTGCTCTACTCCCTATTCCTGATGTATCACACTTAATATTGAATGTTTAATCAAAGTTAAAAAGTTCTAAAATAGGTGCTTTGCACAATCTATCCTTAATTGTATTAAATGCATGCTCTTATTCTTCTCCCCAATGAAATTCTCCACTTTTCTTAACTACCTCAGTGAGTTATGTGGTGATCGTGCTAAAATCCTTTACAAATCGCCTATAAAAACTAGCCAAGCCATGGAAACTTCTTACTTCAGTTATGCTTTTATGTGTTGGTTAATCATTAATAGCGTTTAACTTTTCTTCATCTACTTCTACCCCGTTAGCACTAACCACAAATCCTAGGAAGACGACATTTTCCATGCAAAATGTACATGTCTTAAAGTTAGCATAAAGTTGTTCTTTCCTTAAAACCACAATCACACTCCTTAAATGTTCTACATGCTCATCAAGTCCTTCCTATAGGCTAATATGTAGTTAAAGTAAACCACAACAAATTTTCCTATAAAGGCACGCAAAACATGGTTCATCGACCGCATGGAAGTGCTTGGTGTATTCTGAGTCCAAACGACATTACCAACCATTCATACAAGCTATTTTAATTTTAAATGTAGTTTTCTACTCATCACCTTATTTCATTAGAAACTGATGGTAACGACTCTTAAGATCAATTTTACTAAATATGCATGCAACATATAACTCATCTAGCATATCATCTAATCTAGGGATAGGATGATAATACTTTACCGTTATGATATTGATGGCTCTGTAATGCACACACATTCTCCAGGTCCCATCTTTCTTTGGCACAAGTAGCATTGAATGGTACATAGACTCATGCTCTTCCTTACGTAGCCTTTGCTCATCAGTTCTTCCACTTGCCTCTCAAGCTTCTTTGTCTCCTCATGATTACTCCGGTAAGCTAATTGGTTTGGAATGACAGTTCCAGTTATAAAATCAATTTGATACTCAGTGCCTCGAACGGGTGGCAATCCAATAGGCACGTCCTCCAAAAATACGTCTTGAAATTCCTGTAATAAAGGTTTAGCCAAACGAGGAAGAGATGGGTTAGATTCCTCAAGATTGAGGAGTGGTTCTTTATAGATCAACAAAATCATATCTTCTCTCTTGACTACCGCTCTCTTCAACTCATTTCCTTTTGCAAAGTAATTTGCTGTAGACTTTTTTTTCCTCTGGAAAGACTCTCTTTCTTTTCGCTCTTGTGGCTTCACTCTCTTTTTCTCTCGACTAGCTACATCACTATTTTATCTCTTGTTTGCCACCTCTCTTTCTTCTCTCTTACTCACCGTCTTACCATTTTCTCTCTTTTTCTCTAACTCTCTCAATCTCTTCTCTTTTTCATTTTTTAGTTTGATTTGATGCTCATACACTTGCACCGGTGTTAATGGCAAAAGGGTAATAAACCTCCCATCTTTGACAAAGCTGTAGCAATTTTTGTACCCGTCATGAATGACATTCCTGTCGTATTACCATGGTCTCCTCAATAAAAGATGTCATGCATGCATAGGTACTACATCACACTACTTCATCATGATAACTATTGATTGAGAAATTTATCAGTTCCCTTCTATTTACCTTAATTTCTCTACATTCATTTAACCATTGCATCCTATAAGGTCTACGGTGGTTTAATAAAGTTAACCCCAATTTCTCTACAAGAGTTGTGTTAGCTACATTCGTGCAACTTCCACTATCAATGATCATGCTACATACTTTATCCTTAATGTGGCATCGAGTGTGAAACATGTTTTCCTGTTGTTGCTCCAAGTTATCCGCCTTGATTTGAGCATTAAGAGCTCGCTTCGTGACCCACAGCTTTCCAACAACAAACTTCACTCTCTCCCCATCACTAATCTCCTCCAACTCCAACATTCGTCATAATCACCTTCACTCCCACTCACCACCTCTCCATTATCCCGCAACACATCGCTCATTTGTTTGGACATTGAGAAGCGATGTGTCCTGACCCCAAGCACCTAAAACACATAATGTCCCAATTTCTTGATGATTGTGACTCCATCTTGGGTATGGCCTTGCTAGCACTTCCTTCATTTTCCCTTGGCAATTCAGTCCTTCCACTAGAAATAGCTCCTTCTCCTTTGTTGTTATCTCACTTCAGTTTCCAAGATAAATTAGAAAGTCGAAGAGCCCAATGGTTGCCTAGCTGTCCGCTTCCTCTTCAACTATCTTTCCACTTGCATTGCCACGTACAACATATCCTCTCTGCAACTCTACTATATTGGCTATATCCCTATTCAACACATTTAGAGAACGAGCCATAGTGGCTTCTCGTTCATCTTCTCCATTCGCCCTAATCATTAATATCTCCATATCCTTGTGATAGTCCTCCACACTCCTCGACCTCTGAAACAAACTTTGTAATTTTTGATGGAGTTTCCTATAGTAGGGACTAGGCACAAACTGGTTCCTCATAATAGCTTTCAACTCATCCCAAGTATTGATAAGTCATTCTCGATTCCTACGCCGTGATGTGACCACTTGATCCCACCTAGTTATGGCGTAATTGGTGAATTCAAGAGCAACTATCTTCACCTTCTTCTCTTCCAAATAATTATGACATTCAAAGATTAGCTCCACCTTTTTTCCCACTCTAAATAAGCCTCTGAATCACTTCTTCCCTTAAACAGTGGAATCGACATCTTAATGTCACGCATATTCCCATCTATTTCGTCGCCAACGTTATTCCTACCTTTCCTTTCAAGCCTAGCTCCTCTATTTCTCATCCACCCCATTTCTACCCCCATTAACACATCCTCATCCAAATCACTACAGTGCTTAAACTCCTCACGCTTTTCCATCCCAGGCTCTCGTCTGCCTAGTTTCCTTACAATAGGTACTCTAGCTCGTTGCCCACCACTAAAATTTGTAACTGATGTATCAAGCCTATCCAACTTATCACCCTTATCCGTTAACAATCTCTCAAACCACCGCATCATATTATCAAACGTGTTGATGTGATTGTCGTTTCTGCTTGAATTGGAATCCTCCATGTCAGACATCCTAGTTCTACGATTTTCTTTTGCCTCACCTATATTTTACTTAGTATCACTCAATATGGCTTTTACCCTCTATTGATCTCACCATTCCTCCTTTTTTCACTCAGCGCTTTCGTCCAAGTGCTTCAGAGAACAAAGTTAACTAACAGGAATTAGTCTTGTGGATTCTAAATCGAATATAATCAAGAAAAGCAACCTTAAGAGGACTTCGAACAATTGGAATGAACCTTTGAATTGGAAACTAACGAAATTAAAGAGTTGATTGAAATGAAATTTGAATTGATTGGACAAAAATAAATGTGACTCGAGAAATTGAAAAAAAAAAATTGTTGGCAGTAAAATCACAATAACAATTTTTTTGTACGCTCCTTTTCTTGTGAATTTTCGACTCTTCCCACTTTTTTTGACTTTTTTAAAAGAAAAACAGTGATTACAATACCAACAAATCAAATTAAAGTTGTTTTGGATACTAGATTAGCCCAAAGAACAACTTTTGAAAAATTGAAGACTATTACGAATCAAAGACTCTAAATAATGAAGAACTAAAAAATGCAAAAATATAAGAAAAACAATATAAGGACTCAACAATGAAAATTAAAAGATATGACCTCGGTTAATTTGGAGCCTTGGCATTGATACTAACTGATGTGACTACGGAACCCACACGAGATTGTTAGAACACTATGAAAGACAAAAGAAATCGATTTGTGGATTTGAATCAAGAATAATGAACCAAGCAACCCAAACAAGACAAAGATGTGTGGACCTCTTGATTACACCTTTCGTAATTCACACCCAATGTTGAACGCCACAAGATTTTTACCTTGATAAGTTCAAAGTTTGTTCCGAAGAAAAAGAAGGATTTGAAAGCAAGAAAATTGCCTCTCTTTATTCTCAATGTTAGGAAAATGTGTAATTGGCAATCTGTGACCAAAGGACCTATTTGTCAAAATTGTAAAGTCAATGACTACATTGTACAGGTCATATAGTTCAGGGACTAAAGTTGCAATTTAGTAAAGGTCATAGCATAGGTCTGGGGTAAAGTGGGATGCTTTGAAGATGCAAACGGCGCGTTGATGTCGCTGGAGTTTCGCCCTGACCTTGCTAGAGCCAAAATTGCAGAACTGACCTCGCTGGAGTTTCGCTGGTCTATCGCCTGAGCGAAGGTACGTCGCTCGAGTTTTGCCAGGACCTCGCTCGAGCGACTGTGTTATCTGGCCTTTGGTAATTTTAATGCCTCGCGAATTTTTAACGCTCCATATTACCAAATTCGAGCTACTATATAAACAAAACGTCCGATTTTCATTACGTGACCTTTGGCAAACATTAAAACAAAAATTCCTCTCAACTTCCAAAGGATCAAGAGCCTAAATAAATTCATCCTTTTGATCTTTGAATAAAAACATCAACCCTCACAAAACCAAAACACCTTCATATCTCCATATAAACTTCCAAAAGATCATCTGTTTGAAGATCCGGGAAGGAAATTGCTTGAAGAGTTGGAGTGCTTGGTGATTTACAGGAGGTAGAAGATATTCAAAGCTGAGATTTTAGCGCAGATCTGCAAAATCCAGGATAGCTGTGGTCGATACAGTAAGGAGGTCAGAATATTGTTAGAATCAATAATGTCTGACGTACTGTAAGTCAATATCTTCTATAGTGGATCTCTACTGGCTTGTACCCGGAGTTTTTACCTAGTTGGGTTTTCTCCGTCAACATTTTGTTGTGTTTTTACTGCTTTCTATTATTTATTTTTCAACCGGTAATTCAACTTAGGTAGATAAAGTATGTGAATGAATCTATGCAATGCATAATTGATGTGACTTGTTGCATCAATTAATTAATTGTTTTAATTCCGCATAAATACCTATTCACCCCCCTCTAGGTGTTGGTTGGATCGAACTATTGCTTTTTCAAGTGGTATCAGAGCTAAATCTCGAGTCCTGACGCATAGTTGTCTAGATGAGTCAATCACTTTCTATACCTCCGTATTTTGACGGAAGTAATTATGCCTATTGGAAGGTTAGAATGCGTGCGTTTCTTAAGTCTTTAGATGAGCATGTTTGGGTAAGTGTGCAGAATGGATGGAAACCTCCCTCTACTATCGTATCAGGAACTGTTAACCTTACCGACATATCACTATGGACTAAGGATGAAATAGCTGAGTGTAATTGGAATAGCAAGGGTCTTCATGCCCTGTTTATGGCCGTGTCTCCTGAAGAGTTTAGGAGAGTGTCAATGTGTGAAACTGCTAAAGAGGTTTGGGACATTCTTGAAACTACACATGAGGGAACTAAAACGGTAAAGAACTCTAAGTTACAAATGCTAACTTCTAGGTTTGAAGAAGTGAGAATGAAGGATGATGAAACGTTTGACGAATTCTATGCTAAACTGAATGACATTGTTAACTCTAGCTTCAATCTAGGTGAGAAAATTCCCGAGTCTAAAATTGTGAGAAAAGTGCTTAGGTCCCTGCCCGAGAGATTTAGGCCTAAAGTCACTGCCATTGAGGAAAGTAAGGACCTAGATGAAGTTAAAATTGAAGAACTGGTAGGATCGTTACAAATTTATGAACTCACTATTACACAACCTAAGAAAGGAAAGTCCATAGCCCTAAAATACATCAAAGAAGATGAATCTTCTGATACTGAGTCACTCAGGGACGAGGAAATCGCATACTTTGTTAAGAAATTTCAAAAAGTTCTCAAGAATAGGAGAAAGCCTTAGGATAAAAAGAGTGGAGCTCCTAGCAGATTTACAAAAGCAAAAATTGAAACGTTTAACAATAAAGGGTCGAGTGATAAACCACGTTTGGTTAGGTGCCATGAGTGTCAAGGTATAGGTCACTATAGGAATGAATGCCCTAGTTATAAGAAGAACCAAAGAAAAGGGAAAGGTATGGCCTTAGTTGTCTCACTTACAGATAATGAATCTGAGACCAGTGATAGACAGGAATTTTCTAGTTGTGAGGACGAAGGAAACTATATGGCATTTGTATCGACTGTTAAGAGTGAATCTGATAAGGAGAGTGACAAGGTTGAGGAAGAACTTCCAAACGATAATTCTAGTAATGAGGAAGAGGATGACATAGACATACAAGAAGTTTATCAACTTTTATTTAAGGAGAGTCTTAAAATCAAAAAGGTCAATAAAGCCCTACTCAAAAAGGTTGATGAACTTGAAAGAGAAAAAGAGAAACTTGCTAGTAATCTTCAGAATTCACTTAAGAGTGGCAGTGAGTTAAAGTGTGTCAATGAGAAGTTAGA
>NC_036249.1:12193142-12201325 GCF_002742605.1 Olea europaea var. sylvestris | reverse complement strand
TGCAGGAGATAGGAAGGGTCTAGGATATGTTGAGGGTAATACACATGTTGCTGGACCTTCTAAGACTGTTTTTGTTTCTGCCTCTAAGAAAGTTAATGCTGTTAGTAGTTCAAATAAGAGTAAGAATGTTCCAAGAGAATAGAGTCATCAATCACGTAGGAACTTCATACCCAGATACCCTCAGCCACGTACCTTTGAGCCTAGGTTCATTCCCACCTGTCACCACTGTGGAGCCTTAGGACACACTGGGCCTAGATGCTATGGGTTAGGGAATGAGCATAAAAATCTGAACATTCCTAGTCAGGTTAGCTTTCTGTCTAATCAGGTTAGTCATTTGACCGAGATGCTTACTAAGCTTACTAGGAGTACTTTATCATCTAAGAAAGTTTGGGTCAAAAAGGGTGATCTAGCTAGACATTCAGGTTAAGAAAAGTGTTTTGTTGCTCATGTTGCATTGAAAGCCTAAAATTACAACATGTGGTACCTAGATAGTGCATGTTCTAGGCATATGTGTGGTACTAAGGCTTTATTCACTACTCTTGATGAATGTAACGGTGGTATGGTTACCTTTGGAGATGGGGGTTCTGCACCTATTCTTGGCAAAGGTACTGTACAAATACATGGTTTACCTGTGATCTCTAATGTGCTTTATGTGGAAGGTTTAAAGTCTAACTTGTTATGTATTAGTCAAATTTGTGATGCTGATTTTGAGGTGAGTTTTGTGCAAAAGAGATGTACTGTGTATGATTCGTCTAGTGGGGTGGTTTTTGAAGGGGTTAGAACAACTGATAATTGTTATGGAGTCTTGTCTAATTCTAATTATGTGTGTAGGAATGCTAAAATTGATGTGAGTGAACTCTGGCACAAAAGATTAGGTCATTTGAACTATAAGAGTCTAGTACAACTGGCTAAGAAAGAATTGGTAGATGGTTTGCCTAAGATAGGTCCTAGTGAAAATGTTGTGTGTGGACCATGTCAACTAGGTAAAGAACTTAAGGGGAACCATAAGAAGACTTCAAAAATTCTGACCAAAAGACCCCTAGAATTGATACACATGGATTTAATGGGACCATCTAGGACTGAGAGTTTAGGTGGTAAGCGATACATTCTTGTTGTGGTAGATGACTTCTCGAGATTCGCATGGATAGAATTGCTTAGGGAAAAATCCGATGCATGTGATCTCATAAAGTCTTTGTGTAAACGGCTTAGCAATGAACTAAATCTCAAAGTGTCTAGAATGCATAGTGACCATGGAAAAGAGTTTGAGAATTTTAATCTTGAAAGTTTCTGTATGGATGAAGGGATATTGCATGAGTTCTCTTCTCCTATCACTCCTCAACAAAATGGGGTGGTTGAAAGGAAAAATCGGGTTCTTCAGGACATGGCTAGAACCATGCTTCATGGCAAGGGACTAGCCCTACATTTTTGGGGAAAAGCTGTTAACACTGCATGCCACATAATTAATAGAGTTTACCTTAGACCCAAGACCGATCAGACTCCATATGAGATACTTAAGGGTAAAAAGCCTACTGTTAAGTACTTTCGAGTGTTTGGGAGTAAGAGCTACATTTTGCGTGATAGAGAGAACTTGAGTAAGTTTGAATCGAATAGTGATGAAGGAATCTTCTTAGGGTACTCTAGAAATAGCCGAGCATTTAGGGTGTATAACTTACGTACTCGTGTGGTGATGGAGTCAGTAAATGTTGTGATAGATGATGTTGTGAGTGAGGGAGAGAGTGTTGAAAATTGTGATAAAGATGGTGATCTTATAAGTTCTAGTGATCCTACTGAGCCACCTGTGTCTGAATCATCTCTTAGGAAACCTGAAACACCTGAAAAGAAAACACTTCCACAAGATCGAGATAAAGATCCTAAGGAACCATCAACTAGGGTTAAGTCTAATCATCCTAAGGACAATATCATTGGGGATCTAGATGAAGGTATGAGGCTTCGTAGGAGAGTACTGAACAATCTAGCATACACTAGCTATGTCTCTCAGGTAGAACCTAAGAAAGTTGAAGAGGCTCTTAGTGATGAGTGTTGGGTGAATGTGATGCATGAGGAGCTCAATCAATTTGCGAGGAACAATGTGTGGATCTTAGTTCCCAGACCTGAGAATTGTAATGTTATAGGTACTAAGTGGATCTTGAAGAACAAGACAGATGACCAAGGTACTATAACTAGGAATAAGGCTAGACTAGTTGCTCAGGGTTATACTCAAGTTGAAGGAATTGATTTTGATGAGACTTTTGCCCTTGTTGCACGACTTGAGTCTATTCGGATTCTGCTTGCTGTTGCATGTACCTTAGGGTTCAAGTTGCATCAAATGGTTGTTAAGAGTGCCTTCTTGAATGGACTTCTTCAAGAAAAAGTCTATGTGGAACAACCAAAAGGATTTGTTGATCCTAAGTTTCCCCACTATGTCTACAAACTTCACAAAGCCCTCTATGGTCTGAAGCAAGCTCCTAGAGCTTGGTATGAGAGACTTACATCATACCTTGAAGAACATGGATTCTCTCGAGGTGGTGCAGATAGGACCTTTTTTATTAGACATGTTGAAGAAACTATCACCATTGCTCAGATTTATGTCAATGATATTATTTTTGGTTCTTCTCTTGAGTCTTTAGCTTATGAGTTTGCTGAGTGTTTGAAGCAAGAATTTGAGATGAGTATGGTTGGGGAGTTGAGTTATTTCCTTGGACTTTAGGTGAGACAGACAGAGGATGGACTGTTCATTTCACAGTCTAAGTATGCTAAGGATCTAGTTAAGCGCTTTGGGCTGGATAGTAAGAAGCATACTAGGACACCTATGAGTACTAGCTTGAAGTTAGGTCGTGATGCTTCAGGTAAGAGTGTCGATCCTTCCCTATATAGAAGTACGATAAGTAGTTTTCTTTATCTCACAGCTACTAGACCTGACATTGCTTTTAGTGTTGGAGTGTGTGCTCGATTTCAGGCAGATCCAAAAGAATCACACTTAAGCTCTGTTAGACGCATCATTAGATATGTGAGTGGAACAGTTGATCTAGGAATATTCTATTCTAGGAATTCTAATCTTGACTTGGCTGGTTACTCTGACGCCGATTAGGCTGGGAACGCAGATGATAGGAAAAGCACGACAGGGGGTTGTTTTTACATGGGTAGCAATCTCGTAGCCTGGTTGAGTAAGAAACAGAATTCTATATCTCTATCCACAGCGGAGGCCGAATACATAGTTGCAGGGAGTTGCTGCACTCAGCTTCTCTGGATGAAGCAGATGCTGAGTGATTATGGGATTAGTCAAGGGACCATGATTGTTTTTTGTCATAATACAAGTGCTATAAATATTTCTAAGAATCCCATTCAACACTCTCGAACAAAATATATTGACATACGACATCATTTTATTCGTAAGCTTGTTGAATCACATGTAGTCTCTCTCGACCATGTCTCTACTGATAATCAATTGGCAGATCTACTTACGAAACCACTAGATGGATTGAGGTTTGAGTCGCTTCGGACGGCTGTTGGTGTTTGCTCACCTATCTGATCATGGATTCATGCATATTCATGCATTTATCACATATGCACCTAGTCACTTCATATCTTGCATGTGATCTATGTGTGTGTGATGCATTTTTGACTATTAGTTTGTAGTTTAGTAGTCTTTTGTGTGTTTAAACAAAAAAAAAAAAAAGAAATTTTAAGAATCTTTTTTTCTGTGCCTTTTATGTAACGAATATGGCATGTGCATTAAAGATCAAACTCCATTTTTCATCATATGTACGAGTCTGAGGTTCCATCATTGTTCATTTTTGTTTGTGGAGTTCTAGGTATATGGCTCGTCATTCATTTTCACACAGCACACACTGTAGTCCTGTAAGCGAGTCTTGACCGCATGGGTGAGACTTGGGATAGTGTTTTGTGATTGGGGTTGTATGTACATGTGACTTGATCTGGGACGAGTGTAACCTAATAAATATTGTCTTTCCTAAGTTTTATTTTGATTATTCGTTGAACTTATGACTGTCTTCGAGGCCTACTTGACTCGACCAATTAAGCCTGAGGGGTTTCTAACCTGTGCTCTAGGGTCGTCTGACTTGGGAGTCACCGGCCCAAAGTTCGTTACTGGGGTCATTTCTGTCGCCTAATGAGGATTGCATTGCACTTAAGTTCTTTTGCTCTTACTATTTACAAGAAAAAAAAATTATTGAATCATACAGTTAGGGGGAGTAAAATTGTGACAATCGTAGTAATTGATATCAGTCCTCGTGGAATTGGATTTGACTGTCACTTGGTAGCCATTAACCTTTGTCTGGTTGTTTTCACGTGTCCTTTCTCACTAATTTAAGGTTTTGAGTCTAACTTGCATGGACTACGTGGCACTTCTCACGGTGGTGTTTTGTATACATTTTACTTCACGGGATGCTGAATTGTGTGTGGGCTTAAGATTTGTCTACGTGCTGGTTGTTGGGTTTGTGACTTTATGCTTTTTGGTGGTATCATTTACATACTTTGGTTCCATACTTCGGTTTTGATTTTTGGGATTATTTTTCGATGCTTTGCAATTGTCTTATCTTTGCTATTCCACGCTTTGGAGCTAATTTCGTCATTTCTTGAAACTTGTGTTCTTTTTCTCAAAATTCAAAAATTTGGTGCTATTTCTGACATTTGAATTTCGCTCGAGTCTTGCCTGGACTTAGCTCGAGCGACAAAAGCAGAAGGCTTTTCGCTCGAGTTTCGCCCATTCCTCGCTCGAGCGACAGTGCTTTTAAAATCCCTCGCCCGTTTCATTTTCGCGCATTTTTTTTCTTTCTCTTTTTTTTTCCTTCTTCCATTTGATTCCCACCTCTTGACATTACTTGGTTTCTTACATAAGTTTGAGGGCCCTAACCTTGATTCCTAATCTGGATTTCATCTTCTTCATATTGATTTTGAGGTATTTTCATTTTTTTCTTGTTTTTCTCATTTTTGTGTTGTTTCATTGTTCTTGTGTTTTGCTTGCTTGATACGTGTATTATTATGATCCTCATGCATTTCGTGATTGGTTTTATTGGTACACTTCGCATTTGCCTTCACCATTAATTATGGATTGCGCGTTTTTCCATTGTTTCGTTATGGCATTTTCGTGTTTTTGGTACCATGTTCGTCGTGGTCATTCTTGCATTCCGTTAATCCGTTTGATGTGTGGTTTGTTTCATTTTAAAGCCCTTGGATTCTAGTTTGTGGGACTATCCTTGGATGTGTGCTTGGGTCTCGTATGTGCTTGGCATTGTGTGCCGAAGTGACGCCCATCATGTGTTCAATGAAAGTCCTCTGTTATGTTTTGTTTGTTTTCCTTAGTTTGTGTGTTTCAATTTTTCCTCCTCTTCGTTCTTTCTTTGTTTTATTCTCGTCACGTGACTTGTTGAGTGTTTTTACACATTTTTTTGGTGTATAAGTACATCATGCTTGGTTTGCTCTTAGGGTCGTTCACGTTTTTTGATGCATCTCTTTCGTGCCTCATTTGTGTGTGCGGTGTTTCATTTCATATTGCATCGTACCCCGTGCATTCTTCATCTTACTTATTAAGTTCCATCTCTCCATGTGCCAGATGGCCCGTAAGCGGTCTCGACCCTCTGCACAGCCAGCTAGTGGTTCGACGTCGTATAGTCGTTCCAGATTCATTTCTGCTACAGCTCAGGAGGTCTTCACTTCTCAGTTCTCCTTACGCCCCGTTCTCATGAAGCGTGAGGTAATCCTCTCTGACGTTCCTGTTGATATCGCCGCCATTTTTGTTTCCCGGGGTTGGGAGCCCCTTCTTGTTGGTCTTTCACCTCCTCCCCCACTCCTCGTTCAGGAGTTCTATGCTAATATTCATGATATCAACGGCTCGTCTTTTAGGGTTTTTCTTAGAGGTCATTCTTTTAGGGTTACTCCATCGGCTGTAGCTCATGCTTTAGGTATACCTCAGATTAAACATCCGACTTATCCCTATATTCTACCTGCTTCTATTCCGGTCGATGCTCTTGTTCGATCGACGCTTTTGAACACCCCGTCTGTTGGGGGGCCTACGACGATGGCCACAGGTTTCTTACCCGCTGATCGTCAGGTTTTGTTGCGCATCGTGTGCACAAACCTGTGGCTTGTTGCCCATACCTATTCATTACCTATGGTGCGTGCCCGTTTTCTATATGCCCTTCTTCATAGGGACTTGATTGACCTTCCTAGCTTTGTGTGCCAGCAGATTCTAGCTTTATTTCATACTCCTGGGGGTCGGATCGGCTTGCCTTATGCTTGCTTGATTCATAGGGTTGCTTTGTCTTTGGGTGCATCTTTTCCAGAGGGTTCGACTTGTCGCATAAGACGTCCGATAGGACAGCAGACCATTCATCAGAGTCGATCCCATGCACTGTCATCTTCCTCTTCTGCTTGTGCTACAACTTAGGTTGCGACCTTTGACCTTCTTGATTTTTCGGAGCCCTTTGATCCTATTACTGAGATTCTTACTGGGGGTTCCTGGGTGTCTCTTCCGTCTCGTACGAAATTTCCTTTGGCCATTCCGCTTAGTTCTACCTTTCCTTCGACATCTACTTCTGCTCCTGGGGTGGTTGCTTTGCTCGTTGACCCCATGGTAACGCATATGGGACAGATGTCTACTTTGGTTGAGCAGCAGGCTCGTATGATGGCAGAGATCACGCAGTTATGTGCTGCTTCCGAGCGTCAGTCAGCTGAGCTTTCTACTTTTCGCCGTGCTCTTGCCGTGTGTCAGCGTCATTTGCGTTGGATTCGTGATAGTTTGGAGGAGGACACGAGTGCCGAGAGCAGTGCTGATTTTTCGGATGATGGAGGTGCTGATTAGTTAGTTGATTGTTTTTGATCCCTTGTCCTTTGTGACAAAAAGGGGGAGTAGATATTTGGATATCTAGATCTTCAATTTTTTGGTAATTGTGTTATACTTCATGACTAGATTAAGTTTTTTGATGTTTTGGCAATATTAATGTATGTTTTTGGTGTTTTTGACTTACATTATTATTATTGCTTCTTAATCTGGTTAATGACATATGATCGATTTCTTGTTTACTGTTTCCATTTCATATGCTTTTACACTTGGTATTTGAGTTTTTGATTTTCAGGAAATAGGTTCAACAAGAGATTGCTACTTTAGTTGAATAGATAGGTTGTTTGGAGTCATGTTTATTTTTGTCCTTGACTGTCATATGTATTTTTGTCACAGAATGCCAAAGGGGGAGTTTGTTAGGAAAATGTGTAATTGGCAATCTGTGACCAAAGGACCTATTTGTCAAAATTGTAAAGTCAAGGACTAAATTGTACAGGTCATATAGTTCAGGGACTAAAGTTGCAATTTGGTAAAGGTCATAGCATAGGTCTAGGGTAAAGTGGGATGCTTTGAAGATGCAAACGGCGCGTTGATGTCGCTGGAGTTTCGCCCTGACCTTGCTAGAGCCAAAATTGCAGAACTGACTTCGCTGGAGTTTCGCTGGTCTATCGCCTGAGCGAAGGTACGTCGCTCGAGTTTCGCCAGGACCTCGCTTGAGCGACTGTGTTATCTGGCCTTTGATAATTTTAATGCCTCGCGAATTTTTAACGCTCCATATTACCAAATTCGAGCTACTATATAAACAAAACGTCCGATTTTCATTACGTGACCTTTGGCAAACATTAAAATAACAATTCCTCTCAACTTCCAAAGGATCAAGAGCCAAAATAAATTCATTCTTTTCATCTTTGATTCTCATGGTTCTTTGAATAAAAACATCAACTCTCACAAAACCAAAACACCCTTTCATATCTCCATATAAACTTCCAAAAGATCATCTGTTTTGAAGATCCGGGAAGGAAATTGCTTGAAGAGCTGGAGTGCTTGGCGATTCACAGGAGGTAGAAGATATTCAAAGCTGGGATTTTGGCGCAGATCTGCAAAATCCAGGATAGCTATGGTCGATACAGTAAGGAGGTCAGAATATTCTTAGAATCAATAATGTCTGACGTACTGTAAGTCAGTATCTTCTATAGTGGATCTCTACTGGCTTGTGCCCGGAGTTTTTACCCAGTTGGGTTTTCTCCGTTAACATTTTGTTGTGTTTTTACTGCTTTCTGTTATTTATTTTTCAACCGGTAATTCAACTTAGGTAGATAAAGTATGTGAATGAATCTAGGCAATGCATAATTGATGTGACTTGTTGTATCAGTTAATTAATTGT
>NC_036249.1:12160067-12192736 GCF_002742605.1 Olea europaea var. sylvestris | reverse complement strand
ATCAACCCTCACAAAACCAAAACACCCTTTCATATCTCTATATAAACTTCCAGAAGATCATCTGTTTGAAGATCCGAGAAGGAAATTGCCTGAAGAGCTGGAGTGCTTGGTGATTCACAGGAGGTAGAAGATATTCAAAGCTGGGATTTTGGCGCAGATCTGCAAAATCCAGGATAGCTATGGTCGATACAGTAAGGAGGTCAGAATATTCTTAGAATCAATAATGTCTGACGTACTGTAAGTCAGTATCTTCTATAGTGGATCTCTACTGGCTTGTGCCCGGAGTTTTTACCCAGTTGGGTTTTCTCCGTTAACATTTTGTTGTGTTTTTACTGCTTTCTGTTATTTATTTTTCAACCGGTAATTCAACTTAGGTAGATAAAGTATGTGAATGAATCTAGGCAATGCATAATTGATGTGACTTGTTGTATCAGTTAATTAATTGTTTTAATTCCGCATAAACACCTATTCACCCCCCCTCTAGGTGTTGGTTGGGTCGAACTATTGCTTTTTCACTCAATAATGTTAAAGTTGTAAGATGAAAAAATAAAAAAATACTTATACTAAACCCTAAAATCTAGATAAAACCGGAATAAAGTCCTAAGAGATTGCAAAGATACCAAAAAATAGAGTTTTGATACAATTAAGAAAATTTCATGAAAAGGTTTCGGTGCCACTTAGTACCATGCGATCTCATGGTACTCTCCATTGCGATCATACGAGTCACTTGTGTTGCCTCCCTTAACTCTCAGTCGACCACCATGTGACCGCATGGTTTCCAGCACTATGCGGTCGCATAATGTTATTGTTCGGCTCCAACATTAGCTGCTTGTATCGTGTTGATCCAAATGGTTTCGATTATTGATCCCAACATAAAACTTGCTCGCTTTCTTACATAAATTGATGTTTCATCAATGGTTGATTGCATAAGTAAACACATCACTTGATTGATCCGCTTTGCCCTCGAACGCATCGTCGTCCTCCTTCGATAATCAAAGGGCCTCTTCCTAAGTTCGTCTTCGTCGGGCTTGATTCTTGGATCACATTTGTTTTCTTTGATGGTCATGTGTGGTGAACATGTTTCATTTGAGCCCTCATATAACTCAAATTTTGAACTATAGAAGAACCAATTTGATCGATAGCATATGAATGGACTGTGATATAAATGAATATTAAACCCTTTTTAAGAGAGAGGGATTCATATATAAATTTTATTTTATTTCAAAATTGTGCATAGCCTCAAAAAGTTGATTTTTATCAAACACAAAAATGAATATTTGTCAATAAAATATAATAGACGAATTCACGTGGCAAATAACACACCTATGGGACATTTAATTTAGTTTTAAATATAATATTTTATCTATAGAATTAATTATTGAATTTTAAGAAGGTTAATATATGTAACGGGGATGAATATAGTGATTTTTTTTTTAATTTTGAAATTGTATTAGGGATTTAGAGTAGAATGAATATATAAATTTTGTGTGGATATATAATGCTTAAATTAAATAATTCAATAAGGACAATATTGGAATGTGATGTGAATGAATATAGTAATTTTTTAAAATTGTAATATTTTTAAGGGAAGAATATATAAAAAATTGTGGATGTAAATAGATGTACCCTATATTTATAGTAGGGATATAGAATAATTTAATTTAAAATTTGTGGTTAGCTAAAATTTGTATATTTTATTATAAGAATTATTCTAGTAAGTTTTATTAAAATTTTCGCACTAAAATTGTCTGATTTTAGTTCGAAAATTTTAAATATAGTTTCAGTATATTATTTTCGTATTATATATAGAATTTTATTTTTAAAATTTTTAAATTTATTCTATATTTTAATTTTTAGGATTTTTTTTGTAAATTAAATTTTTAAATAAGTTTAAATTAATAGGTAGGATTAATTGAAATTACACTTGTGATGAATTTATTTATTTATTATTATTTTGCAACAAATAATAAATGTTGCAAATCCTTGTTGTAATACACACATATAGCAACATTTATTAAACGTTGCAAAAAATAAACATTAAAAAGGCGTTGCAAAAAGTGAAACTTTTCGCAACAATCAATAAACGTTGCAAAAAGCTATATATTAAGAGTTTCAACGATAGGCATTGAACGTTGCTATAGAACTAGGTTTTAACTACATTCATTAAAAGTTGCAAAAATGAAACTTTTCGCAACATTCAAAGAATGTTGTAAAAAATGAAACTTTTCGCAACAGCCAATAAAGGTTTAAAACGCTATATATTAAGAGTTTCAGCAACATACATTGAGTGTTGTTATAGAACTAGGTTTTAACAACATTCATTAAACGTTGCAAAAATGAAACTTTTCGCAAGATTCAAAAACGTTACAAAAAGTGAAACTTTTCACAATAGTCAATAAACGATGCAAAAGGCTATATATTAAGAGTTTTAGCAACAGGCATTTAAAGTTGTTATAGAACCAGGTTTTGATAACATTCATTACAGAAAATGAAATTTTTCGTAGCACTCAAGTAAGGATGGAAACAGGGCAGGGTCGGCTCCCCGTCCCCCACCCCGCTAGATATTTTCTCGTCCCGTTACCCGTTTAAAGCTGGTCAGGGTTGGGGCGATGTGGTTGCCCCGTTACGTACCTGTTTAATTTTTTTTATATAGTTGTTGATAATTCATTTTAATGCCCCCATTCATTTGAGTGAGACAATAATGTAGTTATTAAATTTTTTAATTAGTTTATATATTTTTAAAAGTTAAATTATTCGAATATATTTGGTAAACTTGGATTTTTATTGTTTATTATATTAGATAATCTTAGTTGTTATCTTCTATTAGAATTAATGAAATTTTGTTGACTTATTTTATTTAGGGCCTGTTTGAGCCCCATTTTCCTAATGATGCATTTTAGAATAGTAGATTGACAGAGAATGTGCGATTAAAATAATGAAAAGTTTTGAATTTATGTGTAATATTATTTTATTAAAAAATGTGTGGTTGAAAAGAAAAAAGAGAAAAATGTATTTTAAAAAGAATGGACATCAAATAAGAGTTTAAAGTATTGAATTCTTTAAAATAATAATAATAAAAAATTAAATGGAGCGGGACAGGCCCCCATTACCCGTATCGCCTTGGGACGGAATCCCCACGCACCATACCCAACCCGATTAAGTGGGAACGGGGTGGGGCTCACGGATATCGAGTTTGACAGATATTTTTATCATTCCTACATTCAATGAACGTTGCGAAAGGAAATTTTGGCAACATGCAATTAAAAAACGGTGCCAAAGCTAAATTAAATTAATTGATGGCAACATTCGCTTAATAAAATGTTGCAATAGACCCTTTAGCGACGCTCAGTTCACGAATGTTGCCTTTTGAGCGTTGCAAAAGGTCATTTTCGTTGTAGTGACAAAAATGACATATGTTACTACATATTTGCATTTCTTCCCGCTATTCCCACAAGAACACTTCGGTCCCTCTTAAATCATGTGCAGAAGTAACATTTCTTAGCTTCTTACTGACATCTCACAAAGAGAATCACATAAGCAACGACATTGTTAGATACCATAAAAAACCATTGAACATACTAACTAATACGTGGATAGTGACCTCATTCAGAATCATTGTCATCTAATAGAGGGATCTAGAAATATATGCCTTAGGCAATCCCACCCCATGCTATGTGGTTTGTATTTGGTGAAAATCGTGTTTATTTAGCTAACTTTCATGATTGAATTGTACAAAATCAAAGGGACCCCTCAAATAGATGATTTTGATGAATATGAAAAATAAAAAATTATGATTTCAGCTATATGTCTTCCTAATTAAATAGTAGAGCATATTATGAATATCTTACTGAATTTCACTACACTAATTAAAAGAGAGGATAGTGCCTGCACTGTCCATTCATGAAACCTAGCTTTCACACTTATCTGGTTCCAATCACATTTTCAATTGTTCATAGATAATAATATCTTGCACATCACTTCTTCTAGCCACTTTTTTCCTCTCGCTTCTTCTTTCTTGGTTCACCCTGGCAGCCGCTCTAATATCTGTAAATAAAAGAAAATGATTTCTTTTTCATATTTGATAGTTCCTCTTCTCTCTTTAATTTTGTTCATCTTTTTCTTCTTCAAATGGTATGGTAATCCTTCTTCAGCAGCCCCGACAAGATTGCCCCCAACTCCACCAAAGCTTCCCGTGATTGGAAATCTTCATCAACTCGGTCTATTGCCCAATCGCTCACTGCAAGCACTATCCAAACGCTATGGTCCACTCATGTTGCTTCATCACGGAAGAGTGCCAGTACTTATTGTCTCGTCTGCTGATGCTGTTGGAGGAAATATGGGTTTACTAACTTGGATTGACTAGGGCTTTTAAGAGGACAACACTAATAGGAAGAAGGAAGTGAAAAAAGGAAACTTGTATTTCTCAAATTCAAGACTTTACACACTTTGTGGCTTGTTACAAAATAGAGGGCACTACCCCTTTATATAGTGTTTACAAGAAGATTCTAGTCCACACATTTTCTAGAGACACCTAGACCACATATCAAGATATTTTCCTAGAATTTTCTAGATATTCTTTATAAAACCACATATCTTACTTAGATATTTATATAGATTTTTCTAGTAGATATTTATATAGATTTTTCTAGATAATGCTTCTAGAAATGCTATGCATGTTGGGCATTTTAATTGATTTGGGCCTATAAGCAAAATCCTTAAGCCCATATTATTTGGTCCAAAAATCAAGTTTACTACTCAACATCCCCCCTTAAACTTGATTTTGCTACTCCAAGTAGAGTTCTTAACTTGCGGAACACATCATGCTTGAGTGGCTTAGTGAGAATGTCGGCGATCTGCTCCTAGGAGGTTACATATTTCAGCTGCACTTCTTTCTTTGCAATGCTTTCTCTTATGAAGTGATATCTTGTATCAATGTGCTTGCTTCTATCATGGAATACTGGGTTCTTTGCCAATGCCAATGCCGATTTGTTATCAACATGGATTTCGATTGGCTTTTCTTGTGATACTCCAAGCGTCTTCAACAAGTTTCTAAGCCAAATCGCATGGTAGACACTTGATGTAGCTGCAACATATTCAGCTTCACATGTAGATAGTGCTACGATCGATTGCTACTTTGAGCTCCAAGTGAAAGCTGTGTCGCCCAAGTAAAACACGTACCTAGTCGTACTCTTTCTATCATCACTATCTCCGTCCCAATCGCTGTCACTATATCCAACAAGTTTGAACTCATTAGATGATGAATAGACTAAGCCATAATCAAGCGTACCTTTGATGTAGCGAAGAATTCTCTTTGCAGTTTTTATATGGGTCATGGTAGGTGTCTCCATATAGCGACTAATGAGCCCAACTCCAAAAAGGATATCTGGTCTTGTGCACGTCAAATATCTTAGACTTCCAACAAGACTCTTAAAAAGTGCTGGATTTACTTTTTCACCTTCATCATTCTTCGACAACTTGATTCCGCATTCGACGAGGGTGCATATGGGCTTACAGTCCTCCATATTGAATTTCTTTAGAATTTCTTTCGCATATCCTTCTTGTGAGATGAAAATGCAGTCCTCCATTTGCTTTACCTCTATCCCAAGATAGTAGGCCATGTGGCCGATATCCGTCATCTCAAGTTCTTGAGCCATGACCTTCTTAAACTCAGTGATCATATATTGATTATTTCCTGTAAATATAAGATCATCTACATACAAACAAACAGGCAAAATATCTCCTTTCTCATTTACCTTTGTATAAAGGGCATACTCGTGAGGGCATTTTGTGAAGTTATTTTCTAGAAAATACTTATCAATTCTACTATTCCATGCTCTTGGAGCCTGTTTCAACCCATATAAAGCCTTTTTTAGTTTCAAGACTTTACCTTCATGTCCTTTTACTTTATAGCCCATTGGTTGCTCCGCATAGATTTCTTCTTCGAGATAACCATTTAGAAAAGCTGATTTTACGTCCATTTGAAATATCTTCGACTTATTTTGCGCTGCAAGAGAGATAATTAATCTTATGGCTTCTAAACGAGCAACAGGAGCAAATACCTCTTCATAATCAATTCCCGACCGTTGGTTTTAACCTTTGGCAACCAATCTTGCTTTGTATCTTTCTACGTCTCCTTTAGCGTTCTTCTTTGCCTTGTACACTCACTTAATTCTGATTGCTCTCTTTTCTTTGGGAAGAGTTGTCAGCTCCCACGTGTCATTTTTCTCTATAGCCTTAATCTCTTCATCCATAGCATATCTCCATCTTTTATTTTGCACCGCTTCTTCATACCCTATTGGTTCACAATCGACAAAAAGATAAAAAAGTGTGAGATCATTTTGATTTTCGGTTACCTCATATAGCTCTTGTAGGCTCCTCATCCGTGGTGTCCTTTCGCTTGAACTTTCTTCTCGTGAAGATGATGGAGAAGCATTTCCATGAGTAGGTGATAGAGGTGGACTGATAATCTCTTGCTGCTCTCCATTCTTTTGTTCTTCTTCATAAAAGAATGGTAAGAATTTATAGTCTTCTTCTTGGACACCCCAATCCCAAGCTCCTTCTTTATCAAACTCGACATCTCTACTTACGGTGATCTTCTCATTGCTTGGATTATACAACTTGTAGCCTTTAGAGCGAGAGTCATAGCCGATGAAGACATATCTTTCCCTTTTGTCATCTAACTTGGACCATTTTTGATCTGGTACATGAGCATATGCAATGCTCCCAAATACTCGTAAGTGAGAGATGCTAGGCTTTCTTCCACTCCATGCTTCTTGTGGTGTCTTATTCCACACACTTCTAGAAGGTGATCGGTTAGACAGATACACGGCACAATTAATAGCTTCGGCCCAAATTTCTTTGGGCAATCTCTTACTTTTGAGCATGCAGCGAGTCATGTTAAAAATGGATCTATTCTTTCTTTCTACTACTCCATTTTGTTGTGGAGAGTATGAAACCGTCAATGGACGACGAATTCCATTCTCCTCACAATATTTCTCAAACTTTTTAGAGGTGAACTCTCCTTCTCTATCCGATCTCAAGGCTTTTATACTATATCCGCTTTCTTTTTCAACAAGAGTTTTAAACTTCTTAAAAGTTTCAAAAACTTCCAATTTTTGTTTAAGAAAATAGACCCAAGTCTTTCTACTAAAATTATCAATAAAAAGAAGAAAATAATTGCTCTTACCGAGAGAGCTTGAGTTAATTAGCCCACAAACATTGGATTTTACAAGTTCTAGCGGCTTCTTAGCTCTTGTAGATGCTTCTTTTGGAAAACTTTTTCTCGAATGCTTTCCATATCCTTCACATAATTGATCCGCATGATTTATTGGAGGCAAACCTTTCACCATTTTCTTCTTACTTAACAACTTTAAGCCTCCAAAATTAAGATGTCCAAATCTCAAGTGCCAAAGCCAAGATAAATCTTTAAAACAAGCTTTTAATCATTTAGCGACATCATTTTGAATGCTTAACGCAAACATTCTATTTCTTGTCATAGGGACTTTGGCAATCAAATTTTCTCTTTGATATCTTATTGAAAGACTATGATCCTTTAAATGAATATCATAGCCCTTCTCTAGGAGTTGTCCCAAACTTAAAATGTTATTCTTCATATTGGCCACATAATAGACATTTGAGATAAACTGATGCGTACCATTTATTAAGCGGATCAAGATTTTACCTTTTCCTTTCACTGGGATCTTGGATTCATCTCCAAAGGTAATGTTAACAAACATGTTTTTTCTTCCACAGATATGGTTGCTTGCTCTTGTATCCAAATACCAAGTATTCTTTTCTCTGCTCTCTTCACCTTTGTAAGCCAATAGTAGTGCAGGATCTACTTCACTTTCCCGACAAGCGTAATTGGCTTTCTCCTCAACTTGGTTAGTTATATTTCTACATTCTGAAGCATAATGACCAAGTTTTTGACAATTGTAACATTTAATTTGAGATTTGTCATACCTTGGTCCTTCATTTTTCCTCGTACCTTTTTCTCTTCCGCGACCTCTATTAGAAAACGAACTTTGTCTTCTTTCCTCCTTGTAGAATGCAATTCTTTCTCGATCTTGGCCTCGTCCTCTTCCTCTTTGGCTTCTTCTACTATTGAACCTTCCTTCACCCTCGTTCAAAGTGAGCTTTATTTGAAGAGCTTGCTCTAATGGCTCTTCTTGCACTTTCTTCCTTAGTCTTTCCTCATGGGCTTGTAAAGATCCCATGAGTTGATCGACACTCATACTATCTAGATCTTTAGATTCCTCAATGGCTACAACTATGTAGTCAAATTTAGAATCTAAAGACCTAAGTATCTTCTCAATTACTCGAGTGTCGTTCAACTTTTCTCCATTCAATTTTAATTGATTCACAATAGTTAATACTCTAGAGAAGTAATTAGAAATTGATTCCGATTCTTTCATATGTAAAGCTTCAAACTCACCTCGAAGTGTTTGAAGTCGAACCTTTTTCACCTTCTCAACTCCTTTGTGGGAGTTTTGCAAGATCTCCCATGCTTCCTTACTTGTAGTAGCACAAGCTACTTTCTCGAACATGCCTTCATCTAAGGCTTGATAGATAAGGGTGAGCGCCTTCTTGTCCTTCTTCCTTGCATCCTTCAAACTATCCCTTTGTACTTGGGATAGAGTAACCTCGTCTTGTGGCTCCGTGTAGCCTTTCTCTACGATCTCCCATGCATCTTGCGACCCGAGCAATGCTTTCATCCTTATACTCCAATTGTCATAGTTATCCTTGTTGAGTTGGGGGACTTGAAAAGGAATCATCCCACTTGCCATTTTTCACAAGAATCTTGGGGCTCTGATACCAATTTGTTGGAGGAAAGATGTGTTTATTTACTTGGATTGGCTAAGGCTTTTAAGAGGACAACACTAATAGGAAGAAGAAAGTGAAAAAAGGAAACTTGTATTTCTCAACTTCAAGACTTTACACACTTTTTTGGTTTGTTACAAAATGGAGGGCACTACCCATTTATATAGTGTTTATAAGAATATTCTAGTCCACACATTTTCTAGAGATACTTAGACCACATATCAAGATATTTTCCTAGAATTCTCTAGATATTCTTTATAAAATTACATATCTTACTTAGATATTTATATAGATTTTTCTAGTAGATATTTATATAGATTTTTCTAGAAAATGCTTCTAGAAATGCTATGCATGTTGGGCATTTTAATTGATTTGGGCCTATAGGCAAAATCCTTAAGCCCATATTATTTGATCCAAAAATCAAGTTTACTGCTCAACAGATGCTGTTCGCGAGATCATGAAAAATCAGGACGTGATTTTCTCAAACAGGCCAAAGTTGAGCATTATTGACAAAGTTATTTATGGCTCTAGGGACATAGCTTTTGCTCCTTATGGGGAGTACTGGAGGCAGGTGAGAAGTATATGTGTGCTTCATCTTTTGAGTAACAAGAGAGTTCAATCCTTTCGTCATATACGAGAAGAAGAAATGTTCCTTATGATCGAGAAAATTAGACATTATTCTTCATATTCGATAAACTTCAGCAATATACTTGTGACGCTTACTAATGATATTTTATCTCGAGTGGCCCGAGGGAGGAAATATAGTGATGGTGAGGCAGGAGGAAGCACAAAATTTGAGTCATTGGTAAAGGAAGTGTCAGAATTAGTAGGTATTTTTAGTCCAGGTGATTATGTTCCAGGGCTGAACTGGATTAAGCGTGTTAATGGTTTCGAAGCTGCAGTTGAGAAATTGGCAAGAAGGGTTGATGAATTTTTAGAAGGTGTAGTTGCAGAGCACTGAAATCGAAATAAAGGAGAGACAAATCTGAAAGACAGCAGCAATGAAGCAGATCTTGTGTACATATTGCTTGAAGTTCAGAGAGAAAACATAGCTGTTTCCCCTATTGAAAATGATACAATCAAAGCTGTCATTTTTGTACGAATCCCTCAGTCTCTTCCTCTCGGCGTTTGTATGTATATGTCTGAACTAAACTATTCACTTGCAAATTGTTCTAAAACATTATCTTACAGTTAAGAACAATTTGGTTAACATTAGTATTTCCTTGTTGAAAGCAGCATTTAAAGAACCTGAAAAACTGTTAAACTTCATCTTGATCGCCTAAAACAATCAAGAAATTAAAATGGGATAAAGTGGATAAATTTTTTTTATTTTTTTGCATGATTTCTTTCATGAAGAGTTAGAAAGGTCCATCGATGTGTGTTCAAAACCATTAAAGCATATTTAGATACGAGAGATCTCGTTTATGACAGGATATTTTTGCGGCTGGGACCGATACAATATATACTACTTTGGAGTGGACAATAGCAGAGCTTTTGAGACACCCAAAAGTAATGGAGAAATTGCAGAATGAGGTGAGACAAGTAGCTAGAAGCAAACTAGATATAACAGAAGATGATTTAGAGAAACTTCACTATTTAAAGGCAGTGATGCAAGAGAGCCTAAGATTACATCCTCCGTTTCCTTTGCTGCTCCCTCGAGAATCTACCCAAGATAGTTCAGTATCGGGGTATGATATTGCACTTGGAACCCGAGTAATAACCAATTCTTGGGCAATTGGAAGAGACCCATTCGTGTGGGAAAATCCTAACGATTTTCAACCAGAAAGGTTTTTAAACACAGGAATAGACTTTAGAGGGCTTAATTTTGAGTACATTCCATTTGGTGTTGGTTGGAGAGACTACCCTGATATTACATTTTCCATAGCTGTTGACGAGTTTGCATTAGCAAAATTAATGCTCCATTTTAACTTTGCCTTGCCACTTGGAGTAGCAGAAAAAGATTTCGATATAACCGAAGCCCATGGAATCATAGTAACTTAAAAGTTTCCTTTACTTGTGACCATCCGTCCGCGCTCTTGCTAGTACCTATTTGAGAGTCATAATGTCTACTCCTCGAAGTTCCCTCTTAAAAAGTAAAATATGTTGTTATCATGTGTGTAATAAAATCCCGAATGTTTTTGCAATAGAAAATGAAATTATCTACCGATTGTCATGTTGTCTTCATTTAAAGGAATTGAAAGTAATTGGAATGAAGGTTATTGACATGTATCATCATAACAACACCTCAAATTTTGGTAGGTATAAAGATGTTTCTTGTATTTAAATCTTCAAGTTGGTGAGTCAAGTTAATATTGTTTCAATTTGTTCCAAAACTATTTTCCTGTTTAACCTTTGATGATCAGTTACAAAATTGATTAACTCTAAGTCGAAGTTAAAAATGAATTTCAACATGACATTTCACGGGACAAATAACTTTTCAACCACACATTCCATCAACTTTTATCAAAATTTACTAAAATTTTGAATTTAATCCAAACCAAACATGGGCTTAGTTAGACTAACAATAAATCCTATCGGACAATAAGTGTAACGTGTTATTTTATACAATTAGATGCCAAATGTGAAAAGCTGCATTATAATCTAATAGAAGTGCATGTATCAAAAACCCATCAAGAATAAAACACGTCATTTTAAATAGGCACAAATTGGAAGATTTTACCAACAAAAGGTAAAAGGATATAATATCATCAGCACTCTCAAGGTCAAAGTTATTGCCAATTGCCATTATATACAATCCAAGTCTAACAAAAAGGTCAAATCTTGATCAGATGAACAGAAATCGCGACGTAAAGGTCGAATGTTGATCTCCACCATATAGATAGAAAAACAATGTGAATAAATTACTGTTCAATTGGATCAAAGTTCATGAAGAATGCTTAACGTTCCTCTTAGTTTCTGTCTTTCTTTTAACATTTTAGCCTCATTAAAAGAACAATACCATAAGTCAGTAAACTACTAAAATCTCATTGTCTGCCTCTAAAAGATGATCAACAAATTCCTCTGATCACCTAGCTAGGGTTTCCCTTCCTAAACTCACCATTCTACTACTCAATAGAGAACAAGAAGAGAAATAGCTATTTGGGAGGAAACTATTTCAAATTCAACATTCCCTTCCCTTCTCAAGCACGCCTTTTATACATTTCTATTAGGGTTTGGGGTTAAATATGTCCTCAGAATTGGTGGCATGTGGTAGCCGTTGATTGATTGATTTCTAATTGATTATGTTGTCATTTCATGTTTTACTTGCCTACATACATGTCCTTCATGCATTAATTATGAAGTTATGTTTTATAGTTCTATTCATGTATGCTTTGATAATGATTTTTTTATGATGTGTAATGAGTTAATAGTTCGTCAGTTGTTAGTCCTTACAAATGTTCTTTTCTGCATCCTAAGATTCGTATACAGTACTTCAAAAAGGTTCATGGGAATACAACTTTGCCAATATTTGTTTACGAGTTTTTGTTATTCAAGAGTCACTCATTTACATGGACTTGTTAAAAACAAGACATCCATTATTCAACTATTTCAATAAAAATGAAAATTACAAAAAGGCATGAAGCGTAAAATTGCAAAAAAATTATTTTCATCTTATTGTTTTTTTTCTTCTATGTTAAATGTAGCATTTTGGCTAAATTAAATAAATAACAAGAGAGTTCAAATAGTTACACACAGAACAGTAGACTCGAACTATCTGTCATGCTATATAAATAGAAATAAAGCAGAAAACTTTCTAAATTGTAACATGCATGCTCACGAAATAATTCTTTCGATTTAAAACTACCGCAAGTGTACGGTTCGTAATAAGTAATAAAGTGGATTTTAATAAATCCGAATATCGTCCCTCAGAGATTGAGTATTTCAATTCTATATAATCTAACCTTAACCAAATCTAATAGAGTGAAAATATGGTCTAAAAGCAAAAAGCCCTAATTTCAATTAAAAACCCTAATTTCACTAAAAACCCTAATTTCTATTGAAAACCCTAATTTCTCAATTAGAAACCCTAATTTCAAAATTTCTCTAATTTAAAAGACTCAAACACTCAAGTAAATGAAATGATGCAAGTTCAAAAGTTAATTTAGGGAAATGAATCAAACTAAAGTCACTAGGATCACGAATCTCCAATTGAAGTTATAAAAATCATAATTTCATAAAATTAATGACCCGATGGAGATTTGCCAATTCAACGTTCCTAATTCTATCCAATATATTCTCTCGATATATATTAGACATATTCTTGCACACCACCAGCCTATATCTTTATGGATGATGCAAATATATAAGAACGCATGTGGTTTTGTGAACAATTAAAGAATTGCATAAAGTATAGGGGTATATCTCTATCCCCTATCGGACCCTATGTTAATTTACACCTTATCGAACCTATTCCACTTCTCTCGAATGTAAGAAATAAGTCATCAACACTCACACAATCATTGGTCACTAATTGCGGAAGAAAATTAATGCATGTAAACCAATCAAATTGTCCAAACGAGTCTTTATATTAAATTCATGAAATATGGAATTAAAATAACAAACAACGTTTCATCGATCACCTAGTAATTGAAAACCTAGCCTAGAAGACTCATAATTACAGAAAAACGAAATTAATAAATAGAAAGAATAGCACCCGTATGAAAATTCTTGAAATCTTGAATAAAACCTTGAAAACCCGCTTGAATCCTTGTGAAATCGGCTTCAAGTTCGTGTTCCTTGCCTCCAAAGTTATATTTTTCTTCTCCTTGGACGTTCTACCCTATTTCTAATGAATTTTGGCTTTTATATCATGTCCTCACGGAGCCCCGAAAGAGTTTCAATTAAAAACGGAAGTTCAGATTTTTCTTCGAATGTTAAAGCCATGCGGCCGCATGGTTCAAGTTTTCAGCTCAACAAAATCCCTGCCTCTTCATGTGGGGCCGCATGGTATAGTTACATGCGGCAGCAAGGTTGTAACTTTACAACCTTGCTATTTTGGTCCGTGAACTCCGTTTTCTTTTTTCTTGATCTCTTTTCTTTCTTTCTTTTGTTCCATTATCAAATATTGACTCCTAATTGATGTTTGGGTCAATCAATTCCTTGATCACTTGCTCGGCTCATCTTTTGATTAATTTCAATTTAGTCCTTCATCTTTCACTTTTCTTCAATTCAGTCCAATGTTACTTCTTTCTTCCTCCGATCATCTTGTATCATCCTCAATCTCGTACTTGGTATATTTTCATTCTAGTTCTGCACTTTAGCTCAACTTTTCAATATTTGCACCTTTGGTCCCCGAACTATCGCTTTGTTCCGTTTTGGTCCTTTTTCGACTCTTTTCTTCTGAATTCCATCTTTTCCATAGAGACACCTACATTGCATGAATTTAACGAGATTAAGTCACAATTCAACTACTTTGTCCATGTTTAAGTCATGTTTGTGAGCTAAATAAGTGTGTAAAAACACACTTATCAAATCCTCCAAATTTAAACTATTCTTTGTCCTCAAACAACGTAGTGACTTAATGCTAAACAAACATGGCTTAATAGCTTGCCGTGTCTCAGGATTGGACTTAGTAATAATAATAGAAACAATATCAAGAGTGCGAGAATTGAATCAACCTTTACTCATCAAATGCAATACTCAACGTGTATGTGTGAACTCATATCAAGCTTATGATTAGTTTATTCCCGACCCATAGTAGTCAAATTTATCCTTACGTCACTCGAGAGATACACAATCCCCAAATGTATTTTTTTCACACAATTTCTCCGGGATGTATTCTAAGGTTAGGAGTTTAAACAATTCTAATCCTTACCCTCTCTTAGTTTGGATAGATTTTACCATTACAAGTTCACATATCAACAAGTAGGGACTCTCCTTATTTTGATTGCTTCAGCCTTTAGGATTAAACTAAGCTACTTGCCTTGCATTGAGGTTATAGTTCTATCAACCAAATGTCCAACGAGGGCTTTTATTTTATTTTATTATTTTTTTGTGTCATCTTCTCATTTGCTTTCAATATAACCCATGTAACGAGCTTTAGGCGATGACTCCCAAACCAGTTGACTTTAGGGAACTAGGTTTTAAACCCTTGTAGTCTTATTTACTCCAGTTATAAAGGCTCGATAAGATGACTTTTTATCAATTCTCATTTTTCTTGCTTTCTATATAACCCTTGTAACGAGTTTTAGGCCGATGACTCCCAAACCAGTTGGCATTAGGGCATCAGGTTTTAAACCCTTTCAGACTTACTTGCTCGAGTCATAAAGGCTTTTTTTTAGAGAAGTAATAATTTTCCACTTTTTACTTTATGCCTCTTCTTTGTTTTTCTAGACATTTGACTTCCAAAACCATCCTCACTTAAAGCTTTCACCTATGTCTCACCTTCCGGGTTTAAACAATCCACACATTATAATTTCATGCACGGAGCCCGCATTTATCTCCATGTTTCCCTACAATGGCTCAATCATCTCCAAACTTTCTTAAAGTGGTATTACGGGTTAATGTTGTAGAGGGTTATTCTAGGTTTCTCCTAATTTATTCTAAAATGCCAATCAATAACTTAACACGTGACATGAGTGGCGTGCAAAAGAGTGTCAAGCAATGCATCAACAAGTATTAGCAAATTAAATCCTGCACTAAATCCACAGTTTCTAGCTTATACATGTCTAATAATCACATCATAGCCAGCAAGGCTACCAAACCCACACAAGCATGTAAAAGTTCATCAAGACTCACTCATCAAGCATGCATCATGCAAAAACTTGTCAAAATTAATGATGGGTTGTGAATATGCAAAATAATTACATGCCGAATATTTGTTTGAAATTATGCTACGATCCCCCAAACTTATACAATACATTGTCCTCAATATAAAATGTAAAGTTAAAATGGCAGAATTTAAAACATTGACGCAACTTGGCAATAAGAGATTAACAAAACTCCCCTGATTAATTCGGTGGCTGTGGTGTGAAGCTGGGAGCCACAGCATCATCTTCAGGAGGAGGTGGGAGGCGAGATAGGACTTGTCACAGCAACTCGGACTGCTGTGCTTGCTCGGCCTGAATGGCTTGAAGACTACTTTTCATATTTCCCAAGCGATCCCAAGTTTCGTTCACACGCCACTGTATGCCATCCATTCTCCCAGCGTACATGTTGAACCTATCATTCATAGTCTCTACTTCTCTTCTTGCAGCTGTGGCTTCATTCAAAGCCCCTTTTGTGTTGTCTCGGGAGGAGTAGAGGTCTCTCTGCACTTTTTCAACAGTGGTGGTCATTGTCTCGAACCTCTGCTGGAGAATTTGTATATCCCTGCTAGTTCTAGTGGTTGTGGCAAATATATGTCGAAGTAGCTGCGAATCTATCTGAACTGGTTGTGGCGGGGCTTGTGGTAAGTGTAAATCTTCAGCAGCTTGTCCTTCTTCCTACGCATTTTGTCTTTGCTGCTCAAGTCTGTCTTGTTCTCTCTTCCTTACCCTAGCTCGTTCCTGAACTTCAAATGTAGTGAGCTTTATCAACGGGCTTGATTTCTCAGGCATCTCCCCTGCCTCAACTATAACACCGACAGCAAGACATATCCCGCTAAACAAGCTAGGGAAGATCATCGAAGACTGCCTATCTCCCCAGGTTCCCAAATTTTATATCTGGTCAAAGATAAGAGTAGCCAAATCAACTTTGCATCCCCGAACTAAATGATATATGAACCCAGCAGTTTGATCCGTGAAAGTTGTCCGATGCGATGTGGGTTCGATACTATGGCACATGAAGACCCAGAGGATGGCTATGGAGAGAGTAAGCTCAATTTGATGCCACTCTGCAGTGGGTAGGGGCCAAGCATTCTCTCTTCCCAAGAGAACCTTCGCCATTTCATTCCAATTGAATTGAGTGGGAATTGGGACCACATTGTCCAAATTAAGATTGTAGAAGTTATGAATGACGGCTGGGGAGAACATTATCCACTTACCTCACACCCACGTCGGGTGTAAGTGGATAATGTTCTCCCATCCACAGATTTGTATCAGATTTGTCAACTCAAAACCACGAAAATCATCTAACCGGACCTGTCTCTCTAGTATCATGCCCCATGGCGTATTATGTTCTCATATCGAGCTAATGTTTCTGCATCACAGAATCTTCGCACACCTCTTATTAGCTCTCTGGTGCGGGCTGTGCCGGAGGAGGAACCAACTTTTTCTTTACCTTTTGATGTTCTCTTCGACGACATTCTACACAAATAAGGAACGAAGTGTATCAAGTTCTTAAAATAAGAAAACGATAAAGAATATCATTATCATGCACAAATCCCCCAAACTTTCTTCAAAATGTGTTCAATATTCAACGCATGGAAGTTAATGTAACATCAATATTGCATTAATGAGAAAAACTCAAAACTATGGCTCTAACATGCATTTTTTAAAATTCGACCCATGATTAAGTGACCAAGTTCAGCCCCGAGCATCACCGAGAAATATTAAAATTTCCCCAGACAAGGTCCGGGCATATAAAAGTACTCATTGTGGTCTAGCATATATCCAAATTTCACTACAATCGGAGGTCGTTTGGTTAGGAAAATACATGGACGAAGTTAGTGACGTGAGTTGAAATGGCTTAGCAATTTATGTGGTCATGTGCACAAATATGTGAAGCTAACGTTTTCTAATGAAATTCCATGAGATTTCTCATCTAGTACTCCTCACATTAACAAGATATATCATCACACAAATGAAAAGTTCAAAATTTCGAATTATATGTCTCATTGACATTTAATCGAACATGTTGTGTGCATTGGGAATTTCCTTCACTTTGTTTTTGATTTACACTTAGGGCTAGTCCACAATTAACACTTACCCAATTCGAAAATGGAAATAACATCAAAGAATAGCTTCAAACTTTGCATAGAAAGTAAAATTCTTACCTTTAGAGTTTTGTGAGATGAAATTGGAGAGTATGCTTCAAAATTTCTTGATAACAATGCCAATGATGTGAATAATAATAAGTTTGTTGGTGGTTGATTGTATGTGAAGGTGGATTTGAGGGGGGAAAATTGGGGTGTTCGTGTGAGAGTGATTTTGGGAAAAAGGAAAAAAAATAGTGGGTTGTAATGGCAAGTGAGTCCATGCGGCTGCATGGACCAAGCCAAATTTTTTTTTTTCAAAAAAAAAAAAAAAAAAAAAAATTTTTTTTTTTTTTTTTTTGTTCCCTTTTTTTTTTTTTTTTTTTAAAAAAAAAAAAAAAAAAAAAAACTTACAGTTATAACCCTAAACACACCTTGAAATTTAAAAATCCCCCGAAATTGGTTTTCAATTTCAAAATTGACTCGACTCGCCATATTTCGAATTTTTCTTTTTATTTTTTTTTGAAAAACATCATGAAAAATAAAACGAATGACTTTGAACCACAAAATTCTTTACTTCACACTCAAACACCCAAAACATTTTCTTTAACCTCGACTCATGCAACTATAAACGAGTAGTGCCTAGACTATCATGCGTGAATGATCGATGACCTAATAAAACATACGAAATGTAAACAAATTTCTAAACAAATGCAATAAAATAAATTGAAGGATACAGTGGGTCGCCTCCCACCCAGTGCTAGTTTATAGTCGATAGCTCGACTTTCCTGCATCTTCTTCACATTGGGTTATTGAGTTGCATAGTGGACTTCTGCTTAGGGAAATTACAACCCCAATAATGTTTCAGTCTTTGCCCATTGACGATGAAAGTGCCTTTGGTCTCGTGACTCACTTCAATAGCCCCATATTGCATCACCTTAGTTATGGTATAGGGACTCGACCACCTTGTTCTTAGCTTTCCTGGGAAGAGTTTGAGTCTAGAATTGTACAATAACACTTTCTGGCCAACATCAAACTCTCGCCTCTAAATGTTTAAATCATGTCATCTCTTGGTGCGCTTCTTGATCAACTTTGAGTTCTCGTAAGCTTCCATTCTCATCTCATCCAATTCATTAAGTTGCAGCAGTCGTTTTTCACCAGCAGCCTTGAGATCCATATTCAACTGTTTCATAGCCCAATATGCTCGGTGCTCCAACTCCAATGGTAGATGACACTCTTTCCCAAAAACCAAGCGGTATGGAGACATTCCTATTGGTGTCTTAAACGCTGTTTCGTAAGCCCACAGTGCATCGTCCAACTTCTTAGACCAATCTTTTCGGGATGAGTTCACTATAACTTCCAGTATTCTTTTTAACTGCCTGTTTGAAACTTCAACTTGTCCATTGGTTTGTGGATGATATGGAGTTACTACTTTATGTTTCACCCCATATTTGTTCAACAACTGCTCTAATTGACGATTTATAAAGTGTTTGCCCCCATCGCTTATTATTGCCCTCGGTGTACCATATCTTGTAAATATGTACTTCTTCAAGAACTCTATCACCACTTTCGCGTTGTTAGTAGGCAATGCAACAGCTTCCACCCACTTAGAGACATAGTCAACGGCCACCAAGATATATTGATTTGAGGACGATGGGGGAAAAGATCCCATGAAGTGTATTCCCCATACATCAAATATTTCAACCTCCAAGATGTAATTTAGTGGCATCTCATTTCTTCTTGAGATATTTCCGATTCGTTGACATTTATCGCATCTCTTCACATACTCAAATGTGTCTCTGAATAAAGTAGGCCAATAGAAGCCCGACTGTAGTATCTTTGCAGCAGTCTTTGAAACTCTAAAATGCCCAGCATATGTAGAAGAGTGACAATGTTCTAGAATCTCAGGTACTTCATCTTTAGGAATACATCTTCTGATTATCTAATCTGCGCCTCTTCTGTAGAGAATGGGATCCTCCCAAAAGTAATACTTCAGCTCTGTGAAGAACTTATTTCTTTGATGGCTAGAATACTCTGGTGGTAGGATGGACTTAACAAGGTAGTTAACGATATCAGCGTACCATGGGACTATTTCTACTCCAAAAATTTGCTCATCTGGAAAGATTTCATTGATGTCAACTAACATCTCAGGTTCATCCCGTTCCAATCTTGATAGGTGGTCAGCTACCACATTTTCACTGCCCTTCTTATCCTTGATCTCAATATCGAACTCTTGCAACAACAATATCCAACAGATGAATCTCGGCTTAGCATCCTTCTTTGTCATAAGATACTTCAGAGCGGCATGATTTGTGTAGACGATGACCTTAGACCCAACAAGATACGATCTGAACTTGTCGAATGCATAAACCACAGCTAGCAATTCCTTCTCGGTCGTCGCATCGTTGATTTGGGCGTCGTTCAAAGTTCTACTTGCATAGTATATTACATGAAAGATTTTATTTTTTCTTTGTCCCAATACCGCACCAACTGCATGATCACTCGCATCGCACATTAGCTCAAAGGGCAAATCCCAATCAGGTGACACAATCACAAGCGCCGTTGTGAGTTTTTCCTTTAAAGTATTGAACGCTATCAAACATTTCTCATCAAACTCAAAAGATACCTCTTTCATTAGCAAGTTGCACAGAGGCTTGGTGATTTTGGAGAAGTCCTTTATAAACCTCTTATAAAACCTTGCATGCCCAAGGAAACTTCAAACTCCTTTTACTGATGTAGGTGGTGGTAATTTCTCAATAACCTGAATTTTTGCCTTATCCACCTTTATCCCCTTTGCCGATACTCTATGTCCCAAGACTATTCCCTCTTGAACCATGAAATGACATTTCTCCCAGTTCAATACTAAGTTCGTTTCACTGCATCTTTGCAAAACCAAATTTAAGTGATCCAAACACTCATCAAATGAAGTCCCAAAGACCGAGAAGTCATCCATAAAGATTTCAATGAATTTCTCTACCATATCTGAGAAAATTGCCATCATGCATCGCTGAAATGTGGCAGGTGCGTTGCAAAGTCCAAATGGCATTCTTCGGTATGTAAAGGTACCATAGGGGCATGTGAAGGTGGTCTTCTCCTGATCATCCAGTGCCACTGGTATCTGATTATAACCCGAATACCCATCCAGAAAGCAGTAGTGGGAATGGCCTGCCAATCTCTCCAACATCTGATCTATAAATGGAAGAGGAAAATGATCTTTCCTTGTAGCGGTATTTAGTTTGCGGTAATCAATGCAAACTCTCCACCCTGTTATCGTCCTTATCGGAATCAACTCATTCTTTTCATTCTGAACCACTGTAATTCCTCCTTTCTTGGGCACAACTTGTACTGGACCAGTCCATTTACTATCTGATATCAGGTAGATTATTCCAGCATCCAGAAGTTTGATCATCTCGGCTCTTACTACCTCCTTCATGTTTGGGTTTAGCATTCTTTGACTTTCAACTGTTGGTCGAAAATTCTTCTCCATGAGAATTTTATGCATACATAAGGAAGGGTTGATCCCTTTGATATTAACAATGGTCCACCCAATTGCTTGCTTGTTATCTCGAAGCACCCTAAACAGTTTTTCCTCCTCCACTTCACTAACCATGTTTGAAATTATCACTGGAAGTGTATTGGACTTTCCCAAATATGCATATCTTAAGTGTGGGGGCAGCTGCTTAAGTTCCAACTTTGGTGGCTTCAGAATAGATGGCTGTGATTTCTCTGGCCCTATCCCAAGCTCCTCAAAGTATCGTTTCCGCGTGTAAGGTGGGTTGGACTCCAAAAATCTTCCACACATTTCTATGTCTTCAAAATCAGAATTCGTGGATTTAGAATATGCAATGCAGGCCTCCAATGCATCTGATGGATTTTGCAATGTAAGTGACTCTTCAATCATTTTATCAATCATGACAACCCTGAAACATCTGTCGGTCTCTATTGGCAGTTTCATGGCCTTGGAGACATTGAATGAAACTTGTTATTCTCCCAATCTCAGTATCAACTGCCCATTCTGAACGTCGATCAAAGCTCTGCCTATGGCTAAGAATGGTCTGCCCAGTATTAAAGGAACATCTTTATCTTCTTCCATATCCAAAATCAGAAAGTCTGCTGGGAATATGAACTTCTCCACTTTAACCAACACGTCTTCAATTATTCCTCGTGGATGTGTTAATGATCTGTCAGCCAACTGTAAGGTCACCGTGGCCACTAATTGCGGAAGAAAATTAATGCATGTAAACCAATCAAATTGTCCAAACGAGTCTTTATATTAAATTCATGAAATATGGAATTAAAATAACAAACAACGGTTCATCGATCACCTAGTAATTGAAAACCTAGCCTAGAAGATTCATAATTACAGAAAAAACGAAATTAATAAATAGAAAGAATAGCACCCGTATGAAAATTCTTGAAATCTTGAATAAAACCTTGAAAACCCGCTTGAATCCTTGTGAAATCGGCTTCAAGTTCGTGTTCCTTGCCTCCAAAGTTATATTTTTCTTCTCCCTGGACGTTTTACCCTATTTCTGATGAATTTTGGCTTTTATATCATGTCCTCACGGAGCCCCGAAAGAGTTTCAATTAAAAACGAAAGTTCAGATTTTTCTTCGAACGTTAAAGCCATGCGGCCACATGGTGTTAAACCATGCGACCACATGGTTCAAATTTTCAGCTCAACAAAATCCCTGCCTCTTCATGTGCGGCCGCATGGTATAGTTACATGCGGCCGCAAGGTTGTAACTTTACAACCTTGCTATTTTGGTCCCTGAACTCCGTTTTCTCTTTTCTTGACCTCTTTTGTTCCATTATTAAATATTGACTCCTAATTGATGTTTGGGTCAATCAATTCCTTGATCACTTGCTCGGCTCATCTTTTGATTAATTTCAATTTAGTCCTTCATCTTTCACTTTTCTTTAATTCAGTCTAATTCAGTCCAATGTTACTTCTTTCTTCCTCCGATCGTCTTGTATCATCCTCAATCTCGTACTTGGTATATTTTCATTCTAGTTCTGCACTTTACTTTCCAATATTTGCACCTTTGGTCCCCGAACTATCGCTTTGTTCCGTTTTGGTCCTTTTTCGGCTCTTTTCTTCTGAATTCCATCTTTTCCATAGAGACACCTACATTGCGTGAATTTAACGAGATTAAGTCACAATTCAACTACTTTGTCCATGTTTAAGTCATGTTTGTGAGTGTGAAAACACACTTATCAATGCACATTATGTATGTAGCTGCAGGGTACAACAATAAAAATAAATTCAAGTTAATTTGGTAGTAAGCTGATAAACTAAGATTAAAGCGATTTTAATAGGTCTGTGGGGAAGTTATACCTCAATTTGTAAATAATTCGAAGGCCGTAGATCATTTTCCTATATAATTGTCTAATAAAAAGCATCATTAATGGAATATCCTAATATCCTAATTTGCACATGAGCAACTACTTCCTGACGTATTCTTGAAAATATACATTCTGATATAGTTAACTCTAAATAGGTGGGATCTAGATATCGTGACCGTCTAATTGTGGAACGCAAATATGCTAAAGCAACCTTGTTATGTCCTAAATTATTGCGATGGTTGGTTTCTCCAAGGGAAAGGTACTTTTCCTGCCTGCGCTTGTGTGTATATGTATGAATGTGTAATGTGCATATGTATATGAGCAGTTTGTTTTGGTAACTGAAGAATGGTTATTTGTAGATGGGTTTTCCATTTTGCTCATCTTCGTTAACTTCTTGTATTAGTTCCATTCATGCCAACAGAAAATCCAAGATTACGTGATACTGCTTTATGAGGTCTGTAATGCTTAATATCGTTTGCGGACTCACCTGATGAATCTTTTTTTTTTCCTTGATTTGTGAAACTGGGAGTTGAAGCCTGAATTGATTTGTGACTGTGTCCATCGTGGTCCCTTATGTAGCACCCTCATTGTTGTTTAGATAGAAATATTGATGAGGCCTGTGAAGCCTAACTCTACGATGAGGTCTTGAATTCAACTCCTTTGTTCTTGTTACACCATCATGCAGAATATTGGACTAAACGGAAAAACTATAATGACAATAAGGAAGACTTGTAAAAGGCTTGCATGTTGGGGGAGTTTATGACTCCCCGTGCTGTGGAAAATCAGACAAGTAACGTATATTTCCCCAATTAGCTTTCAACTGAGGGCCGGATTTCATCATGTTATTCTCCAATAGTATTCCATTTTTCAATTCACAATCTCATCTCTTACACATCCTCGAGATTTATAGTAATTTCAAAGTTCGTGTGAAATAAACAACAATTATGAATTTGAGGATGAGAATTTTTCCCCACGCTTTGAGAGATAAAAGCCAGCAAGTGGTTAGATTCATTTAGGGATGTCAATTGGGTTGAGCCGGCTCGTGGAAAAGAGGCTCTTAGGCGGCTCGGGCTCGTGATTTCACGAGCCCGAGCCCGAGCCGAGCGGCCCTCGCCTGGAGGCAAGTCGAGCCCGCTCGACTCGCCATTTAGACGAGCCAGGCTCGTGGCTCGTCGAGCCAGTGACCGTTTGGTCACTGAAATTTAATTTATTTCCCCCCCCTTTTTTTACTATAAATACCCCCTTTCCCCAATTTTTTTTCATATCAATTGCTCTTCCAAGATTACAACCCTCTCAACTCTCTTTTATTACATCAATTATCGAGTTTTTACTCTCTTGTGTTGCAAAATATACAATATCAATTCAATTTTTACAGTTTAGTAGTTACAATTTCAATTCATCCAATTCTCAATTCTCACAATCTCACTACATTTATATTCATCTAGTCAAGATTTCATCATAAACAATCACAGGAATGGATCAACGTTCATTTGTTGAGAGCTTGTTCGATACAGGATGTGAGCCATTGCCACATCATGGAGAATCGCCTAGGACGCGGTCTAAATGACATACCGATACCTGAAGATGTTCACATTCATGGTCAGGGAAGCCACACTCCAATTGATTTGGATGATATTAACGTTAAGCGGAACATGAAGATGAAGATCAGCAATTAAATATCCCAGATGCGAGGGGAAAGCGAAAGGCCAAAAAACAAGCAAAATGTTGGGATCACTTTAAGTTGATTTCAACGGGAAAAGTCGTTGATGGCCTTGTAGAATCTAAAGCAGTATGTAAATACTGCCAACAAAGATTGGCATGGCAAAAAGGAATCGGTACCACTCATCTCAACCGCCACTACAAATCATGTGTAGCCAGACATGGACTTCTTCCAACTGGTCAAACAGAATTACAATTTGGCCATCCAAGTGCCGGTTCTACAACTTCACCCCTATCCACGTGGATGTATTTGGAGGACGATACTCGAACCGGAATGGTGAAATTTGTTGCCGCCACTGAGTTGCCTCTGGCTATTGCAGACAACCAACACTTCGTCTCGTTCGTGAAAGAATATCTACAATTGAGGTACGTTGGGGTAAGTCGAAACACTCTTTGTGCCGATACAATAAATTATTTCAATAATTCAAAATAACAATTAATTATGGATTTGCAACAATATGGGAGTGTTATATCCTTAACTTTTGATAGATGGGAAGGGGTTAATAAAAGAGCATATATAGCTGCAACCGCACACTATATATACCCACTTTGGTGCATGCATAAGAAAATTATTGCTTTTAGAATTATTGAATTTCCTCACAATGCTAATAATATATATAATTCTATTATCAGTATTGTTAGAGAATATCATTGCAAGACAAAAATTCGATCTTTTACTTTTGATAATACTAGTGTTAATAAGGTAGTCGTCGATAAATTGTGTAGGACACTTCAACCTAATTTTGGTGGGTATTTGTTTCATATTCGTTGTGTGTGTCATATCTTGAATTTAATTGTACAAGATAGTTTAAAACATATAAACTATAAACGATGAACTTTTATAAACGATGAACTTCAAAGGATTAGGAATGTATTAGTATATATTACGATCTCTCCTAGTAAAAAACAAAAATTTGAAGATTTTTGTGCCGAACTAGGGGTGATAAATGCTAAAACATTTGTTTACGACGTAGGTCATAGATGGAACTCTACATACTTACTATTAAAATCATGTGAAGGTTTCGAAAATTTAACAACTAACTTTTATAACAATAGACATGTTAGAAGTGATGACGATGGTATGTTAAATGAATCCGATTGGATTTTAGCTTTGAAAGTTAAACGATTTTTGACATCTTTTTATGAGACCACAAAGATTTTATCTAGCGTTTATTATCCCACAAACTGTATGGTGCTTGAACGCCTTTATATAATTGCAAGAACATTCCATAAATATAAAAATGATCCTACTTTTAGTGAAATTTTAATTGCTATGGAATTAAAGTTTAGAAAATATAGGGAAGAACTGCCTATGTTATTTCCTTTAGCATGCGCAATGGACCCCTGATATAATATTTCGGGAACTAAATACGTAATTGAGTAAATCAATAAAGCTTTAATACTTGATACACCTATCACCTATAAGAATTTAGAGCAAACATTATATGGAATGTATGATTTATATGCGGAAAGAATGGGCGCAAAGGTTAGTCGGGTACCCTCTGCTGCACCTACTCCTTCTGCTGAAATTGAAGAAGATGCTGCGGAAATAATGAATTTATTTCAAGGCATTAATACATTTAGATATGATGCAACTGCAATGTGTTCATCTAGTGCCATGTCATCTACATCTGTATCTCATCAAATATCGATCGAAACTCAAAATGTGATGCTTGCCGAATTAATTGATTATTTCAATCATAATATGCCAACATACAGAACAATTAAAAAACTTCAGAAGAAGTAATTGAATTCTGGCGAAAGTATGAAAGACGTTGGCCAATTGTTTCTGCAATTGCGAAAGATCTATTGACACCTTCGATTAGCACTGTTGTTTCGAAGTCTGCTTTTAGTGCAGGTAAAAAGGTTTTGACCGATGTCAGAAGCTGATTGAAAGAAGATGTTTTGGAAGCGTTAATGTGTGTGAAGGATTGGCAGGACACTCATTTTTTACTACAAGATAAATACGCTGAAATTGCATGTCATCAGGTAAGTGATATTTGATTTAATTATATTAATCAAAATTTTTTTTAATTGTTAAATTTAATTTTCTTTAAAAAATTGTCCACGCTACAACAAGTTGTTCGTGTACAATTTTTAACTCCGCATATTTAAAATTGATGTAGCCAGTTCCAAGCCCGGATAAAAGAGGAGGGTTTACATTTTATTAACGTTAAAAAGAAATCAAAAAAATATATTTTTTGTAAATGTATTTCAAAAAATAATTCGTTTTCATTATATAAATATTTTATAGTTTGTAAAAAGTATTACAAATTACAATATAATATAAGTAAAAAAAATAAAAACCTATTTTTGTTAAATTATTGTTATTTTTTAACACTTTTTATTTTTAAAACTCTATTCTTTATTAACTTTAAAAAGAAATCAAAAAAAATATTTTTTGTAAATGTATTTCAAAAAATAATTCGTTTTCATTATATAAATATTTTATACTTTATAAAAAATATTACAAATTACAATATGATAAAAATAAAAAAAAAATAAAAACTTGTTTTCGTAAAGTTATTTTTATTTTTTAAAACTTTTTATTTTTAAAACTTCATTCTTTATTTAAAAAAAAAATAGGCGAACCCACGAGCCGAGCTCACCCAATTTCAACAAGCCGAGCCCGAGCTTGGCTCGCCACGAGCACGAGCCGAGCTCGTGGCATTAAGCGCCGAGTCGATTGCCAACCCTAGATTCATTACCTCCACGAGCAACATTACTACATAGGTCGAAATGGTTCAATAGTTCAATACTAAGTACTTTTCTCCATTCGAGGTTACTAAGCTCGAACTTGACATCTCTACCATACAGAAAGTTTTCAGGAAGGTTAGGAAAGGTTCAAATAACTACTCGAGAAGTGCCCAAATTATGAAATTTAAAAGGGGTAACAAATCCATATCTTTCCTCCGTGTTTATTCCTTTTGGCCAATTTTCAGTTGATTCAGCATTCAATGTATAAAATAAACAAAAACTGTCAGGGAAGCATATAAAATGTTTGAGATAATGAGTAAATGAAACATTATATGCCAAACATAGGTAGACAGAAATAGGTAGCTATAAGACATAAGTTCGATGTTTATATCCTTCTTACTGAATTTTTTTACTCGTATAAAAAGGTGGTGATAGCTTTGAGTACAACTCAATCAGGGGCAAACCCCTCTTCCAATATGTGAAGATTGCGGAGAAAACATTAAGCTTCTAAATGTTTATTGATTACCTCTGGTGCATGAATCAAATTGGTTAGATAACAAAGATACTGGCAAATAGACAACTATGCACCTCTCGAAGCCATACCAAAGTCAACCAAGGGAGCAAGTGAATGCAATTACCTTATCGACCGGGGCCAGTTACTAGAAATTCACGAGAAAACACGAAGTGTTGCAAAAGAACAGGTACCAGATAAAGGGCTAACTTATCTGTGGAGATAATTGAAGATGACAAGTCAAGCACACTACGAGTCATGAAAATTGCTCTTGTTAAGGCCTACATGCCTAGAATTCCATTCCCTCATAGGCTCCAAAAGTTTCAAGTTTACAAGGAATTTGTAAAAATTCATAAAAGTTTGAAGAAATTACATGTCAACGTTTTATTTATTGAAATTCTAGCCCGGATGCCAACATACAATAAATTCATGAAGGACAAAATAAAAAAAAAAAAAAAAAAAATGAAGCTTGAAGAATTCGAGATAGTTGATTTAACTGAGGAGTGAAATCCAATTCTTTTGAATAAGCTATCTCCAAGGTTAAATGATTCAGGGAGTTTCAAAATACCTTATATTGTCTGTGAATTTTAATTCTTTAAGTGATTTAAATGTGTCAATCTAATGCCACTTCTATCTGCATGAGACTCGATTTAGGGAGGTGAAGCCTACTATAGTATCGCTCCAACTCGTCGACCATTCAATCAAGCTTCTCCATGGGTCGATATTTTGTACTCGACATTGAAGAAAATAAAAACATACCAGGGATGTTGGGAAAACCTTTTCTTGCAACAATTGAGCTCTCATTGATGTCTAAAAATGAGACATAATCTTTAAGTGGAGAATAATAAAGCAACCTTTAGTATGTATAGTGCAACTAAGTTCCAAATGATTAAGAAAAATGCTTTAGAGTTGAGGAAGATGTGAATGTTAAAAATCTGAATTGCAAATCAAGTAGCCAACTAAGCACACAGCAAGCGAAATGGAGAAGGGGGAGGAAATACATGAAAATGGACTTTCGACTGTAGCAAATTTTCATATTGGCCTTTGACCCATTAAATGAATTAAAAAAAAGAAATTAAATTTAAAAAAAACTTTACACTAAAAGGGCGAATTTACCCTTCAGCTAGTGACTATTTGAATCTCATTTTCTAACCGACCGACCAAAAAAGAAAATCGACGCACAGTCGCCTAAAAATTGTCCGATCAACCATCGGCCAATTACACCACCGTCGTAGTGAGCTAAATCGACGACCACGCATCTACACCGGAAAGAATACCAGTTAGTTTTCTCGCACAGAGTTCCAGTTGAAAATTTATTGAATAATATTATATTTATTAGATTTAATTAGATGAATATTCAGTTTAATTAGATCATGAGCATGAGTAGTGTTAGACTGTTGGCATGCTGGGATGAAAAATGTGATATTTTTTTTTTTGTAATTTTTGGACCTATGGCTTCGGCAATGGCAATTTCCGGCCAGAATCGGGGAAGACGGTGATGTTAACAGTCCGGTGTTAATAGTCAAACTGACTGTTAACAGTCGTGGGCCGACTGTTAACAGTCAATGGGCCGACTGTTAACAGTCATGGGCCGACTTCGGCCCAGTCGGCCCATTGACCGTTAATAGTCAGTCCAGACTGTTAGCAGTCTAATTTTTTTTTAAAATATATTTCATTTTTATTTGTTTTTTATAATTTTTGTAATTAATTTAATTTTTTATTTGATTAGTAATTATGTTATTTATTTTTTATAACTGTCTTTTATTTATATAATTTAATAATTGAATATTATCTTTAATTAACAATTTTGTATTGTTCCTTTTTTTTATGAAATAATCTTCAATATTTTTTTCAAATTTATTTAAATAATATAAATATTCTTTACATTTTTTTAAAATGTATTTAATTTGAAATTTTTTGTTTGTAAATATATTTTCCAAATGATTAAAAGATTAATTTTCTTTATAATTAATTTATTTTAATTTGATTAGATAATAATTATGTTATTTATTTATTTAATTTTTATAATTGCCTTTTTTTATATAATTTAATAATTGAATAGATAATGTTGTCCGAAATTAACAGTTCTTTTTTTTTCCTTTTATTGTTCTTTTACCTTAGATTTTGTTTTGAATTTATTTAAATAATATTTATATTCTTTAATTTTTTTGAAAATGTATTTAATTTGATTTTTTTAAATATAATTTTTAAATATAATATTTGTGATTAATCTTCTTTATAACTAATTTATTTTAATGCGTATTGTATGGTAGTTAGAATTCGGTTCCCTTGATTTTGTGAGATTATGCTTTCTTTTGTTATCTGTTGTTCAATGCTCTAACATTTGAAATTTTGCAGGATGGAGTATCATTTAAATGGGGAGTTGAGACGGATGGCGGGGAAGGCTACTTGGAATAGTAGCTTTGAGAGTTTTACTGCTGTGTTGGAGCTGCTCGATGATCAGCAGAGAGATATGCTACGACAGTCCTTCTTATAGCCATTGTACCAGTTGCGAGAGGTGCAGTACTCAGGACAGATCATCGATGCACTTCTATGTCGACTTCTGAGGCCAGTCGACGGCGATTCCCTCCAGTTCGACCTCGGGGGCAAGGTCGTCAGTTTCTTGACATTTAAGTTTACATTGATCACTGGACTGAGGATTACGGGCGATGATACAGCCATTAAGAGAAGCAATAGGCTGTACGAGACGTACTTCCAGGGACATGGGTCGGTGCTTCTACCTGACTTGATGGTCGCGATTAAGGGGTGCGACCAGATGCTAGATAGATTGAAGTTTGGGCTGGTCTATATCCTCGAGAGTGTGATGAGGTGTCATCACAAGAAGATTGCCATCGACATTTTTCATTTGCAAGTTGTTGACGACATCGATGCGTTCAACAACTATCCATGGGGTCGGAGATGCTACGAAGACACTGTCACACTCAAGGCTCAGGGGGTCAATGCGTAAATACGATACATATGGATTGCCCTTAGCGGTATAGGTAAATGTTTAATATAATCAAAGTTAAAGTTTTAGTATATTATATTCGTGCATAATAAGTGTATGTGTTACAGATTTGGGTGTATGAGATAGTCCCTGTTCTTCTCTTTTTCGAGTTGTACCATCAACTAGAATTACGGGTCGCATTGCATTTTGAAAACCCCGAGTACATTGTCCGAGAGCCATGAAAAAATACTTAAAAACAATTATCGCCCCTCAGCTCAATAAAAAATGCCGTGCCAGGATTAGTTGTCCCCATGTTATGGCAATACCTAGCCAATTTAGCATAGCTCTCTTCAGCCGATCCCATTAAATCCTCCAACGCACATTCTTTGGCCTTCCACGCTTTCTGGTAGCTCATAACCACTCTGTACTCTCGACGGACGTCGTTAATAATGTTCGAAGGTCTGTAGATCGTCCGTGGATCCTGATACTTGTGCATTATCTGTCGACCAATAAACCATACTTGAGCTTGCCTGTGATCTTTTCGAAGAATTCCCACTTCGCAAGTATGTTCTCGTGAATACTTGCAAATTACGAAGCACTCATTCGTATCCATCTTAGTTGCTCTCAAGTGCCAATTGCAACTGTCTTCGACGCAGGCAACTGTAAAAAATGACTTGTTTGATTTCTTTACCTTGAACTCAAAGTTATATTTTAATGCCAGTCGGTGCACAGCTTCCTGCAAATCTTTCTTGATTTCAAACAGTTGCTTGACCTGCAAGTCCTCATCATCGAGAGGCACACGGGAAGAATTGGAACCAGAGCAAGGGGTTTGGATTTCCCTTTCTAGTTTTATTCATTGAGGTACTACTTCCTTTACGTAAGACTGGCAAAAAGTATCAAAAAGTTATGAAAAATATGAAAATTGATTTTTATAAAAGAAGGGAAAATTGTAGCCAAGGTACCAAACCTTTCGTTTATTAGCAGACTTTGTCTAAACCTTTCATTTGTGCAATCGGAGGTACCAAACCTTCCAAAAATCTGCACCCGAAGTCCAAATGGATGGAAGTCGTCCATTTGACCGTTAGTTGACTAAGAAAAGTAAATTTTGACATATTTTGACCAAATTAGAATGGGTAAAATGGTAACTTGATAATTATCATATTAAATAAATTGAACAAAAAAATAAAGAAAAAATCAAAAAATTAAGAAAAGAATTAAAAAGGGTTGTCGTCTTCAACCACCCCACCCCACCATCTTTGTCCCTAAACCAGCCACCAGCACCACCGTCTGTCACCACCACCGCCAAGAAACCAATCGCACACCACTGTTGGCAACAACTCCTTCTCGCACCCATTACGAAAGATTCATTACAAAACTGAACAAATTTCTCCAAAATCGACTAGATTATTCGAGTTATTGCCACTGATCGTCCATGGATTTTACAACCCCGTAATGACCTTGACCAATCCACAGCTAATCGAAGTGGAAGTCGACTCATCATCCAATAATAATACCAAAAAATGCACTTGTCGTATTCAATACGACACAAGTGCAAGAATGACAGTACCATTAAAAAGCATTTGGACCCACAAGGTCAAGAATTGAGGCAGGACATGAACTGAATTTTCACACAGAGAAGGCTGAAGAGAGAGAAAAGGCAAATTAAGCGGTAGATTATGGGGCCATTTTCTGTTTCTTGTCAAAAAGATGATAATTGAGGACCCATTTTGGAGAAAATTATATTCGATAAATTTTGGAACTCTTCGAATCTTTTTTTTTTTTTTGTTAAAAGTCAT
>NC_036249.1:12148030-12159922 GCF_002742605.1 Olea europaea var. sylvestris | reverse complement strand
ATAACCCTTTTTTTAATTTCTTTTCTTAATTTTTTGATTTTTTTGTTCAATTTATTTAATATGATAATTATCAAATTACCATTTTACCCATTCCAATTTGTCAAAATAGGTCAAAATTTACTTTTCTTGGTCAACTAATGATCAAATGGACGGTTTCCATCTATTTGGACTTCGAGTACGGATTTTTGAAAGGTTTGATACCTCCGGTGGCACAAATGAAAAGTTTGAACAAAGTTTGCTAATAAATGAAAGGTTTGGCACCTCGACTGCAATTTTCCCCATAAAAGAATATATAATTTAAAGTGAATGTGAAAGAGAAGTTATTCTCACAATGTCAAAATCAAACCAGGGCATAGTTTCCATTTGTTCTCTCTTTCCTTTTTCTTTAATACAATATCGTGTTTCATAAAAAGAATTGCACTATCGTATAAATTTATTTTACTAATTTGTTTTTCATATTTGCATTTAAACATAGTATATTCAGTTATAAACTTATAATCAAAAGACAAGTAATTGAGAATAAACAGGGTCAAAGAGACAATTATTAAGAGAAATGTATTTAATGCTACGTTTGAGTTGAGTTTTATATTTTTTATTTGCATGTATTAAGAATACTTTAGCACATTTGATTTCACTTACTTGAGGTGCAGACCTAGACAATTTGAGTTAGAGGACATAATCAAATTCTGTACAAACTGTATATTTTATTATTAATTTTTGAATAATTCATACTCCAAGAAAATGTAGATTTACATTTAAAAAAAAATTCTTCATTAATATTTTGCTCATCACAAAAAATTGAATATTTATATTTTAAAAAATTATGTATTTGATATAAACAATCAATTCAAGTAATCGAAAGGGAAAACATATAACCATTCGATACTAATAATCAGTCAAATAAACATAATTCATTAAATATAAGTTAAATTTTATATAATCAGTTTAAACACATGCTATATACACAAATATGATAAGATAAAATGCAAACATATGTTCTAATTAGTTGAAAATTTGATTAAAAAGTGAAAATTTATAGTAGATGTGATAATTTGTATAGAAATTATAAACACATTTTAAAAAATTAGAAGGGTTAAAGTTTCAGTAAAAGTTGTGAGGGAGAATAAGATAGAGCAAGCTTCACATTTATTGTGATTTTATCCCTATTTGGTGTGGATTAAAATCAGATTTTTAGTAAATTTTGATAAAACTTAAAAATTTAAGGAGTCTATGAAATATGTTATTAAAATTAATTGTTTACGTTGACTTTTATTAAAATTTAGATTTCAATCGCTATCAAATAGTATTTTATCCCAAAAAAAGCCAAAAAAAAAAAAAAAAAAAAAAAAAAAAAAAAAAGAGGAAAAAGGAAAAACAAGAAAATCTCAAAAGTTGGTGGGTCCAATGAGCCCATGACCCCCCGGGCCCGCCCATGTTAATTTGATTAACGGTGACAATTCTTTTGTTTTTTTGGGTAAAGAAGATATTATTTAGTGCAATAATTTGAATTTGTTGCTTTTACAATATCTTTTCTAGGAGATTTGATGTGTAAACATACGAGTCCAAGGTGTAAAAATTTTCATTCATTTTTTTTTCAAAGAAGATTTTATGGCATGGTACAGTGTCATGAACGAATTCCATAAATGTAAATTACTGAAACAAACATCCATCGTAAGAACGTCCACTAAAATTCACAATTACTATCTACAATTGCAAACCGTCGTATATAATAATTTCTGGAACTTTTTTGTTAATGAAAGTGGGGAAATGATGTGAAATGGAGATTAAATTCAAGATATCTAAGTTTGGTTTGTGCTTGGCAATTTGGGAATTTTGAATGGTTGGTGCAACATCAAATTTTGTTAAAAGAAAGCTAGTTAGATGTTGTGCTACATTCTATTCTTGTTAGTCGAGATTAGTGCTTTGATACTAAGTAGATCTTAGAATAAACACAATGTTTTGAGGAAAATAAAACACACTTCTATTTATTTGGTACATGATATATAGAAATTACAGGAGTTTTTATAGAGTGAAAATACCGGTAAAGATAATTATGGATAGAGAGAGATAAATTAATTATTTAATATTATCTTAGCTAATATTTATTATTCTTTCTAACGTTCACAAGTAGAGGAATCTTTTTAGAGACAGTGTCTCCAGGGGATTCAGTCATGTCCAAATCTTTTTCCGTTGCTCCATGTGGCAAGCCAAAGTTAAAATTGAGCATCAATTTTGCTAATGCAAGCTCAGCGACAGCAATAGCAAATGTAATTCCAGGACAGCCTCTTCGACCGGCACCAAATGGAATGTACTCAAAATTAAGCCCTCTAAAGTCCATTCCCGTGTCTAAAAATCTTTCTGGACAAAAATCTTCGGGATTTTCCCATAACAACGGGTCTCTTGCAATTGCCCATGAATTGATTATCACTCGGGTTTTAACTGCAATGTCATAGCCTAATATTTTGCTATCTTGTGTAGATTCTCGGGGGAGTAGTAATGGAACTGGAGGATGTAGTCGTAGACTCTCTTTCATCACGGCCTTTAAATAGAGCATTTTATCTAAATCATCCTCTGTTACATCTAATTTACTTCCGGCTACTTGTCTCACCTCGTTCTGCAATTTCTCCATGGATTTTGGGTGCTTTAATAGCTCTGCCATTGTCCACACCAAAGCAGTAGATGATGTATCGGTCCCAGCCACAAAAATATCCTGTCATAAACAAGCTATGTAAGATCCAAATATGCTTTAATGGTCTATCAACAAATCAGTGAAACTTTCTCACTTCCTGTTCAGACTATTCCTTTTGCTGTTAGCGAGTGAAAGAGATCTGGAGTATAAATGGGGAAAATATCTGTACATCTTATCTCTTTCAAATGCCTTGATTGATTTAGGTGATCAAGATGAACAGCCGCAGTATTCTCTACAAGAAAAGACTAGATTTTTACCAGATTGTATTCAAGTTTAGAGAAAATTTAAAATAGTTCACAATTCACAAAATGTCCAACAAAGTATGGTATTCACTGCTAATTCAGACACTTATAAACATTCAAACACTGAGAGAGAGAGAGAGAGAGATTCTTACAAAAATGACAGCTTTGATTGTATCATTTTCTATAGGGGAACCAGCCATGTTTTCTCTCTGAATTTCGAGCAATATGTCCACAAGATCTGCTTCATTGCTGCTGTCTTTGAGGTTTGTCTCTCTTTTTTTTCGATTTCTGTGCTCTTCAACTACACCTTCGAAAAAATCATCAAACCATCTGGCCATTTTCTCAACATTTGCATTGAAACCATTAACGCGATTAATCCAGTCAAGCCATGGAATGTAATCCCCTGGATTAAAAGTAACTAGTAACTCTTGAAATTCCTTCAGCTTTGACACAATTTTTGTGCTTTCTTGTGCAGCAATATATTTCCTCCCCAGGGCCACTCGACATATGATATCATTAGTAAGTGACACCAATATATTGCTCAAGTTTATTGAAGATGAAGAAGAATGTCTAATTTTCTCAATCATAAGGGACATTTCTTCTTCTCTTACACGACGAAAGGATTGAACCCTCTTATTACTCAAAAGCTGAAGCACACATATACTTCTCACCTGCCTCCAGTACTCACCATATGGAGCAAAAGCCATGTCCTTAGAGCCATATATAATTTTGTCGATAACTCTCAATTTCGGCCTGTTTGAGAAAACCACGTCCTGATTTTTCATGATTTCGTGAGCACCATCAGCAGAGGAGACAACAAGTACTGGCAATCTGCCCAAATGAAGCAACATGAGCGGACCGTAGCATTTGGATAGTGCTTGCAGTGAGCGATGGGGGAGTTGGCCGAGTTGGTGAAGATTTCCAATTATGGGAAGCTTTGGTGGAGATGGTGGCAATCTTTTCCGGGCTGTTGAAGAAGGATTTCCATACCATTTGAAGAGGAAAACGATGAACAAAATTAAGGAAACAAGAGGAACTATCAAATGTGGAAAAGAAATCATTTTCTTTTAACCACAGAATTCATAGAATGCTCTACTATATAATTAGGCAGACATTCAGCTGAAGTCATAATTTTGAAAATTTCATTTTCATCTCTATTTGAGTGGTCGATTTGATATTGTACAATTCAATCATTAACACCCGAAGAGGAAAACGATGAACAAAATTAAGGAAACAAGAGGAACTATCAAATGTGGAAAAGAAATCATTTTCTTTTAACCACAGAATTCATAGAATGCTCTACTATTTAATTAGGCAGACATTCAGCTGAAGTCATAATTTTGAAAATTTCATTTTCATCTCTATTTGAGTGGTCGATTTGATATTGTACAATTCAATCATTAACACCAAAATTAAATTGATTGTGCCCACAAAATATAGAGATTGGGATTTATAAATATATGGACAAAAACATATCCAGATATCCTTTTGGGAAAGTTGTACCACACATTTCTTTAGTACAACAAAACTTAGCTAAAATAAACATGACTGTGACCAAATATAAACCACATAACATGGGGCGGGGTTGCCTGAGACATAGGTTTCTATATTCCTCTACTCAAACAGAACTTTACTTTGGTTGAGGAGAGTTAATACTGAGCAAACAATTACGTGGAGTAAACCCCATACTTCCAAAATGTGTTATTTTAGTCGTCAAACCACCTTTTCAACATTGAGGGTTGATAAGCGCATTCTTGTGCACTTATTCGGGTCTTATGACTAAACTTTTGCATCGTTTTAGTATTGAATTTTACTTAACTTAGATTAATCTCTTCTTGTTTCAGTTTTGGACCCGTTTTTAAACAATTGGACAAGAAGGGAGGACCAATTGGACAATTTATGGAAGTCTGGAGACTAATATGCATTTAAATAAGACTGGAGACAAATTTAACATGTAGGACCAAGATAGAAGAACGAATGAAGAAAATGGCAAAAAGGAAAATTCTGAAAATTTTTATAACTGCGGCAGCCACCAAATTAGATATGCTGGGCAGCCCTCAATTATCGGGAGCTGTTTTGCAGGCTTAGGCAGCTGCTCCATTTTCTATTGGGACCTTACCCAAGCCAAATCGGCCCAAAAATTCTATTTCCTTCAGATTTCAATTCCGACAAGGAAACTTCCGTTTGGCCTATAATATGCACGATTTTTGGAGATCTTTTGGGACTATTTGGAGATATTATAAATGCCAACTCTCAAAATATAATTAGGGTGGAGGATAAATTGCAAAAGAAGGCAAAGAACATATCAAGATTCAAGAATAGCAAGACTAAATTCAAGAATTATGGGGCGATGATCAACTTTTACATCTTTTGCTTGTTTCTTCACAACATGTTAAGCTAGATTTATTTATGCTAGGAGAACGATGAACCTTGTAATATGAGTTTCTAAACTTTAGTTTTATATATTTGACATTGAAAGCAAGTTTTTGGATTATGAATGATTTACAAGATTATTTATTCTCTAAAATTATTGTGCACGATAGTTGTATGAATTTGGTAATTTATTTTATGCACTCGAAAGAAGGAAAATAGGTTAATTGTCATAGGATCTGATGGAGATAGAAATATACCGTTATACTCCATATGAATCTTTAAGTGTATATAAAAATTCATGCACTCTTGCATGTTAACATCCGTTATAGAAATATAGTTAGGTCATATATGATAATACGTTTAATATTACTCGAGAGTCATTGTTGAATAAAATAGGAATATTGATTCTTCAATCAACCGTATTGTCATTGTATAGCACTAAGATTAGAAAGGATTATTGAATAGGAATCCTAGTACACTTAGGTCATCTCCAATGCTTACCCCAAAACACCAAATTGCACCAAACAATGGTGCAAAACAACTCCAATGCAACAGAAAACCTTGCACTATTTTGGTGCAAAGTGTCCAAAGCCATTTTTACCCTTCATTTTCATTTCGTAAATAAATTGATTAAGGATATTTGTGTCATTTGTGCTATATATTTTTTAATATAATAATAAATTATTATTATTATTATTTTAATTTGAAATAAATTTTAATGTAAAAAATAATAATTAATGAATTAATTAAAGGAGGAAAAAATTTAAAATATAACAACATGATTATTTAAAGTTAACATGAAATATATTAAATGACGACATAAATATGTTAATCTAATTTTATTTAAAGAAAACGATACATAAAAAAGTGTATTTCTGAGAATTAAATTGCAATAATATTTCGACTTCGTAATATCATAATAGTCAAATTCAAAATGCATTGCACTATTTTTTAATGGCATGATTTAATATTTTCATTTTTGTAGTGTTTTAACTAATTGCAATATGTTTTTTTATATTTATTAATGAATTTAATCTTTTCTTTAATTTAACGTAATTATTTATTTAGTAATTTATATATTAATAATTAAATAAATAATATTTCGAATAAATAAATTATTAATAATAAAAAAGGAAAAAATGGTTAAACACTGTCCATTTGGTATATATTTTGGTGTAATGATTGTAGATTGATTTTAGTTTGGTACAAACTTTGGTGCAGCGCTGAAGATAGCCTATTCATCAAAATACATTAACTTACATTTAGCATAATTTGTATTTAGGTTCGTGAATTCATTCATAATTGCAAACTTAGATTATTTTAGTTATAAGTTCGTCGCAAACGAACACATCTCATTATTCTTGTTTCGGTTAAGGTCGTGATAAGTAAAATCAAATTAAATCAATCTTTGTATGATGACACTTGGACTTAAATCTACTTTGTTAACGAACCCAATACTTGCAGTGGTTTTAATTTCGTGAACAAGTTTTTCGCCTTTAGAATTCAATTCCAACAAGGAAACTCCTATTTGTCCTACGATATGCACAAATTTTAGATATCTTTTGGGACTGTTTAGAGGGATTATAAATACCAACTCTCAAAACATAATTAGGGTGGAGAATAAATTGAAAAAGAAGGCAAAGAACACATCAAGATTCAAGAACATCAAGATTAAATTTAAGAATTTTTGGGTGATGAATAACTTTTATATCTTTTGCTTTCTTCTTCACAACATGTTAGGCTATATTTCTTTGCACTTGGAGAACAATAAACCTTGCAATATGGATTTTTAATATTTAATACATATTTGACATTGAAAACACGTTTTTGAATTTTAAATGATTTACATGATTATCTTTTATCTACAATTATTATGTATAGTAGTTGTATGAATTTGGTGGCTTATTATATGCATTCAAAAGATGGAAAATAGGTTCGACATAGTGTAAATCGTTATGGGGTCTGATAAGGGATTGAAATATATTGTTATGCTCTATATAAATCTTTAAGTGTTCAAAAAATTCATGCAATCTTGTATAGTCTGGTTGTATATGAGAGTAGGTTTAACATTACTTGAGAGAGATTGTTGAATAAAATATGAACATTAATTCTTCAAATCATGTTGTCAAAGTGTAAAACTAATGTTAAAAAAGATTATTACATGAGAATATACAATCCTAGCACGCTTGTGATTCATTAAAGCACTTTAAATTACATTAATATAATTTGCATTTAATTTAGTTAATTCATTCATGATTGCATAAATAGATTATTTTGGTTATAAATTCGTCATAAACAAACACGACACATTATTATTGTTACTTAAGGTCGTGATATTTAAAATCAAACTAAATCAATCTCCGTGCAAATGATACTTGGATTCAAATTCACTTTATTACTTGTTAACGAACCGTATACTTGCAGTGATTTTAATTTGAAAAATATTTTCGTGAACAAATTTTTGTTGTTGTTGCCAAGGATTGAGTTTTAGTTTGCTTTTATTTATTGTTGCACTAATTTGGACTTCTACCTGTATTCTTTTATTGTTATTTTCATTTCATTTTAATTTTTTTCTTTTTTTTCCTCTCTTTTTCAAGATATAAAAAAGAATAAAAGTAGCAGGATAAAAGATGATTGTGATTGATTTTGACAAGATACTCGAACGTGACTTCATCATAAGGCAACAACAATCGGCAGTTCAAGAAATTGATAAGGGTATATGGTTGTGGGAGATTGAAGTTGTTTTGAGTGACTTACCTGTTGTATTATTTTTCCTACCACAATTTGATGTGGGCAATTTGCTTATGGTATTATTTCTTCCACCGATTATTAATGGACATCAATTACGGGATCACATCAACTGAACTTCTTACAAATACAACAAGAGGAGAAGTGACGTTGGGTAGGATAGTGATTATCGCAAGAAAGAAGAAGAAAGAAACAAGAAAAACAAAGAGAATTCTCTGAAAACTCACTCAATATTATTAATAATCAAGAACGACGAAAATTAACCCACAAGCCAGGTTAAATAGCTGCAAAAATACGAATTTATCGAAAAATTACCAAAAATAGTAAAATCCTAACGATCACACCAAAATAAAATATGAAATAAAAGAAGTAAGTTGTCAAAAATTTGGCTCAATCCGGATTCTCTAACGTCTAGAAAAAGGGAAATGAAATATTACCATAAATAGTAAAAATTAACTAAAAATTGAATTTCGAAAATAAATACAGTGGATTTTGGGCTCGAAATTGATGCCCACCGAGCATAGTTTGGAGACCACGACGTGAGCGCCGAAGAGAGCTTTTCGAATTGGGGTCATAATAGCGATTCTGATAACCGTAGCCAAAGTTATGGTCAAATTACCAAAGACGTGTCAAAATTGCCCCAATTAAGGAAAGATTGCATTTATTTTCCATCTTTCCGCCTATCCGCCATCTCATGGTATCTCAGCGCCATCAACGAGCTATTTGACAGATTAGCGTCACTCGACTCGAATCCTCCTATATCAAGAAGACTCTATGAAGATGTCATTGTTTCTTTGCCAAAAGTTTTGAATACAAGCGTTGAACTCAAGAAAACTTCAATTAAAAAAAGATTTTAGGGCCATATTTAGGAACTCATGCATGTAAATGATTTTTGACACATTTTAGGTAGTATTTTATGACTTACATTATGTTTACCTATTGAGTTCAATTTACTTAGGCTCATCGTTAATATCCTAACATTATATTAAGTTCACATTGATGTGATATGCATTCTTAAAGTTGTACCTAGATTTCAATCGCCAAACAAATTTGAAAAACCTAGCTTTTTCTAGCTATAGGATTTTTCCAGGAATGTATGTTCTATTACATAGTTTTTTCTAAAAATTAAAATATTAGAATTTATCTTGGTGTGATTTCATTGTAAATATTTAAACCTTATATGTTATCACTAATATCTATTTTAAATGATTGGAACAGAAAATTAAAATCTAGCAGCAAGAAAAAATTGCAATTGTCATGACGTGTACCAATTGAACTAGCCTGATCTTTCGACTCAGCTATATCTACCTTGTGAAGTTTCTGATCCTTACTTCCTTATTTTGATTATTTTTTTCAATATTACATTGGGGACAATGTAATATTTGTGTTTTGGGGGTAGTTAAGTATTAGGACTCTTGGGACATATATTTTTCAACTGTTGATTGGGTTTGTATAACTGTTTAAAGGCTAGAAAATTTTTTCAAAAAATTCAAAAATATTGTCTTCTGCATTGAATGACTTGCCGCCTATGTTAATATTTTTTCTAATTGAGTATGACTGTAGTAGATTACTGACAACACCATAACATGTGCTTTAACTTATGTATTTATCCATGTTAGACTTGATTATTTGAGTATGTAGACATATTAACTTATCACTTGTGTTGGGGGCATGACTTGATTATGTGGATTTAAATGTTGATGTTGTTGCCCGATACTTAAGTGATTGTTAAATTCTTAGTATAGAAACCAAACTGCTAAAAAATAGTTTGGGGCTGGGACGGTTAGTACTTGTCTTCATAGAAATTCAATAGCTTGGATGGAGTTCTCAGATCCTATCATTGGTTGAAGGAGTTTGAGTTAAGAAGTCTAGAACGGTCACTGATCATTTTTAAAATTCAAATCTCATACATCTTTTACTTCTTTTTGAAGCCTCTATGATTTGAATGCCTAAGCCTGCTAAGGTTTTTAAAAGATCTAGTGCCCTATAGTTATCTGACTTGGAAGTCATCGATCTAAAACTCGTTATAGTGATCACGTAGAAAGCTTAATGGAAAGAAGTTCTACACATAAGATGTCAAAAGATTGAAAAATTATATTCTCATATCAAAAGAAAAAGTGATACATCTTCTACTTCTCTTCGTAGTCTTTTTGACTGGAGTTATTAGGCCTATAAGGGTATCTAAAAACTTGATTTTCTATAATCCTCTAACTTGGGAGTCATCGGCCTAAAACTCGCTACATAGGTTATTTAGAAAGCTTAATGGATAGAAGTCTTACACAACATATAAAAAAAATAAAAATGAAAATAAAAATAAAGAAATAGAAAAACGAATTTAGGTTATCAAAGGTGAAATGTGCCCGGTAAGCACTTTGAGACTTGAACTCTAGATACTGCTGATGAGTTTTCGAGAAAGGCTTACCATTTCATTTCTAGGTTTACAAGTATCTAATTATGATCACTTTGTGTGGAAAAAATGCAATTTAATGATTATTAGCCTCCCACAATTGCTAGAAATACCTCGAGATTGGAGAGAAAAGCATAATGAGTAATTTTACATAAGAGGTGTGAGGAAAAATTAACCACAAGAGGATTGTGATTATGAATAAATCAACTACACTAGATTGGTGGTGTTCTAATATGAGTGTGAGTTCGATATTGGCTAAACACACACACACACATAAAGTCGAGCATCGGACATGTAGAAATTTATTTTTGATGTTTTCTGGATCTTTCTAAAGTGTTACTTAAATTCAAATCTGTTGCATACGGTAAGCAATTCAATGTTGAGTTTGTTATTTGTGATTTGTTTAGGTTAGTGATATAATCTATTCGTAAGCTTTGTTTTATTTTATTCGAGATGAATAAAATTTTTAGTTTGTGGGGTGTTTGATAAGTGCATTTTGTGCACTTATTTCAGGTCTTATTACTAAGATTTTGTGTTGTTTTAGTAATAAATTTTACTTAACTTAGATTAATCTCATCTTAGTTCAGTTTTGGGCCCATTTCAAAGCAACTAGAAAAGAAAGAAGGATCAATTGGCCAATGGATGAAAACTCGGAGACTAATATGCATTTTGTTAGGAAAATGTGTAATTGGCAATCTGTGACCAAAGGACCTATTTGTCATGTTTGTAACGTCAGGGACTAAATTGTAAAGGTCTAATAGTTCAAGGACTAGAGTTGCAATTTAATAAATTTTATTGCATGGGTCTAGGGTAAAGGTGGATGCTTTGAAGTTGTAAACGGCGCGTTGATGTCGCTAGAGTTTCGCCTTGACCTCACTCAAGCCTAAATTGCAGAACCAACCTCGCTGGAGTTTCGCTGGGCAGTCGCTCGAGCGAAGGTGCGTCGCTTGAGTTACGCCAGCACCTCGCTCGAGCGACCGTGTTATCTAGCCATTGCTAATTTTAATTTCTCGCGAATTTTTAACACTCCATATTTCCAAATTCGACCTAGTATATAAACAAAACGTCCGGTTTTTCATTGAGAACCTTTGGCAAACACAAAACATCAATTCCTCTCAAATTCGAAAGGATCAAGAACAAACAAATTCATTCTTTTCATCTTTCATCTTTCATCTTTTCATCTTTTGTTTCTTTGAGTAAAAACATCAATTTTTACAAAAATCAAAACACCGTTTCATTACTCCTTACCAACTTCCAGAAGATCATCAGTTTGAAGATCCGGGAAGGAAATTGCTTGAAGAGCAGGAGTGCTTGGTGATTCACGAGAGGTTGAAGATATTCAAGGCTGGGATTTTGGTGCAGATCTGCAGAATCTAGGAGAGCTTTGGTTGATACACTAAGGAGGTCAGAGAATTGGTAGTTTCAATTGTGTC
>NC_036249.1:12140863-12142771 GCF_002742605.1 Olea europaea var. sylvestris | reverse complement strand
TTGCCTAATGGGGATGGCATTGCACTTAAGTTTTTTTGTTAATTAAAAAAAAACAATAAAGATAAAAATAAAAATTTGGAATCATATAGTTAGGGAGAGTAAAATTGTTACAATCATAATATTTGATATAGGTCCTCGTGGAATTGGATTTGACTGTCATTTGGTCGACATTCACCTTTGTCTGGTTGTTTTCACGTGTCCCTTCTCACTAATTTAAGGTTTTGAATCTAGCTTGCATGGACTACGTGGCACTTTTCACGGTGATGTTCTGTATACACTTTACTACACAGGATTCTGAACTATGTGTAAATTAACGATTTGTCTACATGCTGGTGGTCGGGTTTGTGATTTTATGCTTATTGTTGGCTTTGATTGCATATGTGGTTCCATGCTATTTTTTTTTGGATTATTTTCCACTATTACGTAGTTCACTTATTTTTGAAATTTCACGATTTGGGGCTAATTTCGTCATTTCTTGAAGATTATGTCATTTTTCTCAAAATTCAAATTTTTAGTGCTATTTTTGACATTTGGTGTTTCGCTAGAGTCTCGCCTGGTCTTCGCTCGAGCGATAAAAACAGTTTGCTTGTCGCCCGAGTCTCGCTAGATCCTCGCTCGAGCGACAGGTCACTTTTTAAAATACCCGGTTTCATTTTTTTTCGCGCAATTTCTTGATTTTTCTCTCTTCTTTCTTCCTTCTCGTGTTTTTCTCAATTTTCATCAATTGATAACTTAACTTCGAGGCCCCTAACAACATTTTTCTTCCGGATTCCTTTGCTAAACATCACATTGTGGTAATCTTTTTTCTTTTTCGTGTGTTTTGCTTACTTTGGTATTCTTGCTTGATTGTTACTTAATTTATAGAAGCTTCGACATTCCTTTTTTCATTGGGAGTTATCTCACGCATTGTGCATCACGATTTCCATTGCATTGTTTGTTTTCTTCATTCTTCGCACTATGTGGCTTACATGTTTTTCCTCCATTTTCAATTCGTTCGTTCTTGCATTCCGTTAATCCGTTTGATGTGTGGTTTGTTTCATTTTAAAGTACGTTCTAGTTTGAGGGGCTATGATTGGATGGTTGATTGGATCTCGTATATGCTTGGAAATGTGTGACAAAGTGATGCACGCCACATGCCCTATGAAATTACTTACCTATTTTATTCTTTGTTTCCTCTTTTTTTGTGCATCTCATTTCTTTCTTTCCTTTCCGTCGTTGGTTCTTTGACATCACGTGCCATGATATGTGTTTACACATATCTTTGGTCTCTATCTTCATCTTACTTCGTTTGTGCTTAGGGTCATTCACGTTTGTCGATGCATCTCTATTGTGCCTCATTTGTGTGTGTGGTGTTTCATTCCACATTGCATCGAATCATGTGCATTCTTCATATTACTTATTAGTTTTGTCTCTACAAATGCCAGATGGCCCGTAAGCATTCTCGATCCTCTGCACAGCCAGCTAGTGGTTCGACGTCGTATAGTCGGTCCAGATTCATTTCTTCTACAGCTCAGGAAGTCTTCACTTCTCAGTTCTCCTTACGCCCGTTCTCGTGGAGCGTGAGGTAATCTTATCTGACCTTCCTGTTGATATAGTCGCCATTTTTGTTTCCCGGGGTTGGGAGCCCCTTCTTATTGGTCTTTCAGCTCCTCCCCCACTCCTCGTTCAGGAATTCTACGCGAATATTCATGATATAGACGACTCGTCCTTTAGGTTACTCTTAGAGGTCATTTGTTTAGAGTTACTCCATCGGCTATAGCTCATGCCTTCGGTATACCTCAGATTACCCATCTGACGTACCCCTATATTTTACCTGCTTCTATTTCGGCCGATGCTCTTGTTCGGTCTACGCTTTTGAACACCCCGTCTATCGGTGGGCCTACGAAGATGGCCACGGGGTCATTGCCT
>NC_036249.1:12138684-12140763 GCF_002742605.1 Olea europaea var. sylvestris | reverse complement strand
TATTAATTAGTTGATGCTTAGGGTTTAAAATAATCACCTAGAAATAATAATAAGTGACTTGTTGCTTATTATTGATTAATTTTGCATATTTAGGTCTGAATATTTTCCAATAAGTGATATTAGAGTTTAATCGCATTCCTTGACCCTATTTGTCTAGATAATTCAATCACTTCCCACTTCTCCATATTTGATGGTAGTAATTATACGTATTGGAAGGTTAAAATGAGAGCATTTATTAAAGTTTATGGATGAACGGGTTTGGATTAGTGTATAAAAGGGTTGAACTGTCCCATCTACATTTGTTGCTAGTGTTGTTACACCAACTAATATCTCTACTTGGACTAATGATTGTAACTGGATAGTAGAGGTATTCATGCCATTTCTATGGCTATTTTTCCCAAAGAGTTTAAACGGGTATCTATGTATGAGACTGCTAAATAATTTTGGAATATATTAGAAGCCACACATGAGGAGACCAAGATAGTTTGACTACTGGATATAAGGATATTAGAATAAAAGATTATGAGTCTTTTGATGATTTCTATGCTAAATTGAATGATACAGTCAATTCCAGTTTCAACTTAGGTGAGCAAATCCTCGATGCTAAAATAATAATGAAAGTTATGAGATCCCTAATTTTGGAATATATTAGAAGCCACACATGAGGAGACCAAGATAGTTTGACTACTGGATATAAGGATATTAGAATAAAAGATTATGAGTCTATTGATGATTTCTATGCTAAATTGAATGATACAGTCAATTCCAGTTTCAACTTAGGTGAGCAAATCCTCGATGCTAAAATAATAATGAAAGTTATGAGATCCCTACCTGAGAGATTTAGACCTAACGTTAGTGCTATTGAAGAAAGTAAAGATCTAGATATAATAAAGATAGAAGAACCCCTAGAATCTCTCCAAACATAAGAACTTAGCCTACCTCAATCTATGAAGAATAAGCTTTTAGCCCTTTAAACTATTAGGGAAGTAGATAGTGACACCACTAAATATAACATACCTAAGGATAAAGAGGTTGTCTACCTTGCTGATAAGTGTATTTTGTGCACTTATTTGGGCCTTTAAGTTAAAGTATTTATTGATTATTTGATTTGAGAGTCATCAACCAAAACTCACTACAAGGATCATTTAGAAAGTTTAATGAAGAGAAATCCGTACATAAGATTTGAAAAAAAAAGTACTACATACTTTAATTAAGCCCTCGAACACTTGTTTGAAAGAACTAGACCTTTAATAAGAGATAATTAGCCTAATTGAATCTTGAAGGTTGAAGTAGTCGAACTATAGGAGAATCCTTGAAGTTGAAGTGTTTAACTATTACTAGTGAAATCTATCCAAGCTAGAAAGAGTGAAGACTAGGGTCATCTTAAATTCAACCTAGGATTGAACCTTGGGAAAATAAGTAAATAAGTTTGAGGGTATGTCTCTCACGAGCGAAAAAAGAAGACATTTGACCAATGAGGGTCGAGAACTGAATTAAGCATGAGTTTGTGCTATTTTACATAAGTCTTCACACACACACTGAACTTTACATTGAATAGGTAGAGATTGATTCTTCTTTGTGATTTTGAAACTATTCTTTATATTGATGCAGAAATTTCAATCCGGATACTAATAGCATATTATCTAACCAATTGTGTTTTGAGTCAAGCTACAATGTATTTGAGGACAATCAAATATTTAAGTTTGGGGGTTTCGTAAGTGTATTTTGTAGACTTATTTGTGCCTTCAAGTTAAATTGTTTATTGGTTAGTTTGATTAATTGTGGTTTAATTTTATACGTGTTGTGTTTGTTAGGTGCAAATCGACATAAATGACTAAATGGGAAAAAATGGTAAAATGGGCTAAATTATAAGAGATTCAAAGTTTGGGGACTAAAGTGTAAATACTCAAAAGTTATGTTAGACATGAAGTTGAATATTCGAGATGTGCTAGGGGTCAACTGGATAAGAAAAAAGTCAAAAGGGTGAAATATAGTCAAAGTATTATCACTTATTAATTTTTATCCAAAAAAGTTATGCTCCGAATTTTCAGTCTTAAATCGAGACCAATTTTCGGCACA
>NC_036249.1:12116789-12133680 GCF_002742605.1 Olea europaea var. sylvestris | reverse complement strand
TTTTGTGCCTTTATCCGTTAATCTCTCTTTTTCTCTATCTTTCTTACGTTGTCAAATCGCCCCTCCTGTCCTTATCTGCCTTCATGCCTTTTGCCTCTTCCCCACGAGGCCACCTTCAAAAATTTCATGTTTTTTTTTTCTTCTAACAAATGTTCTACTTATTCAAGAATATTTTTCTTCAATAAGTTGGATTTGTTATTTTGTGATTGCATTTTCGCAACTTTTCCTGATTAATTCTGGCGGTGGCTATGGATTCGAGGAGGCGTTTGATGCTGTTTTTATTGTTGATTGAGTTGATAATTTTGGTGAAAGGAAATGTAGTTTTTAAAGTTCAGCATAAATTTGGAGGCCGCGGGAAGGGAGTGGAAGCCCTGAGGACTCTCAAGGATCATGATTCTGGCCGCCATGGACGAATGCTGGCAGCCATTGATTTTCAGTTAGGCGGCAATGGAAAGCCCACCGATGCCGCGTATGTATCATAATCTTTTGCGTTTTTTATTATTTCTATATGTTGCACGTAAGCATTCTTGTTTATGGTATAATGTTATTGCCGGTTTTTTTCAGAATCTGGTGTATATATTGTTTTGGTCATTAGGAATGATTGATGGCGAGGACTTTGAATTAAAATATATGAAGAACCTAGTGGAATTTAACTTGAACAATTTCTGATTTGTCTAAAGCAGGTTTAAAGTAAACCATATTCTTTTGAATCTTTGATTGACAAGGATTCATTGCGGTTGGCATGACATCTTTGATCCAAGCTGCTTCGAATTTTCATATCTCGTTCTAGGATTTATTTTCTGTAATTTTATTATTTTACATGTTATAGAGGCAATCATTAGTATACGTGTTCATCATATGAATACATATCACATACAAATATACAGGACATATTCCTCGGTACCCTGTATAAGGAAGTTAAGAACGAGTGGAATTGGAATTGGAATTGGAATTTGATTGGTTTTGAATTTTGGTCCTATTGGAGGATTTTTCAGGAGATGCATTTCACTTGCTGTGGGGGATTTGTTCACTTCTTATTATCTATGTTTTCCCTAGTACCGTGCACTTACATGAATTACGCGCCTTTCAGTACAAATTTCGGTTATCAGAAATCTTAAGAAAATATTACCATGGGATTATGTGGTACAGCAAATTATAGATAAACTTTTTTATTTTTCTTTTACTTTAGGATTGATTTAGTATTTGTTCCGTGGCAGGATGATGTGAGGTTTCACGATCAAATTACTTATCGGATTGTGGGAATGAAGAAGATCGATGTGGATTAAAAAATGACTAATTGTTGTTTACTTGCTTTCATAATAGATTGTTTGAATAGACATAGTAAAAAAAAAGTACCGTCTAAATCAAACGCCACTTAATACTTGGTGCCAAACTTGTCATTTTGTGATATATAGAAATTGTATATATGAATATACATGTACAAGCATGCATTACTATTAGCTTTCTTTGCAAAATGGTAGTAGCTGTCAGAATCTCTATCTATTGCTCATAGTTTCCATTCGTTTTTTCTGCAAAATAGCTTTTTCATTGCACCGACTTTGAACATCAAAAATTGCGCATATGCTCTTAATGTTTTCGATGAATTGTTGTAGGCTCTATTACACCAAGATTGCTATTGGTTCTCCTCCAAGTGACTATCATGTACAAGTCGATACAGGAAGTGACATTCTCTGGGTGAATTGTAAAGACTGTGACAGGTGTCCCAAAAAAAGCAGCCTTCATGTATATCCTTCTCCTATTTTTCGTTTTTTAAACCATATTTATTTGAAGGATCGGGATATGAATTACTAGTTTTGGGTATGTTTTCGTTCAACAGATACCCTTGAACCAGTATGACATAACAGCCTCTTCGACTGGCAAGAAGATCACATGCAATCAAGAGTTTTGCAATACTGTGTTCACTGGTCCAAATTCAGATTGCAAGGTTGGAATGGCCTGTGAATATGCAGTTACTTATGGAGATGGGAGTAAAACCGAGGGCTATTTTGTCAATGATTACATCAGACTCGATCAAGTGTCAGGAAACCTTCAGACGGCAACCATGAATGGGTCCATATCATTTGGGTGAGTTTTCATTTTTGAGCCTCTTTTCAGGTGTCTCTGTAATTTGGTTCCAGCGCTTGTAACTGCTTTCTATATTATTTAGGAAACGAACATGTTTGGTTGGCTTAAAAGTAAGTCAAATTCACTTTTTAAATTACTTCTTTGTTCAGAAATGATTTTCAATGTTACCTTTTATACTAAAAAACTTACTTTTCTAGAAAGCTACTTTGTTTTCTAGAAAATAAACTTCTAGATTTAAGCAAAGCCAAACATGCTCTCGGCTATCCCCAGTACAGGTTGAGTACTTAAGCAATGTTAAATACAAGTCAGAATAACATTAATTCGAGCAACATGCACAATCACTCTCATGATACCATCACAGGCTCAAATGCACTTGATTTGTTCAACTTTTGTCCAAAATTTCTGAGAAATTGAGAAAAGCGCTTGTTCTCTTGTATGAGCCTCAGGTTCTTGTGGAAAATCTTTCGACTCGTATTTCAACGACACGGATAAAACTTAAAAGTGTTTCTTGTAATTGAATTCATATACTTTCATTACTTTTGCCATGGAAAAGTGTGGAATTATACTTCAAACTGCTTTGGACATTAGTTTTTAAATAAGTCTTCTTATATTTATTATGGGAGTTGAACTTCCCTTCAAATCAGTTCCAAGATTTAGGCTCTAGTGAGTAGACGGATTATTTAATACGTACAATGATTTACATATGTAAGCCTAAGTCATCTAAGTGCTTATATTATTTATAGCTAATTATACAAGATTGCTTTTGTCTTCTCACAACTTTAATTTATCATTTTTTTCCCCTTTTTTTTGGCTTTGCTTTCTGCTAAGTACATAAAGAGCGTCCCTATCTAGCTTGGGATATAGCCAAGGTAATGGCTGAGTGTCTGGTGGAGGTATTTGGATTTCATTTTATCTTTCCCTTCAGCATACTCTATAATATTCATTTTCCCTTTTTTTTTTTTTTTTTTTTTGTGGGTCATACTTAAGTTCCAATGAGTCTTCTCTTGCCTGTGGAACAATTTTACCATCTATTTGATTTCAAGCATAACCTATTTACTTTGTTGCTTTCTTTAGCTTACATGTTTGTGATCCAAGATAGGTGCTCAGCTAAACAATCTGAAGATTTAGATTCATCCTCTCAAGCAGTTGATGGAATAATAGGTTTTGGGCAATCGAACACATCAGTTCTTTCACAGCTTGCTTTATCTAAAAAGGTTAAAAAAGTATTTTTACATTGCCTGGATGGAAGAATTGGAGGTGGCATATTTGCTATTGGTGAATTGGAGCAGCCAAAAGTAAATTCAACACCACTGGTCGAAAATGAGTAGGTGACTTCATAAATTTTTTTGTATCTTCTAACTTTTATGTCTATCTTGGCTGCATATATATGTCTTTAATTACAGTTTTATTACTCTCTTAGGGCGCATTACAATGTTCTTATGAAGGCAGTTGATGTGGGTGGTGAATCTCTAGACCTTCCAACAGATTTATTTGGCTTTGATGCCAATAGAGATACAATTATCGACAGTGGTACAACCTTGGCTTATCTTCCATCTAGGCTTTATAATCAGGTTATTGAAAAGGTACATCTACTGCTTCAATCTCGTCCATTCATTAGTTCATACAAAAAATGAACTCAGTGTTTGTCCGTCTGTTTTCATCTAACCTTATTCTCTTGCTAGATGATGGCAAAGCAACCTGATCTGAAAACTCATTTAGTCGAGGATCAATTCAAATGCTTCTGGTACAATGGGAAGTAAGGCTCCTTGCTACTTCATGGTTGTGTGTGTTTTTGTACATATACGCGCATATTTGTAAGCATGGGCACAGACTTGAAAGACAGTCTTCTTGCAGTTGTTTATTGTCTTGACGGGTATAACTGTAACTCTAGTTCACAATATTATCGGGAAAGAAATTCTAGTAGCTTGTGTCTTCAGGTCCTTTTTAAGGGGGAAAGTATTGAAAAGACCCTCTGATAAGTTAACTATCCAAAACGTCCAAAGAACTTTTGCAAGTTTCATCTGTATTTCTTGCTGTCACATGCAGCATTTTTAATATTTGTACCATGACAAATGTACCCGTAAATAGACAAAGTAGTTTTCTCTTTGAAGAAGCCACTATGAACAATGCTATTTGTTGTGTCCGAGCATCACTCAATTGAGTTCTCCATCTTTCGCACTTTGGCTAATATTCTGAACAGTGAATGAAGTTAAGTAGGAATCTGGAAGGGATAAATCACGCATTATGTGATCTATTTTCTTCTACCGCCTGATGTTTTGGTCCATATACATACAAAATATTCACGCTAGAATAAAATGGCTATGAAATCACAGTTCTTCTAATGAGATGTACAAAACTGTAGTATCGTCATCTTGATATGGTATCTTGTACTGTTACCCCTCTGGAATAAGATATCTTCCTAAAAATCGTAAATTTTAATTTTCTTCTTTGTGCATATTTTTTTCTTCTCTTGTTTTGCCTGTTAACTTAATTGGATTCTCCATATAAAAGCCAAGATATTAGTTCATTTTACTTTTATAGTAAGCTAGTAAATTTTCAAAATAATTATACTGAACTAGTACAGAAAAAGGATTCCCATATTTTCTTGCACTGACTTCCTGTAGTAAGATATAGTTGAGACTATTTTCAGCCCTTAGAGAATCTTCCATCCTATCGGCGTCTCTGCTATATTAATTCTATAGGAAGTTTTTTGAGTTTGGAAATAGCAATGAGGCTAAAGTTGTCCTGGCTCTGCAGTATGACAGTAAACTTGTTCATTTGGTTGGAGAAGAATGCTACAATCCTACAATATTTTAGTAGTCCTCGTCCTCGAGGGATATAATTTTGATTTTGTCATCTTTATGGACTAAGGTTGAACTATTTTCTGGTTTAGCTTTATCAGGTGTGCATTGTGGCTTGAGGGATTCATAACTTTGGTCATCTCTTTTTTTTTTTTTTTTTTTTTTTTTTCCCCCTCTTCTTGATTGTTGTTACTAAAGATTTCTTGTCTAGTATTTTTACAATTCTTCTCCTTATTAATAAATTTCTTCTTTTATGAGAAAGAAATTTAAATTTTTTTGGTTTGAATGTGTTTGTGCAGTGTTGATGACGGATTTCCAGTTGTAACTTTTCATTTTCAGGGCAAACTTCTTTTGCCAGTTTATCCTCATGATTATCTGTTCGAAGTTCATGTAAGTAAGACGGATTAGTTTTATTGCATAAGTTGCTATTTACTTGGTAATTGGGTTGCATTTGATTCCCAAAGTGCTTTTACTATAAGGTGGCAAATGTAGCATTCCTTGATCCTGCAGTTAAGATGTATGAGGAGTATTGTTCTTGTCCTTCTGAAAATATCATGAATTTAAAAATATACTGTAGAAGATCAAATGTTTCTGGCCATAATATTTAAGAGAGAACCATATGACATAATGGCCGTAAGATGAGGGGGTTACAAGAGTTGATGAAATGGATAACAATGGTAAACATAGACACACAAAATTACAAGGAATAAGTTAACTAAAAATGGATTTGAGCCTTCATTGTTTAATTTTAAAAATAACCGGGCTCGGCTCCTCACAATACGGGGTGGGGGGAATTTTTTTGTCTTTTTTAATTCACATGGGTCCCGCGTGGGTCCCAACCCATGTGAGAGAAAGTCAAGCATTCTATCATATTTTTTTGATCAAAGTAGGTTATTTCTTTTAAAAACCAGCCATGGCAAAGCACAATGTAAGTAGACAATCTAAGACATTTGATTATAGAAAAGTACGGCTAATGCTTTTCTGACTTCATGTTTGTACAAAACTTCATTTTTTTTGTAGGATAACGAATACTGTATCAGTTGGCAGAGCGGTAAAATGCAGTCAAAAGATGGAAAGGAGTTGACTTTGTTAGGAGGTACATATCAAGCTCACCTTCTTATATTAAATTATTTAGCTTTTTACTTATTTTTGGATTAAAGCATGAAGTTATTATCTTATAATGACTTTTTTTCTTTATATATGTTCTACAAGACTTAATTGAGGGGACTTGGAGCTATAAATTTAGTTAATATGACAGTCAAGATAAAACCTTGACACTATTGAAATCCGGTAGTTATACTTTAATGATCGATTCAACCTTTGATAAAAAAGATATATCTTGGTTATATTTCATCTCTTTGGCAGTTTAGTAATGCGCATAACGGTCTAGTTAAGGATGGTATATAAAAAAGCACCTATATAAGCAAGATTTTATAACCAATTAAATAGATCATTTATAACTTTGTCCCAAAGACTTATCTTAGGACCTGTTTTAACAAATAAATTTATTACGTCGGAATTTTTGGAAGAGGAATTACTTCACTGATGATCATTTTTCTTATGTACCTTCTGAGAAGAATAATGCATGCATATCTGAGTTTAAGATATATAATGTGAGTAATAATTTCAGGAATTACTTGAGGAGCGAGAGTTGAATTTTAAAACATTCTGCTGAATTCTCATTTGTTGCTTATACAGTTATATTTAGTTATATTTAACTTCTTTAGTTGAGATTAAATTGCTGAAGATGACTTTTCTGTGATGTTTTTACATTATCTTGTCTTAATGTTTATCATCCTGCAAAAGTATCAACTACTTGACCCTCAAACTATCTAGAACAAGTTGAGGCTTATATCCTAATTGTCCCGGATTAGAGGGACTAATTGATGAATATACTGATATTAACATAGTCAATTTTCTGATTCATTGCAAATGCAGATATTGTACTATCGAACAAGATTGTTTTGTACGACCTCGAAAATCAGACTATTGGATGGACAGAGTACAACTGTGAGTATAGTTAAATATTACATTGCTTTAGCATTTACAATTTGGTTTTACGATTATATTCTCATTTTCTTGAATTTGTTATGTCGAATAATTTCTGTAGAAATCTGTGCTATTGTTATAATCTACTTGACCTTTAGTAAAAGTCGTCCTGCATATTTTTTTCCTGAGACTATTCACTACTATCTTCTGTCCTTTGATCCAGACTCTTGAGAATACTCGAGGGGTGTTTGTTGAGGAGAATTGGATAGTACGTGACATTACTATGAAAGATCAAGAAGTTAAAATCTTGTTTGTTATAGCGTTTAGTCCTGTTCAATACTGCATACCAAATATGAACATAACCATAGCATTTTGAAATGTGTGCTTTTTTCTTGGCTCGAGTTCTGTTCTTGGATCAAGTAAACAGTTATTATATCTCATAACAACCTCTAAATCTAACTTTATCCTGGATGAAATTTTGAAGAAAACGAGCTTTCTCGAAGTCATTTTGTTGATGTTCTCAGGCTCTTCAAACATCAAGGTGAAAGATGAAGCATCAGGGAATGTTTATTCTGTGAGCGCACATGATATTACTTCGGCTTCCAGTCCGGTTAAAGTTAATGTTATTCCGATTGTTTTGTTAATATCGATCCTGCTAAATCTGATAGAATGATCTGTTTCACAAGAATCGACTTCACAAAATGATGTTCGTTCTCGATGACAATAAATGTTCGATGCTGAGCGGTTTTCGTTCTTCATATACTAAATACAGTTGTTGGAAGCTTTGTGCTGTGTTTCTTTGACCCCACATTCTCCCGTGTCTCATCACAAAGAATGGCTGCTGCAGGCTATGATATTGACCCAAGGTTGAATTTTTACATTTTGTTCAATATTTTTTTTTTTTTTTTTTTCACACAAGATTTTATAGAAGCTGTAGTAGAACAAAAATATATATATAAATGTTCTTCGATTTTTATGTTAATGTTGATGTGTTTACATTTTATAGGATACGTAATGTGTCGTTATTTTGATACAACACATCGACAACAATTGAAAAGATTTGGTGGTGAAACAATTGATGTGTCCCGTAAAGAATTTGGACGAAACTAGGTTTTGAAGCAAATCAGAACCAAATCGAGAATCAATGATTTTCTTATAATGGAATCATTAGTAATTATGGAACCAAATCAAAACTTAATTGAGTGTTCCGACTTGGTTCGGTTCCACAACCAAATTTTTTAAATTATTATGCACATTATAGTACAAAGTTGTATCATTAATAGTTAACACTCATATCCAAAATCGAAATAATAAACCTAATTCAATTCAAACAAAAATAAAATAAAATAAAATTCCATCTCCATACAAAGCAGTCTAATGAAAATAATTCACCAAAATAACTAAACATAATTAAAAAATTATTAGTTGGGTTAGAATCGATTCTTAATTTTTGGTTTTGGGTTCTAGAACAATGATCGACTAAAGCCGATCATTTCTTGGTTTTAGGAACCAAATCCATGTAATCTTTTAGCCAAACCGAACATAGTTAGTCATTCTGATTTTTTATTTGATTCTTTTGTCCACCTTAGACGAGAACTAATAGTATAAATGAAGAGAAAAAAAACTGAGTGTGCCTTCAACTGAGATTTTGATGGATTTTAAAAGATTATAACTCCTAATGAATATCGTGGATTTGAATATATTTCTACAAATTCTATAAAAATTTCATCAAATATGGTGAAATTTCAAAAGATGTGGTTATATGTAATTTTAAGTTTGAAATCTATCCAAATCTTTTAAAATCCATATATTAATGAAATTTTTATAAATCCATTAATTATTGAAGATATCTAAATTTTAAAGGATTTTATCGAATTTCACTAAAATCTCAATTAAGGACACCTAAATTTAGAAGAATTTTCAAAATCCATCACATTTTCGGTTGAGAACTCCTCCTACAACATTGTAGCAATCATGCATGTTCTCTCCTATGTTTGATTAGGATTGAATAGCACTCTCAAATGCCAGTATTAAAAGGGAAAAAAATAAATAAGTAAACAAAATAAAAATTTATTAATTAATTGCATCCACATGTGCCTATTAACAATTGTTGGACATATTGTTGTCAAATGATCTCCCGGACGATAATGTAAACCGTTTATTAATTATCAATCGATGATTGCGATATGACTAAGTAATAAATCAATACCAAATTGTAACGACCCGACCCAAGAAGAGATTGAACCATTTGAAGCAACCAATTAAATTGTGTTGCTCATGGACCATGTTATCACCTACTTGGATGGCTAGCTAGTTTTGAGGCCCACACTATTGTCCACTTATATGTTATTGGACCTTGACGCATTATCTAAAACCTAACTTACCATATTTTGTGACTTGGTCCAATATATTCTCTTTGTTCTTCACGCCACCGTGTAAGGAACAAGACTTGGTGTCTCTTTCTCCTTCCTGCGTGATCTCTCTCGGCTTCACCACCTCCATCTTCTGCCATTTTCTTTAGTGTATATATCTTGGTGATATTTCTCCCCTTTGTGGTGTTCTCTAAGTGGCAAAAGGCTTAGCAACCATAGGTGGAACCTTTGTGGTGTTCTCGGGTCGTTTGTTTTGGTATTGATTCGGATTTTGGTAAATTGTACCTATATATCGCCTTGGTGGTTGATGATTTCTCTCCCTTACAACAATGAATTTTCTGTTATACATATATACTGCATACATCATCAGATGGTTCAGATTGTACCAAGAAAATTTGTGCTAGTGATCAGTCTTTACAAGGTTGTCCTCAAGAACTGTACAACAAAATAGACAACTGCAAGAAATAGTGCAATCTGGTATACATCTCTTTGGAATCCATCATCTCTTTGGAAAAACTGGATCAAGAAAATATAGTATCATGACAGTCAAGTGTAATTTACATAGTAATTTCAGAAGAAACACACATACACATGTTTGGGAGAGAGGATTATATAGTAATCGAAAATTCAGAAGGAAAATGAAAATTTCAAAATAGACGGTACATACCTTTGTTGGATCACCAGAAGGGTCTGGATAGATCTCCAGATTCTCATTCTCTGTAGAAACACGGTTCTTGAGGTCCTTAACGGAATCTCCAACATCTTTTCCAGCCTCAACTATAGAAAAGAGCCTTCGTGATGTCCAGAAATACGCTTGAGCAATGAGGGACGAAGCTGACAAATCCCAGGATTCTTCGTGCTCAATCACTTGTCCACTTATCTGATTCAGAGTAAACTTGGAGTTGACTTTCACTATCAAGTCTCCTCCAAGACTGAAAAGTGGAGATTTAGGCTTCCCTTTTATTGTCCAATTGATATTTAATACACTAGTTGATAGCATCGCCATCTGCTGCACACTCTGCAGAAACAATTACATAAATCAACACGAGCTCTTTTCATCACTACAGAAGATGGAATGCAAAAAATAAAAAGCTCAGAACGTGTAGAACTCACCACTGTGGGATTGTCTAGAGCCTTGGTTGCCCATAATTGTCTCTTGTACTTCTCTCGACCTGTAAAACTTCTAACTGGATCCTGCAATTATTTCTAGCAACAAATTTAGAAACTAAAATACCAGAACTAATGTGACCTATCAATAGCAAATTGATGTCATCATGCCAATAATGTTACCACTAAGAATATATTTAAGGTTTAGAACTCAATAATCAGCATGCACAAGACTTTAATGAAGTCATGATGCTTAAAACTAGATCTACAAAATCTCTTTAGGTAGAGATGATATCACAATCAAAGGCAGCATTAATGAAGTCATGATTCTGAATCTATTAATGTATTGCTGTGTTGAGGCAAAGATACGGTTATGTACCTTATATTTGACAGAAACAGCAAAGGTCCCTAGAGCACGATTGCCTTCGCGAAGTTCTAGAATGTCACGAGCAAGTTGTCTTGCTGTAGCTTCAATAGAGGGACTGCTGATGCACTCAAACTCATTACAGAGTTCACCAAAGTCCATATCATCTACGAGCTTGTCAGCCTCTGATCTTTGAGAGTTTTCATCAGGGGACACATCAGCTCTAGTCGAGTCATTTGTAACTGCAGTAATATCGAAGCTATCTCAGTTAGATAAGGCACGCAGTCTTAACAATATATTTGTTACAGATTAAGTCTTCATTTCTTCCTAAGAGAGCAATAATAAAATCAAAGCAACCAGAAACAAACACAGCAATTATAGATTTATCGTTGTTCATCCTCAATTTGAAAGCTACATTCACTTAGCATCAGTGTGTCACCATATTAGAGAAAAAAGAGTAAAAGTTTTCTCACACCCCTCACACACCAACCACCCCCTTAAAAAATGTTTTGTATAGTGGGAATATGTGGGCGACCTGGTACGTGTATGGATCTGTGGTCGAGGGTATAAGCGTGTAGTGTGATTAGTCTCCATGCAGTGCAACAAAATTTATATAATTGAAAGGGGTACGATTGAATTTCATGAGCATTGAGCCCTGTTGAAACCGTAATTTGTTCAAACTCTTGGTATAGTTAACAAGTCTAAGACTTGTTAAAGTTCACTTCTTCCTTTTTCAGCCATGAACAAGCTCTTTTCAAGCCAAATTCAAGTCAAGCCCAAGCATCTTAGTTAAATCGTGTTGTAGTTTAAATGTTTAACAGGTTCAAGTTAATTTGTTGGACCTCTAACCTATTTATAGCCCTCAAGTCGAGATCCTCCGATGACTATAGGGAGAGAAATGACAAGAAGTCATTTTTCAAAATAGTAAAATCATTAAAAAATAAGTGCAGGTTCACCAGGCTATAACAAAGCTAGAGAATTATATATAAATGAGTAGCTCAAGTGTGCGAAATATAAGATCGCATTCTCTTCTTTTAATGTTCAATTTATATACAACATTAAACTTTATTTCCTCTCTACTTATTGATATATAAAAGCAGAAAATTCTCTGTTGTTGTTCGTTTCCTTAATCTTCATTTTTCTTCAATGTGAACTTCATAGAGTTATGAGCTCTATGAATTGACGGAGGATAATTAACTTAAACAAGTTTATATACATCAATCAGAAAACTAAAGAAGAAGAAATGAGGAATGCTTGGCTTATTCTCCTGCAGAGTCCATTTGCTGCTATACATATCAAAATATGTAACCATCTAAAAAAAATCAGATGCGTACAATGAGAAGAACACAAAAATGCATTAAAAATCATTAAAAATAACCACAAAGATAACTATCGACTCGAATCAGCTCTACAGATGATGTAAATTTATTTATACTTGTCCGGAGGCTAATCTAGATTCATTAATAATCCATACAGTGAGAAGAACACTAAAATGCACGCAACAAAACTCAAAAAAGAAGAGAAAAGAAAAGAAATTTCCAGTAAACAACTTCATTTCAAGGAACCTAATTCTTGAAGACATTTCATGCAAAGCCCAGTTCAGAATAGTATTATACTGTACTAGTTATTCAATAAAGAAATAATAAATAAGAAAATTTTGTTCTCCGGCTGGTTACCTCGTAGGGAAACTTTGTGCAGACGATGAAATGAAGAAACGTGAGGTTTGAGGGAATGGTTATAGATACGAGGGGTGGTGCAGCAGAAATTGCTTATTTTACGGTGTAATAAAATGGTGGAAAAAGCTGAAGCAGAAGAAGTCATCTCTTTCTCTTTCTTCTTCCCATTCTGTCGAGGAGTCGAATTGAGCAGTCATCAATTTTTTTTCGGTCTCACATTCCCCAGCCAGGATTAGCGGATAAGGAGTGGATATCTTGTGGTTCATCTTATTTTGAAACTAATTTTCACTTTGGTATCAATTTTTTTACTTTCAAGTGAAAAGTAACATGTTCGAGTTTATTGTTTCGTTGGTCACTGAACTTAGGTATATATTTCTGATTGGTCACTAAAATTTAAAATGTCGAGTTTTAATCACTGAACTTAAGTTCATGCCTTCGATTGCTCACCGAACTTAGGTCAATGTCTTCAATTGTTCACTGAAATTTAAAATATCGAATTTTGGCTACTAAATTTTGAAATATGTTGTACGTTACTCACTAGCACAACTATTGAATTTTGAAAAATATCGAGTTTACAGTGAGTAATGTACAGTATTTTTCAAAATTCAATTAGTGATGTACAATATTTTTCAAAGTTCAGTGGTCAAAACTCGACATTTAAAACTATAACGAGCAATTGAAGACATAGACCTAAATTCACTGATCAAAACTCAACATTTTAAACTTCAATGATCAATTAAAGACGTGGATTTAAGTTCAGTGGTCATTGAAACAATTAATCAACATGTTCCAATAGGTTGAAAATGTAAAAAATTAAAAATTAAAATATTGTTTACGTTTAGTAAAGTTGTACATCCTAAAAAATATATAAATAAAAATAATGAATCTTACGAAATGTGTTGATAAAAATTATGTTTAATTAGAATATAATTATGTAAAAAAGTTTTATCGAACATCCGCTTAGAATATCGGTGACAAAGTAGGCGGGCAATCTAGACTTGAGCAACACGACCTGTAAAAATTCAGGTTTTACGTCTATTTATGGGCCAATTAGGTCCACAGATGTAGAGGAGAGTCTAGGCTTAGTAGAGGCCATATTTAAAGGGGAAAAAAATCATATATAAGAAATTAAATATATCACATTTCAAAATTAAGAAACAGGGTTTAAAACTTTAAAAATTATTTTTTAAATTTTATTTATAAAGTAATTAATTAAACATATATTTTATTAATTAAATATATCAAGATGGCAGTTCTATACAATTTGATCACCAATTATCGAATTAATTGATTAGTTCTTGGTTACAATTTAAAATTTTATAGGTCACAAATTATTTCAAAGTTCACAAATCAAAAATTGTATAGGTCATGATTTAGACATGGGTCACAAATTTATCAAATTAATAAGTCACATATTATTCATTGTTCACAAATCATAAATTTTACTAGTCACAAAAATCTAGTTAATTAGTCACAAATTATTTTTCAAACACATTATCAATTTATTGGTCACAACTAAACAATTTTTTAGGTCATGTTATTTATTAATCACAAACTATCTATTTCATTGGCAGTATATTATTTATTGGTCATACATTAACCCATTTATTGGTCACAATCAATAAAATAATTTGTAAGAGAGTGTTACCCCCTGACATGGCGTGGGACCCGCACATTAATTAGGTGTGGGCCCCTCTCCTCATGTGAAGGGAGTGTAAGGCTCATTGTACAAAGGATAAAATCCTAATTTTTAACTACCATCCTCGCCACTGTCGCCACCATCCATACCACATCCCCCTCACCGCCATCTTGACCACGACCACCATTACGAAATCATCAGAACTGTCACTTCACCAACCACCAACGCCACAACAATCATCGCTACCACCACTGTCACCAACAAATCAAATTCAAAATCAGCAATAAGCCACAACTGTCGTTACCTCATTGCTGTTGTTGCCACCTCCACCATCATTGCCACCACCATCACCATTTTCAACTACTAACACAATCAACATTTCCAACCAACACTCCATCACAGACTTGTCAACAATTAACCATTGTAGGTGTTATGCCTTAGGTCCAATTAACCTTGGATATAAATACTTTTAATATATAATTAATGCGATTTAACGGCAGATCTATTATTTAATTAATAGACAATTAATTAAATAATAAAGCCCGTAGATTCAAATTTTCATAATTTGTTAATAACAAGGAGTTGTGATTGTGAGATACAAATTACATATGATTGAATCTTAAATCGTCCGTAGTCATAAGTAATAACGAGATACGGATATCTTCATTACAGATAGACCATCATGTGTGGCATTTCTTACTTGTGAAGTAAGTAGTTGATCTCACAAGTTGAAATATGGAGACACTCAAATGAACACATAGATGTTTTGTTATAGAACAAAACATTGGAGACCCGTCGAGAGATTCTATATGGATAACTATCTGAGTGTCAGTGGTTAATCTCTAACATTTGGTGGTGAAATTGGTCATTTGACTTGAGATCGTCATAGTATCTTATATGAGGACAGTCATGCTTTGACAGTGTTGGATATTGCTCTGTCAAGGGCCGCTAATACGACATTGTTCAGGTATGTCAAAAATCGTATGAATGTTGTGAATGATCAATAGATGATTCGTCACTCTTAGATAGTAAGAGATTATGATCTGCATTTCATTCAATTAAATCGATAACGAAATTCTTGATCAAGGTGTACTCATAAATCGAAAATGAGTTTTCGACTTATATTGACTTAATATTGGATAAAAGATATAATCGATAATTGAGATTGACACATTTCTATATCTCGTAATTGATTGCATCATATTGACGAAGGGATTATAGTTTCACGGTAAATGAACGATTTTGATTTTGTCATATCACATGACATTTTCGATTATATGTATTATCTTGACACATTATTAGATGTCAATCTGGGACGGCGAGTGTGAATTGGTAATAAATTAAAAGAGTGTTTTAATTTATCAATTTTGATTAGATCAAAATAATATTTCATGTCATTAGGTATCGTGATCGGGAATCTGATAGGTCGCACACAAATGAGAATTAAAAGATTGCAATTCGTCAATTAATTAATTTAACAATCATTGGATAAATTAATTAATTTGGTTGGTTATTTATAGACCCGAATTAATTAATTGGATTACTTAATTCACAGACCGAAGTTAATTAAATGGATTAATTAAATATTGGACAGGGTCAGACCAAGTCCGTTTGGGCTTATATAAATATATGGCTAGGGTTTTCAATTCGTAGGAAATTCATTATTCTTGCTAGCACAAAAAGAAAACTCTAATCCTGCAATCTTGTTCTTTGTGTGGATCATCGTTGGAAGTTGGATAATTGAACAGCTGTGGGTGACAAATCGAAGTTGTTGGAACGAAAAGAATGACAAAAGGTTTGTAGAATTTTAAAGGTACATCTCTTATCACAATTCCTATCTAAACACAAAAATAAATTCTGATAGGAATAAAAAACTATTTTTATTTTCCTCTGCGCACATTAAGTAGATTCTCAACAACCATCACGTTACCAACACCTCACCACCATCACCACAATGACCAACCAACTACCATTTTCAACTACAAAACAACCACCAGTGTCAACGCCAACAACAACACCACCATCGCCATTGACGCCATCACCATCCCACCATCAACATCGCTTTTAGCATCAGCAACACTACCTCCTATACCAAAAATCACAACCACCATCTCTATCATACCAAAACAGCACACCTACCAATAAGTCCCCTAACTTGATGCTGCACCATCACCTTCTGAACAATCACCGCTATAACCTCCTCAAATCCACAGCAGAAAGTAGTCTAACAAACGCAACGCCGCTATATGCTTACAACACCGCTACGATCACAGTAAAGTGGCGTCGCGCACAGAGTCTCATGACGCCACTACAAGAGGAACGGGTCGTAGCTGGAGTAGAGATGATGGAATGGTAGAGAGGCGAGGTGTCAAAATTGAAAGGATGGGGAAGTAGATAGAGGGGATCGACGACGAGTGTGTAGAGATCGGATAAAGAGAGACGATGGAGGGACAAGAGATAACGAAATGAATTAGGTTTTGGGTGTAAAATTGGTACGGGATAGACGGGGTGGGGTAGAGAAGGGGGTGGGTGTGTAGATAAATATAATTTTATAATACTACTATTAATATTTAAAGGATAATTATCATATGATTTGTAAACAAAAATTCTTTCAATTTTCATTATGAATTGGAAATTTAAAAACTTTATATGGATGTAATTTCTACATATTTAAATTGGCCGCTTAAAAGCGCATTAAGGCTTTTAAATGGTGGGTACAAATGCATGCGGTAGTTCTGGTCAACTCACCCATATAGACAATAGTTACTTAGAGAAACTTTAACATATAACTATTAGGAAAGAATTTGTTTTACTTTCAGTTGAACTCTAAAGATTATAGAGTATGTCTTTTTAGTTTG
>NC_036249.1:12107875-12116693 GCF_002742605.1 Olea europaea var. sylvestris | reverse complement strand
AAAATATATATATATATATATATATATATATATATAGATGGTGTTTCCTTGATTCAATCAATGAGTTATATATATATATATATATATAGATGGTGTTTCCTTGATTCAATCAATGAGTTCTACAATGTAGAATTATCGAATTTGAATTGATAGTGCAATGTGGAATTACCGAATTTGAATTGACTATGCTGGAACGTGGAAGAAGTGGGGAACCAGAACTCTTCTTTCATCTGAGACTTGGTTGTTTGGTGAATGTGTAAACGTTATGTCTTAAGTTCAATCGATTGTGTATGTAAATATTTTTAATAAGCTTAATGCATTTTATTTATTTCAAATACATTAATTAATTGAATTATTATTCTAATAAATTAAATTGATATGAATTTTATTTATATCAAATCTATTATCTAATTATATTATTAGTCTGATAAATTAAATTAATAGAATCCGTTGATTCGAGTTTTAGTAATTTGTTAATCACAAGAAGTGATTTCATGAGATATAATTACATTTGGTTGAATCTTAAATTATTCATGATAACAAATAATAATAAGATAAGGATATTGTTATTATAATAGAGCACGTGTGGAATCTCACTTATGAAGGGAGTAGCTAATCTTACAAGTTAAAATACAATGACATTTAAATGAACAAATGAATGTTTTGTTAAGAGAACAAAATCTTGGAGACTCACAACATTGATTCCACATGGATAACTATTTGAGAGTCAATAATTAATCTCTAAGGTTCGATAATGGACTTAGTTATTCGACATGAGGTCATCATATTATCTTATGTGAGGACATTCATACTTTAACGACGTTGGATGTTACTAAGCCAAGAATCGCTAATACAATATCTTTCGGGTATTTCGAGAATTATATGAACGTTGTTAATTATCAATAGAGGATTCATAAACTCTTACAACTCTTAGATGGTAAGAGAGTAAAATCTAGATTTCATTCGTTAACTTTATATAGAAATCATTTGCCAAGATAAGTGTGTAAGCCAAAAAAGAATATCGACTATTATTAACATAAGAGTGTGATGAAAGATATGAGCAATACTTGATATTGACACACTCTCATATATCGCAATTGGTTGGATCATATTGACGAATGGATTATTGTTTTACAATAAATAAACAAGTCGAGAATTATCACATCACGTGACATTTTTCGTCATATGTATTTCCCTTACACAACTCTAGATATCAATGGGGGAAAGATGAATGTGAATTGATTAATATGGATGAATTAATGATAAATGAAAATGATTTATTTAATTTATTTTATTTTGATTAGTTCAAAATAATGATTAATAAAGTCCGACATTTTGATCAAATATTTAAATGGATCACACAAAAGGGAAAACTAGAAGAATTATATAAAGATTAATGAATTGACCTGTGTTGAAACATTTGTCAAATAAATTAATTAATTGTATATTAATGAGTTTAATTGATTAAACTTATAAGTTGAGTTTAATTAATTAAACTTAAGAATAATTAAGTAATCGGTCGTCTAATGATTAGTGGATGAATAAAGCCCACTTAAACATCTATAATTAAACAATTAGGATTAGAATTTATCATAACAATTACATTGCAACAACTTACTACACAATATCATAATCTTACTAGTATTGGAAATTGGACAATTTGACAGTTATATTGTGGAAAGATCGTGGTTCACAAAGTTGTGGAGAGATTGTAATTCATAAAAGTGTAAAAAGACCATGATTCAAAAAGGTATGAAAAATTGTATTACGCCAAGATTTACAAGGATGAGCAAATATCATGATTGTTCGTGATCAATATTTTCAAAGGAGTTTGAAATTTTTGAAGAATGTATAATTCTAATAATGATTTCTATGTAAACACAAAAATGATACTTGAAGGGAACTAAAAAAATGATTAAATTAAATTTTGTTGTCAATGTATAAGTAAATTCTCTGTCGTGGTATTAGGTTTGACCTTGTGTTTGTTAGAAATTATTTTTGAATTTTGGGAATAATTAATAGTTGATTTGATTTCTTATTTCTAGCTTTAAAGAAAAAATAATTTTCATGTTCTAAATTTGTTTCTTTAATCGAAAAATGGGTAGGGAGGTGGCCGGAGACAACTGATGTTGCCAGAGTTGGAGCACAACGACCTGGCAGCATAAGTATTGATGTGAGAATTCTCACAAGGTGCGGGTCGCACGTGCTCCTTGGAGGACACCCATTTTAAGAATTGTCATGAGGTCATGGTTGTAGGATTGGGATATGTCCTACAGATTTTTACAAGAATCAAGTTAAGAGTCAACAGGCATCAAAAGTGCTACATACTTTTAACTGAACCTAAAAGCGATATTGTGTGTGGAAATTAAAGTTTGGTTATAAGAACCTAATTCAGGACTTAATTCATTACGACTCCCTCAAATGGAAATTATTATCATTAAGTGAGTTTCAAGCTCACAAGATACCTATACTTATTGTATAGTATAACGTTGCCGCTATATATATATATATATTTTGAAAGTTTAAATCTTGTTGAGATTATTTAACATAACAAATTTGAACTTTCAATATTAAAAGTAACAATTTTTTTATTTAATTTACAGTTTTTATTAAGAAAATTTGAAACTCTATACTTTTAGATGTAACTTACATTTTAATAGATTAATATTTAATATTGTGGGGGTTGAGGTTTTACACTATAAAAAGGAAGGAAATTTTTTATTATTCAATAGACAGCTTAAAAAGCACAACTCGAAGGGTTATTCACTAGAATAATTATGCTAGTGCACGTTGGTTGACATGAACGATGACAGAAGTTGGAATTAATGAATTAAAAAATCACATTTTGAATTCTTCTAAAAGCTGGCACTAACGAATTAAAATTTCTTATTTTTAAATCATATCAAATGGACCACCTTTATACTTGAGTCCCGAGCCGAAATGATGTGGAAAGCACCAAATCTGCCTCTGATTTCCTTTACTTTGAAACAAACGCGCCAAATATGCCCTTCTTCCCCAAATTTTCCCAAATTTCACCATTTGTAGTGCCCTACTCTATGGTAAGGGCATATATTATAAGGAGTTGTTGATCTTATTCTTGAGTTAATTGAAAAGATGGCAAACAAAGGTAATGGGTATTTTATGATTTTCTTGAAAATGCAATGTGTTGGGAGCTGTTAACTTTATTTTTGAGTTAATCAAAAACTTGCATTAATAGTTGTTGAAAATTTACATTTATTGTGAAAAAATCATTGTTTCGGTTCAATGTTGGTTGACATTATTTTTTGAGAAAAATGACAAACGAAGGAAATGCGTATTTTCTGATTTTGTCGAAATGCAATGTGTTGAGAGTTGTTGACCTTATTCTTCAGTTAATGGAAAACTTGCATTAATAATAGTTGAAAATTTACATTTAGGAGGTGTTTGAGCCACATTATTTTGGTAATAATGCATTCTTGAATAGTGTATTGATGGGAAATGTTTGGTTAAAAAATAAGGAAATGTTTTTTATTTGCGTGTAATATTATTTTATTGAAGAATGCGTGATTGAAATGATGTCAAATCACTGTTTAAGAATGCATTTTTGGGAATAATGTGGCTCAAACAGGCCTTATTGTGAAAAAATCAATTTTCGGTTCAATGTTGGTTGACAATATTCTTTGTGAAAAATTTACATTTCAGTTCAATCAATTTATGAGAAAATTTACATTTATTGTGGAAAAATCATTATTGTAATTGATTTTACGTTGCACGGATATATATGTTGGACAATGTGGATGACATTATTTTGGTAGAATCTAAGTCTAAGAATATTGTAGAGAAGGTGAACTTATTGGGTGATAAAATTGTAGCAAGAGATGGTGTGCCTTTGAGAGTGCTTGAGGTCGGTATGAAATTCAATGATGAAAATGAATTGTTTGACTACTACAAAAAATATGCATACACTGAAGGTTTTCCAATTGGGAAAAGAAATTCCAAAAAGGATGATGATGGTGTTGTGAGATATGTCACATTAACATGTAGTTGCGAAGGAAAAAGAAGCAGTACTACAATCGGTTCTTTGAAATCGCAACCAGCCATTCAGATAGGTTGTAAAGCAAGGTTGATTGCATCTATGAATAGCCGTAGAATATGGAGAATAAACACGGTAAATCTCTAGCATAATCATAAAACAAATCCATTGAAATTGAGACTATATCGATGTAATCGAGCGTTGAGCACACATTTTAAACGACGGCTAGAAGTTAATGATATGACAAGAATTCCATTACATAAAAGTTTCAACTTTGCAGTAGCCAAAGCAGATGGATACGAAAATATGACGTGTATGGAAAATGATTGTTGAAACTATGTTGAACAAGTTTGGTGTCTGGGACTTGGAGAAGGGAATGCTGCAACAATACAATCATACTTTTTTAAAATGCAAGCTAGTTGCTCGGGGTTTTACTTCAGTATGGATCCAGACGAAGATTCGAAACTAAAGAATGTGTTTTTGGCAGATAATAGGAGTAGACAGGCATATAAAGAGTTTGGTGATGTTATCACATTCGATACCACATACCTCACCAATAAGTATGACATGACGTTTGCCCCTTTTGTTGAAATTAATCATCACAAACAATTTACCGTGCTCGGATGCGAGCTGGTATCAAATGAGGATATAGATACATTCGTTTGGCCATTCAGGATATGGTTGCAATATGTGCATGGAGAAGCTTCCCAGAGTATAATTACTGATCAAGACAAGGCAATGCAGAATGCAATTAAAATTGTGTTCCCTGATACAATAGATGGTGTTTGTCACACATATTGAAAAAGTTACCAAAAAAATTTGGATACCAGGTGGACAAGGATTCAATTTTCCATGCTATGCACAGTTTAGTTTCCGATTCACAATTTGTTCAAGCATTTGAAGATGGATGGAGGGTAATGACTGATATATATGATTTGCATGATAATGCCTGGTTGTCGGGATTGTATGAAAACAGATGTCGATGAGTTCCTTGCTATTTCAAAACCAGCTTCTGGGTAGGAATGTCGATAACTTAACACAGTGAGAATGTGAATGCGTTCTTCGATGAGTATGTGCACTCAAAGACTTCATTAAAGCAATTTTTCGAGTAGTGCGAACAAGCTTTGAGGAATAAAGTTGAAAAGGAGATTCAAGCAGATTTCAAGTCTTTCTCACAATGCTGCCATGTGTAATGAGGTATGAAATGGAAAAGCAATTTCAAACCGTTTACATCATTGCAAAGTTTAGAAAAGTTCAAGAAGAGTTTACCGGGAAGCTTTATTATTACTTAATCTCGTCTTCGGAGGGAAGTTTGGGGACAATATATGAGTTATGCGAGAAGCAAATAAACGATGAGCAATCTCACAAAAAAATGTTCTTCGTATCTTTTCAGAGAGAAGATTGTCAAATTCTTTGCACTTGCTACTTATTCGAATTTCGAGGAATAATACGCAGGCACATGATTGCAATATTGATCCATAATGGTGTCCAACAAGTACCGAATAGGTATATACTATGAAGATGATGGAGAGATGTAAGTAAAGCCTACACAAGGGTTGCAGTTAATATGATGGGTTGATTAGTACCCTGGGATAGTTGAGGTATGACAAATCGTGTCAGTCTTTTGCTACGTTGGCGGACTTTGTTGCAGATGATGAAAGCAGAGCTACAAATATACAAAAATGGATCGAACATGAATGTAAAATGGCAATGACATCGAAGTCCAATATTGCAAAAAGAAAGGGTGCACCAAAGAAACTTCGCAAGACGAGTCCGTTGGAACCTATTTCAAGCAAAGCAAAGGTATATTTCACTGTCATATTACCAATTTCTTATGGGTTGTTTACTTAATATAACGAACTTGTTGGGATGTCATGTAGGGGACTTCGAGTACCTCCAAAGGAAATAGGCCGAAGGTACGACTAATTAATGTTGGCGTTGAAGTACATGTCGTTCAAGTACCTCAATAGTCACAACATTGCATGACTATATCGTTAACACATTCACAACTCTTAATGGTTAATATATGTATATTATTAAATTAATATGGATAACAAAGGACTTTAAAAAAAAAATTATTTTTGTAGGATGAGAACCAAAATCTTACATTTACACAACAAAGTTTTATATCTTCGTCTGGCAGTCATGTTCACTTCCATGGTCCAGGTAAGTATACAGTTAAACATTCTACATACAAAGTGTATCATCCATTTTATCTTTTGTTTGGGTATTAATGACCGGATTGTATAGATTTTGAGGAAATGTCATACTTGTACCCACACTTACCAGACCAAGATGGAGGAAACTAATGATTTTTGTGGAGAGAGGCACCCTCTTGAAAGTTGGCCATTCGCTGTAAAAAGTTCGAGCAAGTAGCAGCCAAGAAGTCATGCAAGTCGACATGCTCAGTTGTCCATCTCAACCCGTTGCATTAATTATCCTTTCAGCATATGCCGTCTTTATGAAAATTATGAAAAAGAGCAACTTTAGTTCTTACAAGCTTTAAATTATAAATGTGGAATGTTGTGTGTCCTTGATTTATATTACTGTGAGACAGAAATATTTTAATATTGTGTTTTATAAAGCTTTTTGATATTTTAATATTGTGTTCTAAGTAGTACTTATCTTGTTATTAAGCATCAGTAGCTTTTTGATAATTGCCTTCATGATCATAACTTACTATATAGTAATTTTAACAACTTTTAGTTGTTGAACTTTCTACAAGCCAAATTCAAGGAATTGAAGACATAGAATTCAAAAAAATAAAAAAACTAATGGAGGTTTGATCTACCAATAACAAAATGATTGATCTTCATACGGTAATTGATTACAAAGACATAAGCAAATGATTTCTAATCTGTAAATCATCATTTTCCTAACAGCCTAGCAACTAGTCAATACATTAATATGCATTCATTCCTAATTCCAAACTAAGAAAACAAATGTTTGATAAAGCCACACTTGATAGATACACAGAAACTTCAAATTTGGACATCCAAAACAAGTTTAGTGCATAAAATCATGCTATCCCCTTTCCTTTCTTATCACATTCCGTATTTGCATTTCCTTTATGTATTGCCATGATTATCTCCACATCTTTTTCCTGAGTTAATTGGCACATCGTTTCGAACATGCAGGAGACGTTGTTCTCTAATTCAGTCGCCAATAATTAGTGAAGGAGTTGCAAATGGAACTTGATTCACTGGACGTTTCACCCTCTTTGACCCACTCCCAAAATCAGTAATTTTTGTTGCAACACTTAAACAATTTATCTTTGTTCTTAGTGTTCTTGAGCACCGCAAAACACTTCGCACATGCAGCTTTATACCACGGGCAAGGGACCTTATTTTGGCAATCTGCAAAGATGTGACCACGTCTTCTACATCCATGGCAAACTCCATCGTTTTGTCCTGTCATTGTAACTACAAAAACACATTCAGTCCATATTCTTTTCACATGGCCCCATGATGAAATGCAATGTACCTAATAGTTTTAAAAGGTGAAAATAAAATTAATTTCCTTGACAAATAAAAAACCACGCATCTATGTATGTCAACTTCAAATGCTTCTTGCAGTGACCAGACATGTATGTGACTAAGGCCATGAACTACTGAGAATCATACACATTTGTGATACAAAGAATCTCAGAATATATGTCAACTTCAAATGCTTCTTGCAGTGACTAGACATGTATGTGACTAAGGCCATGAACTACAGAGAATCATACGCATTTGTGATACAAAGAATCTCAGGTTTTGGGTTGTTATTGAAAACTCATAAAATACACAAATTTGGTTGGAGCTATATGTAAATCCACGTACCTAAACCGGTTTCGAGATACCCATGTAAAGTACACTGTCGATTTCACTGGAGAAGACGGTGGTTGCAGTTGGACAAATGTAAATTCTTTGACTCTGTCTGTAGCGTTGAGTTTTCTGCTGAAGTTGGAGGAGAAGGACGAAGATGGGACGGAGAGAAGAGATAATGAGTAGATCTCCTTCGAATCGTCACTCTTTGTTAAGGGCTTTCTCTAAGATTTGGGGGAATTGGGAAAATAGAATGTTAAGGCTTCTTTGAGATTGGGCCAGGTCAAAGAAATAGCGTTTCATTCATTTTTTTTCCACCTCATTTTGTCAAGGGCTTCTGTGATCCGGTTCTGTACGAGTAGCAGCGTTGTATTCCCTATACATTTCATAGAATAAAAGCTTCTTGTATATTTCATAAAAAACAATTTGGATGATATATTGTGTGCAAATTTAAAAATGCTTTGGCGGGAAAGTGTGTTGAATTCAAAAACTGTCCAATCATGTGCCGACACATGACACAATATCAACAATGATGTCAAACAAAATGTACAATTAGCATAATTGGAAAAAAATGACTATAAGCTATAAATATTTTATTTTGGAGTCATACAGAGTTGAAAGTATCTACATAAAGAAAGGTCATACGTTTTTTAAACATCGATATTCGTAACTTTCTTAGATCAAATTTTTTAACTCTCCTTTTAAATATTTTGTTATATTTTAGTTGTTATTATTATTAATATTCTAGTACACAAATAATTTATTTTTTCCTCTAACAGGAATTTAACGTTGGAAAAAAAAAAATAAAAAAAATTCAAAGAGAAGCGTGAATAAAGTAATGTTTTGAATTTTGATGGAAAATAAGGATAAAATGAAGCACTTGGCGTTGTCACCACTTACCTACGGATTCCCCGAGCAATTATCCTATGTTTCTGGCCTTGATTATAATCCATATAAATTAATTAAACTTTTGCTTGACAATCAAATATATATATATATA
>NC_036249.1:12098758-12107666 GCF_002742605.1 Olea europaea var. sylvestris | reverse complement strand
ATGTGATAATATATGATTGTGTTAGAATTTTTCAACAAAATAAAATATTAAAAAAAAAAAAAGATCGAGCTACATGTAGTTTACATAATAATTTACATACATATGATATGAATAGTAGATTGCTAGAAAATGCGTGAATGAAAAATTTTTGATTTACGTGTAATATTATTTTAATATACAATGTGTGGCTGAAAAAAAGAAAGAAAAATTACATTTTGAAAAAAAAAAAAATCAAACGGGACCTTACGACGCTAACCTATTAAATTGCATGTTGTCGAGAAATTCAAGTTATCATCAATTCACCTTGTCTTGGTCGGGGATTCTTGTTTGGATTTTGATACTTGTACATCGGGGTTTACCGATCCCTCACAACAAAAGGGGGCCCACGATAAATAAAAAAATTGTGAACCCCCCATTTTGAGGGGATCAATCAACCCCTGTGTAAGAGTAGCATGGTTCTTATTGTTTCCACAGCCAAGATCAAATGTCCAAGGGTACTACCCCTACTCACCACTACTCAAATAAAATAAAAAATAAAAAATCAATCTGTAAATTTCAATTTATTTTATTTTGACTTTTCCTAACTTCGTAATTAAACACTTTCTTAGTATCCCTTAGCACCGTTTCTGTTTTCCAAAGGTCCTAAACGGGCAATCCCCATTTTCTTGTCGGAGCTTTGACACCGTCTCTCTCTCTCTCTCTCTCTCTCTCTCGCAGCTTCTAAACTCTCAAGCTCGCACCTACCCCCTGGTAATCTTCATCACGACTCTTTAATACGTACAATTAGGGTTTTGCTACGTTAAACCTTGATTAATTTTATGAAAATTCCTATAATTTTTTATTTTTTTCATTTGTTAATCTCTGAGGTGATTTCTGATTTCTTTTAGTTAACCTCTGTTGTTTTCTTGATAGGTCGTTGCTGTGATGCCACTCAAGTTGATCACACCTCAGTGACAAAATTCAGTCTTCTTGTGAGTGTACTTTCATTTGGTAAGCTTGCTTATTTTTCTAATTATCATGTTTGCATATTCATTGGGAGGTTGAATATGTAGACAAGTAATCAATCTCTTACACAATTCGTGTGTTTTGTCTGGTTCTCTCAATTTCGTTCTTAAGTTGTTCGACTTCCTATTTCTGTGTCTTTTGTAATCGTTACCAGTTTATCTGTTTTTCTGATCTCTCTAACTTGCTTTGAGTATTTGAATAACCTATTTAAGTTGTTTGTTTGGAAATTTAGCACTTCATTTTCCTAATGTGCGGTTGTTGATGAGGCTTTGATGATTGAATATTCGCCGTTTAACTCATATTTGCCACTTTTTTTTCCCTGCTTTGGAAAGGATTGTCATTTAATTCTTTTGGGTATTGTCCGTACAGGAGTATTTTCCTCCAGTTTGGGTTCTGATTTTCTCCTATAAAGTAGGGTAGATGGAAATGCTCATTTCAGTTTGAAGTATTCATTCAGGAGATTGTGGAGCTACCACAATGGCAGATTTCAGTCCTCCTAGGACTGATACTTCCACCGATGCCGACACTGAAGATAAAAATATGATGGTGATGTCTAATATGCTTTTCCATACAATATGTTTAGTTTCTCACCTTTTTTATACATAAATTGACGTATACATATCAACTTCTACCAAAATGATTGTATACTCTTTTCAGTTGTGCACATTTTCCACATTCCTCCTAGGACGATAATCTTTTATTGGTTATTGGTGAGTTAATATTGAGATTCGTTTCTTCTGCAGTTTCAAATAAATCAATCACAGGGTATAGAGGCTTCCAATGGCAATGATAAGTACAGAGATCAAAAGGTTTTCAACCATAAAAAATTGCATGTATATGTGTACCTTTGTTTTAGAAAATATATATGAATTTTCATTGCCTCTTGCAGACTGTGCGTAGGCTTGCTCAAAATCGTGAAGCTGCCAGAAAAAGCCGTTTAAGAAAAAAAGTAGGTTTTATGTTATTTCTTTGTTTACTGCCATTATAATCCTTTACATTTCTGTTTCTGTTAATGTATTGGATCTAATACTAAGTTGTAGCCAGATGGTCTATCATAAATTCTTAGTCCAGATATTCTGCTTCTGATGAGTAAATGGTCTGTGTTGAGCATATTATCTGTTGCATCTCATGACCTTTATGGAGTGTTTTAAAGCCTTTGTATGCACACACAATGCTCTACTTAATGTATGTCATGTAAAAGTATACTCATTTGTTCATTCATATTTTGGCATTCAGGCTTATGTTCAACAGTTAGAGAGCAGTAGAATGAAGTTGACACAACTTGAGCAAGAGCTCCAACGAGCTAGGCAGCAAGTCTGTTCCGTCTCCTTATTATAACATACTTTTTTCCTTTCATATGTAATTTCTTCTCTGCCTATATTATTTTCCTATTTAGTGAATATTCTTTTCCATTTCTGAAGGGCATATTTGTTTCAAGTTCAGGAGATCAATCTCAATCTATGGGTGGAAATGGTATTGTTCTCTCCTTCGACATGCTGACATTTATTCTTGTATAATATGATTTTATAATTAGAATATAAGATGAAAATTATGTCCCATTATAGAATGTATGATTTACTGAAGAAAAACAAAGAGAGACATGGGAGGGTTGTCACAGACAAGGGAACGTTATAGGGTACTTGGAATTGACTGGGAGGGTGTAGAAAGGTTCAGGGAACTAGTGTGGTTAGCTTTGGGTCTGACCATTAAAGAGCTCAAGGAAATTGGCATTGAACATCGCAGGGAGTTGGGAGGTTAAGATAGCGTGAAAAAATGATAAATGAGGAGAATAAACAAGATCTAGATCCTAAAAATCAATTAGAGTTCTTTTAACTATGAACGGTGAAGAGGTGCCAATATGAATGCAAACTCAAGAAGTGAAGGGAAGTAATTGGACCTGAAGAAATTAGATAGAAATTGTAACTAGTAGTTGTTATTGATTATGCTTTAATTTCTCTTCTTTATACCTTTGATATGATTTTCTGGACTAAGAAACTTTATCGTTTTTATCCATAGCCGTGCGGTGGGGAACCTACTCTGCTTTCTCTCAACACTGATGAACTTCATTTAGAAGAAGAATGAGAATATGAGAACATGAAGAAAGATGGAAATTTTGTGAAACTCCAAATTATAAGAGGTCAAATGGCTAGTGCACTCATAGTATTCTTATATTTTCTAAAAACTGAAAAACTAAGCTACTTTAGTGAAATACAATCGAAAATGATCCTTCATAAGTGGGAAAAAGGAAAAAAATCACTGAAAATTAAAATGTAGAGAAAAAAGATGCTATAGTTTGTTGGAAAACTTGAAGTAGGATAATGAACATGTAACCACACTTGGCACATATTATGCCGTGAAGCTACATCCATTTGTTTAGTGGAGCTAACATGCAAGTTTGGGATGTGAGCTGTTGTTCTATTGTATATATTATTAAGGACATGTATGATGGAGGAGTCACGAGTGTTAGATGTAGTAGTTTAGTAGTAGAGATTTCTGTCACTTTAGGGTTGCATCAAGCTATCTTCTAACATTAGTGATGGACAAGCTTATGCTACGCATTTAAGATGAGGTTACAGTGTTATCCGATGACGGTATAGTTTTTGGATAGGAATGATTTGACACGCCACCGGAGCTGGCGTCGATGTCCAGTTCAACGTGTTGGACAAGACAGGTGGCGTGCAATAAGAGAAGAAGAGGCCCTAATTTGTTGAAAAAAGAGGAGCGTCAGCTGTTGAAAGAAGATGAGACACCAGCCACTGACTGGTTGAAAGACGAGGAGATGCCGGCTGGTTGGGAGAAGAGGAGTTGCGGGCTGCTTTTGACAAGAACCAGCAACTGGATTTGGAGATGACAAAATGTGGAAATTAGGCAAAACAAATCTTAAGAGCTAAAATGGACAAACTTGGAAAATGCAAAAGCTTTGAAAATTCAAGTAGGCTGTTTTGAATGCAACAGGCTTTGTAAAATTGAAATGCTTGAAGTCCGCTGTAATGCTTGAAAATGAAATGCTTTTAATAATAATCACTCTTTTAGAAGTGACCAGCCTTTTAAAAATGAAACGCTTTTAACATAGCAAAAAGAATCAACTTACTTTTAGCTTTGCAAAACTCTCCTCCAGCCTTCAAAATTTCATCTCCATTTGAAGTATACATAAAAGGAATGAACTCGTTTATAACAATGCAAAACCCTCCTCCAGCCTTTAAATTTACATCATCTCCCAAATTCATCCATTTCCAGAATACATAACAAAATTAAAACCTTTAGAACAGAAACACAAAAAAGAACATTGTTCCATTTGTTCTACGGTGCTTGGAACTTAAAGGTCTTAGGTTGAGTAAAACCAAGACAAAATACATGTAATACGACTTTTACAATTATAGGAACAAGGATATTAGTGAAGGTACTATAGAGGATTGTGTTGTCTTCGAAAGTGGCTGTTTTAGGTATGTAAGTTCATTTTTCAAACAAAGAACTGTCCTTTGAGCAACTTTTCAGTCTCATGAAATTATGAACTGGTAACACACATCTTTACAGGTGCCTTGGCCTTTGATGTGGAATATGCTCGGTGGTTGGAGGAGCATAACCGACGGATTAATGAGCTAAGAGGTGCTGTCAATTCACATGCTGGTGAAGGTGAACTTCGGATAATTGTTGATGGCGTCTTGGCACATCATGATAGCATTTTCAGGATAAAAGGGGATGCTGCAAAGGCTGACGTCTTTCACATATTGTCGGGCATGTGGAAAACTCCTGCAGAAAGGTGCTTCCTTTGGCTTGGTGGATTTCGTTCATCTGAGCTTCTTAAGGTGAGATTACATCTACTGCTTCAAGTGTTTTGCCCAAAAGTGACTGGTGAACTAGTTTGCCAAATTTTTTCTCCATACTCTCCTTCTCCCCCGTCTCAAGTAGTCATGAGCTAATATCACGATTTGTTTCTTTTCCACACGAAATTTATTAGAGAGATAATATATTAGTTTTATGAAAAGACATGCTCCAATCATCCAAATTCTCTTTCTTCAATTTATTCTCAGTTGGTGCACTTGTTAATGCCTGTCCTCGTTCTATCCGTTGTAAAATGACTTCAAATTGATGATAAATCCTCATCTCTGCTATGTTAGTTTTAGATACATTTTGTCCATCAATGACTCGTCATAGAGTGCCATGAAGATGGGGAACAATCATTACTGAACTATTGCCAATATTTTAATATTAAGAATAAAACAAACAAATCAAGTAAGAATATTGAAAGGAGTCAGCAATAAATGACAAAAATCAGCATAAAATGATGCATGAGCATTACTTATTTGTTATGCTGGTGAGCATAAGTAACTCAACATTACCCAACCTTTAGATGAGAGATGTTGTATGAAGTGCAAAACATAACAAGCAAAACAATGCTTGAGACAATGTAAAGGCACAATTCAAGACATACAAAGTGTTCAACAGGAAAACGACGTGCATCAAAGAGTACACAGTATACATAGGATATAAGAATTGACAGATACTTCTATGATAAAAATTACATGTTAAGTCCGAAATAGGTTAATATACTGTGTACCATACTGTAAAGAATGAAGAAAAAAATACAGTGAAGTGTATAACAAGTGTAATGATTGGAATTTAGATGTAAAGGTGCATGTGAAGTGTGCATGCCAACTGTTAAACTTATTCACACACAGACAGAGAGGGGAAAAAAATTGATGTTTATAATGTCTGGATAAACTCGGTCATACATCCACTCCTTGGAGCACCTCTCTGAGCATTCACTAACAACATCAATGTTAATTTCACAGCTTCGACTCTTCAGTTAACTATATAGATGAGATTTTACTTTGAAAATTATGCAGATTGTTAAATGTAGAGAAAGAATATTTGAATACTTTGCTTCCCCTTTTCTTCTCAAAATGTTACCAAGAATCTGTCCTTTTTCCCCTCATTTGTCCTTGATTCCCCCCCCCTTTACTTCGCAACTTTGAAGGCATGATCTGCAAACACAAATTTCATTTGGAGTATAAGTTTTCAATTTAACCTATTATATTAGAATCTAATCTAACTGTTAAATCAATTTTGATTCATATTGCGACATATATTGCATGCTTCAATTTCTAAATACCTTAAAAATTACTCTTTAGGATAACTTGATCCTCCATTGTGATTCTGCTAATGATTTTATCATCCATATTACTACTATTTTTCATCTTAGTCACTAACTTGTGATTTATCTTCCTCACTACTCTTGTCAACTAAAACTATGCCATCACCACGTAACATATACAAGGGGACTCATCTTAGAAAGATCAATGTTAAAATGATGTAAATGTTCTGCATGTCCTGTTATTCCCTAGCTTTGTTTTTCAATCAATATGTTAAAAGAGTGTATCTTCGAAGTGTGGTGAAATTTGTCTTCCTTGTATGTAATAATACTTGAATGCCTTCTTTTGACATCTGGTCATTTTGTGCAAATTGTTGCAGCTTCTTATAAATCATTTGGAGCTGCTGACTGATCAGCAGTTGTTGTCTATCAACAACTTGCAACAATCATCTCAGCAGGCTGAAGACGCCTTGTCACAGGGAATGGAGGCGTTGCAGCAGTCCTTGGCTGAAACTTTGGCGGGATCTCTTGGCCCATCAGCTTCGTCAGGAAATGTCGCCAACTATATGGGTCAAATGGCAATGGCTATGGGAAAGTTAGGAACTCTTGAGGGCTTCATCCGTCAGGTCTGTCTACTTATCATGTAATTATAATCAAAATGACCATGTTTTGTCAAATCAGTGTCAAAACCCTCCTGCGTTTCTTTTTTTTCCCCGTTCCAATTCCTTTGATGATTTGTCTTTGTTCTTTCATACAAGATAAATTCCACACTGTACATTATAAAACTTGAAGAATGATTATGCGACAGGGGCCGAAGGATTGCACTAGTGCTAATCCGCTGTGCGTCATGCTCAATTACGTAACTGGGCTGTCATGCAAGCTTTTGCAATATAGGATCCATGGCTTGGGAACATACGACTTATATTTTGGATGTAAACAGAATCATTGCATGATTAACATTTTAATGAATGGAACCTTGATTTACAGGCTGATAATTTGCGGCAACAGACTATGCAACATATGCACCATATACTGACGACTCGCCAGTCAGCTCGTGCTCTTCTTGCAATCAGTGACTATTTCTCTCGGCTCCGAGCACTTAGCAGTCTTTGGCTCGCCCGTCCAAGGGAGTGAGATCTATATATGCTTAACTCTTAACACCGGCTTCAAATATTGTGGGTCTTGCCTGGATTTTGATGCTGTATTCATCCGTCTCCATCGATCTGTATCAAAATGGTACTGCTTCCTGTCTTCCCAAGTTTGTATGAATCTGTGTTGTATGGTTTTGATTTAGTCAGATGTAATTTTTTACAGGCAAGGTTAATGAAAGTAGGAAAAAAAAATTGTTAATGCAGTTTCATTGCAATTAGTTGAACCTTTCAATTTTTAAGTTGATATGGAGGATCATTTTGGTGCACAAAAAAATGGACAAGACGGTCATTTAAACCACAGGGATATCCAATTGTTAGGACTGGTGGGGTACTGTTTGTGTAAATGGCAAGTATATGATATCTTTTACGAGCAGTAAAAGTGGACGTGAATCCAGTTTTAGTTATTATCAAATTCATTCAACTCTAGCCTAATCTGAAAAGATGAAGGATTTGACGTTTGATTGTTTTTTAAACAAAAAATTCTTGCAAGTGGGTTGGTTGGAATCAATATAATTGAGACTTCTTGATTTCACTTTTCACAATTTAACCGTACGTAGCTCTTGTTTGTTTCCCTTTTTTTTTTTTTTCCCCCCTCATTAAAATGAAAAATAAGATCATTATCTATCACATTAAGTCATCAAATTTGAATTTATATCTCTTGTATGGAGTCTATAATGGTTTTTTCATTCTTATTCTCACAAAAATAAGAAACAAATAGGGTATCATGTGGTAAATTAAATTCTCCTATTTATTTTTTTCTTCAAATAAAACTACATCTATTTATGTAGAGATCAAGGAAGTAATTCATGTTATTTAGGTCTCGTTTGAGTTATATTAATATGAGAATGAGAATAAAAAATATAATTATTACGGATCCTACATAAGATATAGATTTTCAAATATGGTAGTTTGATATGATGGATAACAGTTATCTTTTTTTATTTTAATGAGTAAATAATGGGAAACGTTTGAATCATATTAATATAAGAATGAGAATAAAAAATATAATTATTACGGATCCTACATAAGATATAGGTTTTCAAATATGGTAGTTTGATATGATGGATAACAGTTATCTTTTTTTATTTTAAAGAGTAAATAATGGGAAACAAATAGAGATTAAGTCTCCGTTCATCAAAGATTAAAAAGTACTAAAAAAGTGCTTTTTTTATTCCGTCAAAGTCAAAGCTATTGATCATTTACTAATTGATTTTGACTTAATAGACTAGTGATTTTGAACGGGTGTTACCTTCATCTCGCCTGCGGTGACCGTAAAAGTTTGAAAATATGATTGGTAGAATATTTATATTTAGTCATTGGTTGAGAATTATTCTTTCTTATTCTCTTTCACTCTTTTTCTTCGTATTCATTTTCAACTATATATTCTCACAATAAAATATTATTCAAGTAAATTTAAAATTTTTTCTTACTTTTTAATTACGCATTCTCCCACAATTTACTATTAAAAACTCATTCTTCCCAAGTAAATAAATAAATAAATAAAATAAAAAATTGTCGGGGCTTAATATATATTTTTAAAAAAAAATGGCGCTGAGAATTTTCGTGGGCTGATTTTATACAAAATGGGCCAAGCAAAAACTGGAACCAAGACGAAGCTTCAGCCTTCAGGCTTCGTGAGGGTGATACAGCAGTTATGGAG
>NC_036249.1:12046890-12098053 GCF_002742605.1 Olea europaea var. sylvestris | reverse complement strand
TTGTGCCCAAATAATGTAGTGCAGTACCATCTTCCTAGGCTATCTGCATCTTATCAGCCCACCTTACCATTCCTCTTAAATTTTCCGTTACAATGAAATATGAATATGGGTGTGAGACACTTGTGGTTATAATGATAGTTAAAGATACGAAAATTTTGAGTAGGTTATTGATTATTGACTTGAAAAAAATATAATGAGATAGAAGTCAATAGTTGACAGAATTTTGCGTATCAGATATATTCATAGAATGAAATTTATGAAAGAAAATTATGTTGAAACCTCTTATAACTGTGGTTCCAAAATTGAAGGCGATGATGCTGAAGGGCATACGTATGCGATTAGAGTGTTTGTATATTTCTTCTTCTTTACCACCACACAAAGAAAACACGTATTGCCTGAGAGGACGGAATACTTGGTGTTTAACCATTGGATTAGGTAGTTGTTAACATTCTGCTAAAGTATTGTAGCAAGGCTCTACCTCACTAGCTTAAGCTTTGGAAGCACCAGTGCAGCTGATGTTATAGTTGAATGATCAAATATTTTGAAGATAGTACACTGGTTTGTTCGAATCCTGCTTTTTGCTTGTGGAATTATTCAAATTGCTAAATATCTACTTCAGGCTAGTTGGTCGTAACATAAACGTACAAATAATACAGGATGCTGGAATTAGTGGATTAAGCAGTAAAACACTCATGATTATGAAGATAATGCTTCAATGGATGAGGGGCAGAAATATGCTGAAGTTATTCTGTCAGAACATAGGCTTTAGCAAGAAACTTCTGCTGTCTACACTACCTGAAGAACCCCAAACCAAACAGTTAAACAGCTCCATGGAAACCATGGAACTGAAGCTGAAGACTGAACAGCCTTCAACAGAAAAGTGAGAATAAACAAAATAATTTGTTGACTTCAGAAATGGAAGACACAAGTCCAAGAATGTTTGGTGAGAATTTAATGAATTCTAGGAAAACTTGCATTAAATACCGTTTACGTGCTTTTCTTTTATATTGGAACTTTGGGAAGCATTTATCATTTAAACAATGTATTTGCTTGAACTTTCAATCTCTGCCAAGACTCCATTGCCTTTTCGAATCAAAGACGATGAAATTCGCTTGTCGGGAGTACAATTTACTTGCCATCAGGTCTGCTATGCTAATAGTTTGTGGGACTGCCTCTTCTTTCAGATAAAATAAATATTTCGTAGCATTGTTAATATCCAGGAAGTCATTAGACTACATTTTACCTGGGGCAAATCTCACTGAAATCTCTTGATTTACCGAGACTGCGGGATTTTAGAATATTCACCACAATATAACTCGTTGAATGTGAGCATGTAATATTCTGAAGTCATTACAGCGAATTCCTACATGCCCGATTGAAAGTATCGATTTTCATTTTCCAAAATGTCATTGAATTTTTTAAATATCAGTCGAGTGGTAGTGGCACATTATTAAAAACATGAAACACACGACATACGGATAAGCGTTAAATGGGACAAGTGGCTACAGTCCAAGACGAGTCATGAATGCGAGCCAAAAAGCTCATGAGATCCACTCGTCAACTTACAAATATGTTCGTAATTGATGAGTGGGAATTTTCAGTAAAACGTGTAAAATAATTTGACGAACCACGAGCTGGCTTGGCTCCTCCCGTCGTGCCAAGGGACAAGTGTGATGCAATTCAAGAGATCTTTAAAAACTAGCCAACTCAGACTTTGCCTACCCCATACGCAAGCACAAGCTGACTCGTGTAGTGGACCAAGTCAAACACAGCAATTGACGAGCTGAATGAGCAAAAATAAATAAATAAATAAATAAATATAGGGAGGAGTCCAAGATAATACAAGCAGAAAAACATTTTCTATCAAAGGAACACACAATCAAGAAAAAAAAAAATCTCCTCCCAAATACATTAACAACAGTTTATTTATGCAAACGTCAATCCGTCTAACAATAACAATAATAACAGAGTTAAAAAGGAAAAGCTGCAAAATAGAGTAAGGCATAGAATACAACTCTCCCCATGACGACCTCAAGAAGTTTGACAATTCACTTTTAAGTACCCAGCTACATTAGGTTGCCTATATATAAGCAAAGCAAGGAGGAAAAATAGGCATATCACAATTGGGAAAAGGCGAAATTCACAAATATCACACAACCAGGCTTCCACGATTCCACAATACACTGGTAACTTCTGTAACTGCTGGAAACCCTAGAAAAGCGGAATAACTGCAAAATAGAAATTTGACATTCATATGGATTTGTCAGAGTTGCAAAGAGATCATTCTTCTTCGTCATCTCCAAGCTTGTACTCGCTGAAATGATTGACCCTGAACTTCCATTCCCCTTTGACTGGATCATAGGACACAAACTCTGCACCTTGATCCTCGGCCTTTCTTCTAAGCATCTCTTTGTACTTCTCAATCCTGGGTCCTGATGTGTATTGCTGTCCAGTCTTTTTATCAAAGCATTTTATATTGAGGAGTGTTACCTCAGCAGGTTTGTTAAGACCTTGTCCAATTGGAGGTTTCTTGGTTTCATCCATATACACAATAACCTCTCGATTATTGAATTGAACAAGAGACTCAAGATCAAGCCCTCGCACATCTGTCTCCCCGAAGAACTTGATGCTACCAAAACCGTGTCTCCCAACCACAAAGTCCTTCACATGGCGACAAAACCCTGGCTCGGCTCTTTCCTTTGCAGCCAGCTCCTGAATTCGTGGCTCCGTGTAGTAGTCAGAGTGCCGGAGCTTTGGCATCAGTGCCTCTATGTCAGCACCATGCTCATAAACAATTGCTGCTTCACCAGCTCGGTGGCCAGTAAGAGTGATGTAAGAATCTCCTACCTTAGAAACACCATCATGGAACCCATTAGCATTCTTATTCAAATCGACAGAGTGATCTTGTTCCTCAGCAAGACCATTCGGGATCCCGTCTTCTGCAAGGAAAGCACAAGTGCATCAAGATCAGAAATATGCAGGTTTTATATCTCTTGCTATGGAAAATTTAGTATTGAACGCAACCACTATCATACTTACGAGGAAAGTCCATTATCCCACACAATTCACCATTCAAACCAACAATCGTCTTCTCAGAGAAAAATAATGATTTTTTTCCTAGTTCTCGACAGACAGAAGAGGTCCACTACTGCATTAAAATATGGTAGAGTGGATGGAACCTTCATCCACACTGTTCAGCATCAGTATTTCAATAAGCTAAAAAATTGCAAACTCGGTGGATTGTAAGTCACGTAAATCAACCAGGGTTAGCTCTCCAGCACTCCACTTTTTGAGAGAAGGATGCCACTCCAAACTCCACTATCCATAATAACTTCATGTTCTAAAAAATTAGAACAGTTTCATGATGGTCATTGACGACAGTAAGGGATGGCAATAGGGCAGGTATGGGACGGATCGACCATTCCCATCCCCATCTCGTCGAGTATTTTTGTCTCCTTGCCCCGTCCACATACCAAGTTAAAGCGGGACGAGATGAGATCGGGATGAAGGTGGGCAGGTCCCTTGCCCCATTTATCGCCCCGTTTAATTTTTTTTGCTTTTATTTTTTTACGTCTTTAGTTAGTTTTAAATAATGATTGATGGAGAATGTGTGATTAAATATTAAGGAAAAGTTTTGGGTTTGCGTGTAATATTTTTTATTAAAGAATGTGATTAGAAATGAATTTTGGTAAAAATGGTGCTAAAACAAGGGCTTAATAGTATTAATTTTCTTTTCCAATTTGTTAAGAACAACTCATGTTCCTTTAAAAAGGACAATAAATTTTATTTTATTTTTTAATAGGTAATAAATTTTTTATTTTTGTTTGATAAAAGTTTGAAATTGACTTTAACTAGGGTAAGGGAACGGGGACTATGTTTCCTATACCCGCTTCGAGCCAATGACCCCCGCCCCGTTTACTCGGTTAGGCGGTAGGACCCACTGGAGTCGATTTGAGTGGGGGTTTTTGACATTCCTAACGGCAAAAAGCCTTTGTTTGGGCTCCATTAAAAGGTGTTTTGGTGTTTTTTTTGGGGGGGGGGGGGGGGGGGGGGTGGAATGTATTTTGAAATAGAGATTTTTTTAAAAATATGTGGTTAAAAAGGAAGGAAAAAGTTTTGAGTTTATGTATAATATTATTTTATTGGAGGACGTATAGCTAAAAAGAGGCGAGAGAAAAATGCATTTTGGATAAAATGGAACACAAACAATTGCTAAGATGGTTGACATGACAGAGTTTAAAGGAGAAAATAATGGTATCAATGTGATTACATAGTTCAGAGAGAGAAAGCGAGAGAGAGGGAGAGATGATTAAGTATATAACCCAAAAAGAAAAAAAGAAAAAAAAAAAACAAAGAGAAAATGGAACAAAAGGGTAGATGAAGAAAATTGTCAGTAACCTAATGCTCATTTGGATTAGGTATTGTATACATATTCCTAGTTATTTCCCCTTCATGTAGAGCCAATAATCATCAACGAATATAGAAGTGCATAACGGGGCACTTCATTTACCGCTAAACAATCCCATACAAACTCGCTAAGATGCACAAGATCATATTCAGCTTTCCATAACATCTGAAGATTTTTAGCAGAGTATAATATAGAATGGTAACTGTTCCTAGCTCCTGTCCAAAGAAATTATAATTTTTGACAGTCATTCTCCCGCATTGTGACATAGGACTGAAACAAATATGGACTTAACTTTACAACTACCATTTTTCGCCACATGGCATCCTAATTTCTAGGTGTAGAACAAAACCACCCTAACTGCACATCCATCTTTCCCAATGTGCAATTATATCATACATATCCAGTTTCTGGGATCAAAGCCACCCTAGCATGGGCAATAACCTTCCGAATAATTCTCATATATCTTTCAACATTTTTGGATTTTTCAGTAGAAGATAAATACTGGAAAACTGGGAACAAAAAAGAATCATACCACAAAGAGAAATAATAGAAAGCTCGTGAGAAATATAACATCATATAGAAAATGACATAATACGACAAGATAATAGGATTTATACTAAAGAAGCACTCACCATCTTTATTCTCAGTTCTGTAGCCATTTATGATAATCGGAACATCTTCAGGAATTTTACCTGGTTAGCAATTGCAAATACAAGTTAAGCAACAGGGCACAAGTAGCAAAGCATAAACTTATCATTACAACATCTTCCTCCTACCACCACAAAGTATACAAAGGAAACGTAATATATATTCCTAAATGAATCAAAGACAAGTGAAAAAGTGAGAAAATAGACAATTTATACTAAAATATATCCAAGTCCAAGCAAACATGCACCCCAGCCTTCCTCATTCTGGTTGTTTTATCCTTGCTAATTTACCACAAAATTTGGAAACTTCTATCCCATATTATCATCACGAGTAAAAACACCCTTCCTCCTCACAGGGTTATTATTTATATTGTATCAATTGATCTTTATGCATCTCGGAAATATTTTGTCCCACTGTTGCATTTACAATTTGGAGTGTACTTTTATATATCCTAAAATGCAGATTTAATATTTTGGCAGCCACAATGATTATCATATTATTTCAAAATTTATCAATAGTTTGAATAATTTAAGGTTGAAAATATGCTAGGATGGGGAACAGAAAAAGGAATAAAGGATCCTGGAATATAATATTATTAGAGATGAACCCAAGCACAACCTATATTCTTGTAACTTTCGAAGAATGACGGTACCTTGAATACCGGTAGGATTTCTAGCACTATGTAGGTGTCAGTCATGGTTTGGTTTGAACTAATTACTGTAGCGATAAGGCTATAGACAGGGGGGAGTAGTTTCCTCTTGAATCCCAAGCACCACCATCGACAACGCGAACTACCTCATTAATGTGGGCATCATGTGGTGTAAATTTTTTTTTTCTATGCATTATCGTTCGGTTGAGCTTGTTCCCCAATAAGACCAAAGATGAACTACAAGTTTCACACCCAACTTCCGTAGGATAGCAATTTGCCTCAATTGTCTATGATTCATTTAATTGGGAGAAACAGGTAAATGTCAGGGATACATCAAGAAAAGAGCTTTAAGAAGCACATCATCACCAAAGCCTTCCTCTCAGGGAATAATTAAATAAAAGAAGTTTCAGCCTTTGTACCAAAAAAGTAATCTCAATAAAAGATAAATGAGAATGAATCATAACCAGCTAAAACGAGCCAATCACAATCTCTTGAAGGTGTCCAACAACTTCTAAGTGGACTAATCTTAATAAGTACCATCCGTGATTATTGTAATAATATTCCTAATCCTTCCAAAGTATCAAGGAGCACAAAATCTAGCACATCACTTCATCAGATATAGAATTCTATAACCATTTACCATTCTCATGTACGGTAGACTTGGGCTTTGATGGGGTTGTTCTCTCTGTGCTCGCTCTAGAGGGCCACTGTTCTAATGGACGAATTACTAAAGCTCTTGGGTTCTCCCGAGGAATATAAAGAGCATCTGCCTTTGGCGTGCTGGGTGCCTCTTCATCATCACTAAAAAATGGCACCTGAACAAATAAAAAAATATGAAGAGAAACGTGAATTTGTAATAAGATATCCTGAAGTCAAGAATTTAATTGGGAAAAAAAAGGATCCCCACCTTTGGACCAGCATCTTTAGGGTGATATTTCCTTGCAGGCAATCTAGTACGCCTCTGAGAAAGGTGCCGAGACGTCAGCAAAGATGATATTCTGATAGGCACTGGTTTGTCAACAACCTGCTTAAAAAATAAGTGTTAGTTACTGAGACAGAAGGAAATATTCCTTTCACCAGTAATATTTTAACAACCAGAAGGCACGAGTAAATTCTTAAGAAGGTTCTAGATCAATAATCAATTGATTTATTCGATACATGGATCAAAAACACCCTGCATAATTTTCTTTTGGAGTTAGTCAAGATATTCGTACTTACTGGTAAACTGGAAATTCCATACTGAATGGAAGGAGAAGTGCCTGTGCGGCCAATTGATATCTGGGGCATCGCTGGCAGGGTTCCAAAAGGATTTGTAGAAGGAGCAGATTGAGCAACCACAGAGCTTTGAATGCCAGACCTGCAACAAAATTTAATAAATCTAAACTTATACCATACCTAAAGCATGCAAGAAGAAACCGGTGCATGATAACATATCACTAATGAGAAGTGCAAACTTTATTATCCATGGGTTTATTTGGAAAATTTGCATTTGCAAGTGTTACACAGTAAATTAAAAACATCAATTTGAAATAGCCCAAGTTTTAAGTCCATTTTTTCGAAATGTTATGGATTATCTCTCAAGTCTATGAACTATAGTTGCAGAAAAAATACCAATCAGATGGGACATGTGAGCTGCATCTGAGTGATAAAGAATCCAACAAGCCAAATTTAACTAACTATTTGCAAGATATAACAAAAAATTTTCATGTTCTTAAATCTGGGGTCAATACCAGCTGCGCTCTAAGAAACAATGTAAAATTATATATCATGCATTATAAATTCACTATGCATATTACAACAAAACATATATTATTTTTTTAAGCAAAGAAGTATACAATTTTATACACACTGTGGGACACCTAAATCTTGAAAGGCATACTAAATGTATAGGTTCCTTTATCTGGCTAATCGTAACCATATGATGTTAACTGTCAGGAAAAAAGGAAAGGATAAGAATGATGGTGCTTAATTTACATTGAAAAAGGAAAGGCTAAGAAACAAGGCTGCTTAGTTTACATTACCAATGAAATTTGTTCAGGCAGTGGAAATGTTTTCACATGTAGAAGGATCAATTATCTGTTAAAACAATGCATAATCATTTTGTTTCAGGTAATTGTATAATTTAATAAAAAGAGTTCTTGCAACCAATTCAATGTGAATTCTTATGCTATTACACGATCTTCTCTAATTTACTTAATACATGATTAAACATTTTGATGTATTTATTATATTGAAAACATTAAGTACATTGAAATATTTGATAATTCACATTCTAATCTATAAGGCTTATTAACCAGAAGATCTAACAATAGATATCCAAGTGGAGAATATAATATGTGAATATAAAAATGTTCTTATTCACACGAAGTAAACAAGCAAATAAATCCAGAACAGACACAAACGAAGAGCTATTGAAACATACGACGGTCCAAATGTTCCCTGGCCAAATATGCTGGGTGTGCCGCCAAAGACACTTGCACTAGCTGTAAACACAAAACAGTGATAGTTAAAATGATAACCATATTAATAAGATCCAAAATAGATAATAAAAGTTATGGTCGAGAAAGATCAAAGACTTAGCCTACCTGTTTGTGGTTGTCCAAAGTTGCTAAAGCCAAAACCACCGGAACTTTGAGTTGGCTGTGAAGGTTGAAAAGGCGTGGAAAGGGATTGCTTCAGAGAAAAAGGTAGAATAGAAAAAATTATCAGCGGTGTAACAACAAAACAAAAACAACTATAATAATAACAATCACAAGAAAAATCAACAGTCTGTTGCAGACAAGACTACTGAACATTAAGCTATACAAAGTCCTTTAAGCCAAAATTACAACATATCCAAGTTTCCAACAAAGTTGATCATCAATTCTGCTAAATTGTCCATCCTATTACATTGGAGATGAAAAAACAATTGGCTAAAGTCTTAAGTTCCTAGTACACCCATAAATGATGAGACTGAGTATCCTGAACTTATCCATACTCGACCAAACAAGACTGTAACCTCCCAAACCTTGATTGTATCAGCACATACACAAAGCATAATGATAAAATGGCTTTAAGAAACCTCATGCATCTGTCTGCCTATGATCACATATTTCCTGATTATCAGGACATATTAGTCTGGTCTTAAAAGGCAGGTCAATTATCAGCTCGCCCACCAAGGATTAACATTTTACCTTTTGTCTGCAACCTCTATAGTATTGGAGTGCACATTTAAAGTCAATTGTAGTAAATGTACCGGTACGCAAGCTGATTCCATGTACTTCTTTTTTCTTTTTTCTTTTTTTCCTTCATACAATATCAATCTTAATTTCATGAAGGTAATATGGTTTCCCAAAAAAAAAAAGAACAGGGCAGGTTAGTTGAAAAGAACCTTCTTAGGTATCCAACCACATTTATGAACAAGCACATCAATGACATCAGGTACTCGTTACACTTCTAGCAAAACACTATTACATAGATTTGGCCCACAGATTTTAACAGATACTGCTACGATTGCTCTCTTGATAAAGATAATCAACATCCTAAGGATACCTAGTTTGAAATAGAATGAACAGTTATTGTAGACAATGAGATGGGTCATATTATAGAGACAAACAATTTCCATATGCACACAAGCATCATGGCATTTTTTAACTAGCCTGGTTCCACTGTTTCAAACTTTAAATATTTACCGTAAAGCTCGTCCCAACTACTTGAATAACCAAATGAAAATTTGTCATAGTTATTTAACATTATAAATTCTTGTCTTAGAGTGTGTTTGAGCCCCATTATTTGGCATTGTAATGAGATGAATAGTATTTTTCTTGGAAAATGAGTGGTTAAAATTTTTTTGATTTACGTGTAATATTATTTTATTGAAAATTGTGTGGTTAAAAGTAGGAGAGAGAAAAATTTAATTTAATGTAATGAGAAATAATGGGGCTCAAACGGAGGCTTACTCTTATTCATGATTTAAGCCAACTACATGTCAAGCGCTTAAGCGGAGCTTGTGGTCACTCATCCCTCACTTGTTCCAATTTTATATTAGTTTCTTTGAAAAAAACAACAGCAGGAAAAATGAAATTGACTAGCAGCAGTAAAAAGCAATTCAATTCATGATTAACTCACAGTTGTTTGCCCAAATCCCACAGGGTTGCTGGTGTTTAGCAGTGATGGAGTGCTTGAGAATAGATTCCCACCAAAGCCAGTAGAAGGTGTGCTAAATAAATTTGATTGACCAAAAGCTGGGGTAGTTTGCCCAAAGGCTGAAGTTGCCTGTCCAAAAACAGAACTAGACTGTCCAAGTGAAGGTGCAGGAGATTGGAATGGCGTGGACTGAGTGTTGCCAAAATTTAAGCCAGAGCCAAATGATGCGGTAGTTCCCTGAGCTGATGAAGAGGCAAAGATGGATGTTGAAGACCCAAAAGCTGATGAGCTCGAGGAGCCAAACAGAGAGGGCGAGGAACTGGCTCCAAATGCTGGAGTCGTGGAGCCAAAAATGGATGATGACGAACCAAAAAGGTTAGATGTAGTTGACGCTCCAAAAGGTGAAGAACTAAATGAAGGAGTAGATGAAGCTCCAAAGCCAGAGCCACCGAAAGCTGGAGTTTTTGAGGCAAATGGGTTGGAAGCTGTTGAGGATGAAAAAGGGTTTGCTGATGACTGACCAAATGCAGGAGTGGACGACGATCCAAAGCCTGAACTACCAAAGCCAACTGCACCTGTAGACTGACTGGCTGGAGCTGGCCCCCCTGGAATTCATAAAGCAGAAAAATATAAGTGGATATGATTTATCAAGTTGTTTAGGACTATAAGATTTTCAGAAGTTCCCGTAAAAAGAAACCTTTATCTCCCAGCTGGTAGTCCTCCCACCTAAGTTCTTCGTGGCTTTTATCTTTGTAGACAGGCATGGCTGAAATAGATTCAAGCTTACCAGCCGGCTGTGTACTACTACCACCATCTACCTCAGGTGTCGGGGTGTAAGAAGCTACTCTGGATCCCCCACGTTGTTGCGCTCCAAAAGCAGACTGCCCAAAACCAGAGCTACCATAAGTTGGGGTCGTACCTTGAGCTCCTGCATCATGGATAAGTGGAAACAGCAACCGTAAGATATAGTATGAGATATTGCAAAATTGACATCACTCAAAAACGATGAAAAAAATGTAGCCCAAGGAATTTACAAAATTCTAAAATATTTATCCATTATGCACACATCAAAAACTTACCAAATGAAGCACTTTGAGCTCCAAAGGCTGATGCCGTAGATCCAAATGGACTACTGCCAAATGCAGGAGTTGATTGGCCAAATGCAGGACTAGACCCAAAGCTAAAATTGGGAGTACTAGCCGCACCAAAAGCAGCGGGTGAGGCACCAAATGCGGGAGAGCTGGAAGCACCAAATGCTGGAGCAGAAGAAGCACCAAATGGTGGAGTAGATGATCCAAAAACAGGAGAACTTGACACACCAAATCCACTGCCTGTATTACCAAATGTTGAGCTTGTCGTGGAACCGAAAGCAGGTGTACTTGTAGCACCAAAAGATGGTGCGCTTGTTGCACCAAATGCAGGAGTGCTTGATGAACCAAATGCAGGAGTGCTAGTGGCACCAAATGCAGGTTGACTAGGTGTACCAAAAGGTGTAGATGAACCAAATAGATTGCTTCCAAATGCAGGTTGTGATTGTTGAAATGAGCTTCCAAATGGACTTGTTTGAGTAGTACTTGACCCGAAGCCACCAAAAGCAGGCTTCTGCCCAAACACAGAAGAACCTGTGTATTTGACAGTTAATAACACTATAACAATAATGAATATGACAAGGCAGTAGTAAGTCCACATAAATAACTGAAAAAATAAACAAATAACAATGAGGAAAGAAAAATGGAACGTTCAGGAGACAACATCCCAACGTTCGAGGTAGAAGCTTAAAAAGAGCCTAGAAGACAAGCATTACTTAATGATAACAAGTTTCAGAAAAATGATAGGATATCTAAACAGGAAGCCAGCAATTTCGTTTAAGGAAAACTGCAAGAACGAAAATCACTTACCTGAACTAAACAAACAATTATTCATAACGTAATGCCAAAAAGAAGCTGCCCTCAGAACTCAGAAGCGGCTACATACAAATGGAAATCTATGTTGCACAAAACTTTAGCATTTAGCACATAATTGACAAATAGAAGTCGTCAGGTATAACTTCAGGCTCTGCTTCAGTTTTCATTAATTGAATGTCACTCTTGCAGTTGAGTAGATTTACATATATATTTTTCCTCTAAACTATTATAAGCACAATGCAAGATGTCGGCAAGTCGAGGATCCTTTGAAAACCTCATCCACCTAAAGTTCATCCAAGTTCCAACAGTTAGGTGTCCAGAAAACTACAGTTCAATTCCAGCATTTGAATGGAAGGGAAACCTAAAATGTTAACATTTTCTGATTTTCATATGTTTCGTCGTGTCGAAACATGGCATTTGCTATACTCGGTCCAGTGCACCTTTATCTAGAGGGGATAAAGTGCAAGCATTGCCACTATGGATAATCAAACTTTTGAAGAAGACAAAGTTCAATGTTTCACCGCTGCATCTTTTGATGATGTGACAAACATCCCTTGATGCCATTGCCACAGGAAGTAGCAAAGTTGAAACTGAAGTATAACATATAGGAAACAAACACCTAATCTTCTGAAAGAAACCATCTAAATGCAATAATCACAAGATCTTAATCAGGTTTCTATTAATCAATTTCTTGCACAGTCCTACAAGAAAATATCTTAAGCATTCTTACTAGTTTCAAGTTTAACTCATCTTGATATGTTCAGATCGCAGCAAAGGAAATTACTAGTTTCAAGTATTAACTGATCTTTATACATTTAGATTGCCACAAAGGAAATGATAGCTAAAGAACGATAACACATTACAGTGGTAAAACTTGAATATCAAGCAACAGATCAAACTTATGCTTCATCCAAGAAGAGGGAGCTAACACTGCCTATCACCATAAGGTATGAGAAAGTGGAGAGTGCGCAAGTCCAGTGCAATAAAAAGACTAGCACAAGTTAAAAATAGCAAGTCAGGCCTGCTAGATGCGAGAGAAGAAATCCAAATAGAAAACCAAGGCTGAATGCATTGTGAAGCAACAATATCTATGAAGAAGAAATATATACTTCATTGATTTGGTGGAATGAGAAAGAAACTATTTTAATTATACTTCACTACAATACCCTTCTTATCTTAGTTCAAAATTCTAGTTGACATTAATTTAGTCTTTTAACCCATTACCCGATCCAACCTCTGATTTGAAGATAAAGGAATATGATTCAATAAGTATAAAAGTTTCGACATTATATGTCGTCGACATGTTGATTAAAATATTTTTATTTTTATTTTTTTAATTTAATAGTCTAAAATAATTTTTTTTATCTATTTTTATTTTTTTATACTTATTAAATCATATTTTCGACTTTCTTTGTAAGTTTTTTTTTTTTTTTTTTTTTTTTCTTTTTAAATTATATTTTTGACTTTTTTTTTAAGTTTTTTTTTTTTTTTTTATTTAATAATTTAAAAAAATTTTTTTTTTTTATTTTTTAAAACATTTTTTTGACTTTTTTTTTAAGTTTTTTTTTTTTTTTTTTAATTGAGGATAAAATGTAAATTAAATGATAAAAAAAATTGATTGCTTTGTTGAAGGGTAAAGTTGCAAAAAAAGGTTTGACTACATGCTATAAAAAAAGATATTTTACATAGCACTTAATGTTTTGGCAATTGGGCCAACAATTTGAATAAAAAATTAGGTTTAGGTGAGCCGTCAGTTTCTTCTTTTCTTCCTCACTTCATTTTTTCTTTTCTTCCTTTCTTCTCAAAGTCAGCCTTTTCTTCTTTAGGCCATGTTTTTGTTTTCTTCAAGCCGTCTTTCTGTTTTCTTCCAGCCGTTCCAGCCGTGTTTTCTTCAAGCCGTCTGTTTTAATTTTCTCTTCGACACTGACAAACACGTGTTGGAGACATACCGATGTCCGACACGCATCGAACACCATTACATATCGCCACCGAAAGCATGTCGGTGCTTCCCAGAGTGTGCTAGTCAAAAGTTGATCATCCACTCTCTTTCCCATCCATCTTCATTTCCTCAACAATCAATTTTCGCCCCAAACAGAATGAGAAGATATTGCGGATATATTTACAACAGAGTTTGTTTTGAGGCAATATTGTTTTGCGCCATAGCACATTCAATTTTGGAGTTCCAAGTATGGCCTAATTTTATTATTTAGGTTTGGCCCATTATAAAAATAAAATTAAATTAAAAATAGACATGATTAATATTTTAGCCCGATCATTACATGGAAGTTCATTATATGAAATAATAGCCCATATCTTTATGTTTTATTTTTCTTTTTGAACTTAAGCCTAAGTTATTAAAATCTTATTTAATTCTAATTAATTAATAAAGATAATGTTTTAATTTATCTCTTATGCTACATTTAAATTTTAAATGATTGAGAAAAAATCAAATTCCTATTAAGTTAATACTTTAATTTTATCTAAATTTTATTTAATGTTAAAAAATAATTTAGATAACATTTCAATGTTATTTCTTTCAATTAAAATTGAAATATTAAATTATAAAGATAATATTTTAATTTTATCTCTACTTTATTTCATTTTAAAAATTGTATAGATAATATTTTTTTTGGTTATTTTAAATTCATTATCTTATCCCACTAGCCGAAATATGGTTGAGATAATGATAAGATTTTATCACTTTTAACATTCAAAGTTCAATTGAATTAGAACCTTCAAAACATTGTGGCCTTATAAATAGGTGTCATACATTACATTTTCAAGTACATTCATTTCTCCGTGAAATACATACAAATACAAATATAGTATATTCTTTAGTACATGGGAAGCCGTCAAGAGTTGAAGTCTCAAATATATTCAAATATATCTCTTATCATTTTCACAAGATATGATAAGCGTATAAGTATTTTTATGGGATTATATGCGTATGTTTGATTTTTGGAACATTGATTATGAGGTCCTTTATGTATGTTCTAAGTTTGGATAGGAGTATAGTAACACTACGCATTAAAATTTCATATCACCTATGTTTGGAATAGATATGTATGTATGAAGTTCGTTAATTTCCGTACAATATCAATGCATGTACTTATGTGCTTATTGATATTTTATCTCAACCCCCTCATTATACCACTTTCAAGAAATTGATGATTCGTGGCAATTAAAGCATGAGAGGGCTGACGAATTGGCAAGTAAAGGAGACCCACCAAGCTTTTATTTATTTAAAAACTTATCTAATTGTTGATTTGATATTATGACTACTAGAACTTCTAGTATTTTCTTTTATGTTGATGTCAAATTTTTTTTTTTTTTTTAGTTATGTATTCACTCTTGCAATTTCATGATTTTATTTAAATAAATTTCAAGATTTCGAAAGTGCAATTACGATTTTAGTGGCACTCGAGCTTTGGAACTCAAGTTGTCACAGTTGTTATAATCTAATTCCAAATCATAGGCTAACAACATAATGAAGGAATGAGAAATTCTAGGAAAGTAAATAAAAGTTGCTAAAACTGTTACCGCCAAAGGCTGATGTTGAGCTACCAAAAGCGGGAGATGAAGAAGCTCCAAACGCAGGCATTGAAGTTCCAAAAGCAGGGGATGATGAAGCACCAAACACTGAAGTTGAACCTACAGGAGAAGAGGATTGGGCACCAAACACACCAGTAGAGGTACCACCAAAAATGGAACCCCCTGTCTGTGAACCAAATGGGCTTGTACTACCAAAGGGTTTAGGAGCAAATGGATTGCTACTAGCATTACTGGCTTGCCCAAAAGCTGGTTGTGACCCAAATGCGCTAGATGATTGCCCAAAGGCTGTTGGATGCACCATAAAATTAGTAGACATGCAATAGATCATGGACAGATAACAACTATTTATTCACTTACAAACACATTTAATAAACTTACAATGTTGATGTGTGTGCAATTATTCACACAAATTGGAAATGGGAAGAGAAAAAAATGATAGATGGACGTAAGCAACTAACAACCAAAAGTCAAGCTAGCAATTAGCTAAATAGTTGCAATCGAATGGATTCACTAATGAAGATGGTCATAAGGGTTAATAAGGGCGCAGTCAGGTCAAAGTAAAAAATTGGAAACTTTTTGAACCTTGGATTGAATTGAGAAAAGAAAAAAGAACAGAAAGCTAGTGAAAAAATTCTATAATTTTCTTTCCAATCAAAAGAACTCAAATTTGATTATAGATATCATGTGAAGATGAAGTATGAATTGTTTTCTCCCACAAGTATGTTTGGGCACTCGTTTCTCTAATCTTTTTTCAACGAACCAAATCAAGGAAATATGTTCCTCAGTATTTTATCCTCGCTAAAAAACTGAAATATAAATCAAGTAATATCTTCCATATTAACAAGAAATTTCCAGAATGCATTATAACCATCAAAACATTAAATTAAACTGTCACAAGACAATTTCAATATACCATCAATAGCAAAATGCATTATCAACCTAGAATCTCCAAACTGAAGAGCCAATGTCAACCAGCAGGAAACTTGCAATTAAAGAAATATCAAGAAAAGAGGAAATAAAGCAAGGTCTGATAAGAACCAGGTTTTAACATATAACAGCAAAAGTGACCAATATTGAAAATAGAAAGACGGCAAACACTTACGGTTGCTTCCGAACATTCTCCTTCAGCAGAATAGAACCAATAGTAGACTTGTCGATAATCCAAACCGAATAAACTATATGCGATGAAACCTGGAAATCAATGAATTTCCTCTGAATTCAGATGTGTGTGTGTAGGTTTTTACATATATAGAAGAATATACACACGCAAAGATCGAATAGAAAGCTAGGGTTATTACAATATTAGTAGACTACCTAAGAAGAGAAAAGAGTAACGCGGGTGACGTCGATTCAACAGCAACACTTTCAACCCAGAACCGAGTTGCGTACGAACAAAGCTGTGTTCAAGGTTCAACTGCGGGGAGAGATGTGGAAATGGGGAAACAGGGAAAAATAGAATTATTAGAGTGCAATAGGAAGTGTGAGCAAATTGCACAAAACGGTCTTGTATAAATATGAAGGGCCGTTTAGATGCCTAACCTTGGGCCCGACGCGGGCCGGCCCATCTTTCTTAGCAGATCGTTTCAGACCCTGTAAGCTACGAGGAATTAGTGGCAGCCATTTTTTTCCGAGAGGCCTTTGACCAAATAAATTAAAAAAAAAAAAAAAAAAAAAAAAAATGTTTAAAAAAAAAAACAAAAAAAAAAAAAAAAAAAAACAACAATGTTTAAAAACTTGCAAATCAAGAAACAGGCAAATTTACCCTTACCATTTCGAGAAGAGAGCAAGGAAAGAGGAAAGTTACTATAGCACCGACAAAAAAGGAAAAAAATCTTCGACCTAGTTGGGCATTTCTCTCTAAAGAAGTTAAACTTTTGATTTAGTTAAAAGCATGTTTTTATGTTGATTTTCCAAAAAAAAAAAAAAGGATTCTATGTATATTTGTTGAGAAATCTGTGTGTTTATGGTTGTGATTTGTAATTTTGAGAAGGTTTTAATGTTAGAGAGTGCCAAAAATGGTAGAGATCGTCAGAAATGGAGTTTCTCGACGATCTCCAGGCGATGGCACAATCCCAATTGACTGGGCCATCTGGGTTCCAGACGGTCCATTATCTGGGCAGTCTGGCAGCCGGCCCAGACTTTGAAATTTTTGTATTTTTGTTTTTAATTACTTATTTATATTTTTTATTTAGCATATTTATTTATTTCATTTAATTATTGAAGTTAATTATTTATTTTAATTGCTTATATTTTGTTGTTTAATATTTAATTATTTATTTGAATTGTTTAATTTTAATGTATATTATGTACTTAAAATTATTTATTTGAAATGCCTAATATAAATTGTTCGCATTCGAACTCCGATCTAATAAAAACAGTTCCCTAACCCTATCTCAGTTAAATGTGAGTTCAGTCCTTATTCCCAAGTCGGACAATCCCTCCGTTATCTCAGAAAAATATCATGATTACCCCCTATCATATCACCCTATCAATCAAATACACTTGCCACAAGTGACATCATCACCTCCCGAAACAATCAATCCTAAGTCCTCAACTCCAGCCCCATGCAAGTCATCATTATCTGGGTAAAACATTGACATATGGCCACCGGCCTCATCGACCAATCACAAGAGAATTCGGTGACCCGAGTTTCGAGCTTGGTACTGTTGCTGATTTGACTGATTTTATGTAATGTCGGCTGAAACCATGTATAAATAGTTGAATAGGACTCTTGTAAAGGGCAAGTGATTTCATACAACAACTCAATGCATAATTACACTCTCTAAACATATTTTGTGGTCTTTTTTCAACAATAAATCATCCTTTTTTCTTAAAGTTGGCTTAAGATTAGCCTTGCTAATTTTGACGTCAATATAAATGTTTTATTATTTATCTAAATATTGATTATTTGCTAATTTAGTTTAATTTCTTATTTTATGTTAAGTAATAGTGAAATAATTAAAATAAATAATGAAATATTATAAGTAATATACAATAACAATTAAAATAAGTATTTAAACATAAAATAAACAATTAAATTAAGTATTAGTAAAATAATTAAAATATTAAAATAAACTATCAAAATAAGTGTTAGTAAAATAATTAAATATTAAATAAGTAATATACATAAATAATTTAAAAAATAATTAAATATTAAATAAGTAATATACATAAATAATTTAAATAAATAATTAAATATTAATAACATAATTAAATTAAGCAATTAAGTTAGGAAATTAAAATATTAATCAAATTAATTATTAGTAAAATAATTAAAATAAATGATTAAATATTAAATAAGTAATATACATAAAGAATTAAAATAAGTACTCAAACATTAATAAAAAAATTAAAATAAGTATTAATAAAATAATTAAATTAAGCAATTAAAATAAGTAATTAAATATATTAAAATAAATTATCAAAATAAGTGTTAGTAAAATAAGTATTAATAAAATAATTAAATTAAGCAATTAAAATAAGTAATTGAAATATTAAAATAAGCGATCAAAATAAGTGTTAGTAAAATTAGTAAAATAAATAATTAAATATTAAATAAGTAATATACATATAGAATTTAAATAAATAAATAAATATTAATAAAATAATTAAATTAAGGGCTTGTTTGAGCCACATTATTTTCAAAAAAAATATATTCTTCAACAGTAATTTGACATAATTTCAACTACATATTCTTTAATAAAATAACATTACACGCAAATTTAAAACTTTCCTTATTTTTTAACCACACATTTTCCATTGATTTAACATGAATAATGCATTTTTCCTAAAATGTGGCTCAAACATGGGGCAAGCAATTAAATTAGGAAATTAAAATATTAATCAGATTAGCAAATTAAGTATACGTAAAATATTAATTTACGTTTATTTCTTTTATTCCATTATCTGTTGATTATTGCATATAGTAGCAGTTTATTAGTTTATTTTTGTAATATTTTGGTTTATCAATTATCTATTGCACAGGGTTCTCATATTTGAAATTTTGCAGGATGGAATATCATCTGAACGATGCTGTCAGATAGATTCCTGGTAAAGTTACATCGAACTGTAACTTTACTAGCTTCACTTCGATATTAGATTTGCTGGATGACGAGCACATGGACATTTGACGTCGATCGTGCTTATGGTCATTGTATTCGTTGCGCAACGTACAGTGGTCTGGACAGTTGTTCGATGTCCTGGTATGTCGGTTGCTAAAACCAGTTGACGGAGATGCCCTCCATTTTGATCTTGGGGGCGAGGTAGAGACATTCTCCATATTTGAGTTTGTCCTTGTCACTAGATTGCGATGTACGGATGAAGAAGTGGCGATGGCCCATATTCTTAGGAACAAAAGGCTGTTGAATGAATATTTTCGTGGACAGACGACAACTACTCTAGCACAGTTGGGAGATGCATTAAAGAGATATGATCAGATATCTGATAGACTGAAGCTGGACTTGGTGCTTATCATCCAGAGCGTACTCGAGTTTTATCACAAGGAGACACAGATTGACATTTTCCATTTGGAGGTTGTTGATGACATTGATACCTTGAACAACTATCAATGGAGACGGGGATGCTTTGTAGATACATTACCCGTGTTCAGGAGGAGGTTTTCAATACCTAAGGGGAATAAGCCCGAGCTCAAGTACGATATATATAGATTGTCGTTGGCGTTGCAGGTATATGTTTAAGTTAATGAATTATCTACGCTTTTTTTTATTAAATTCTATATATAACAATTGTAATTGCTGCAGATATAAGTGTACAAAACTGTCCCTATCTTGGCCAGTTGGTATGCGAGGAGAGAGGAGATACTCTATCCTCGGATGCATCATTAGCGAAAACAAGACAAGTCGCTTGCTAGACAGTTATCAACTCTTTTCGATGATCCTGATATACGTATTATATATTTGCGATTTTATGTTGTAGGTCCTTATTACAATCTCAATACATGGATATTAACTGTGAAATGTCAAAATGTCAACTTGATGTCCTCACTGAGTTGGCATCGTCGATCGATGAGGAGAGTCAGATTTATATTCGCAGACTGTCTATTCCGATTGCGCATGACGATCAGATGCCTGAGTCCAGCATGGATTGAGATATGGTATGTTACTGTGCAGGATTTGTTGAATATCACTTTCATCTTGTAATTAAACGCTTCATTTGTAATATTTATTTTTTCAGAAGGGTCGTTTAATATTACCTCCGTCGAGGAGATCACGTCCAGCGAGGATGTCACCTTCGTCGAGAAGATCACGTCTAGCTGCGTCAAAGGTTCAGATGTCTGAGTCACGTGTGGATCGAGATAGAGTATGTTACTTAAAAATAATTTGTCGATGTCGTTTCGTTTTTTTAATTTAAGTTATTCATTTATTTAAATATTGTACATTTCATTCATTCATTTATAATTACGAAAAAATTGTAGAATTTATATTATTTATTTAATATTTAATTATTTATTTTATAGTTTATGAGTTTATTTATAATGTTTGTGTGTATTGTGAAGAACGCAGTGTGTTTAAAAAAATCTTCGAATACTATTATTTCAAATAATTAACATAAATAATATGTATAAATAATGTGCATAACCAATGAAACTAATTAATGAAATATTTAAATAAAAAACTAAATCTAATAATTAGCACAAATAATATGCATAATCAATTAAACTAATTAATGAAATATTTAAATAAAAAACTATATCTAATAATATGCATAAATAATGTGCATAACCAATTAAACTGATTAATGAAATATTTAAATAAAAAATTAAATTTAATAATTAACATTAATAATATGCATAAATAATTAACGTCAATATTATAAATAATTACATTATCGATATTTTATAAACAAATGTAAAATTACACATCTGTTACATCTTCATGCAGAGGAATTTGACTTGTGCAATATCTTCTAATGTCTTGTTGCATCACACCTATCGCACTTACGAGACTGGAGAAATTTTTTTGTAGATGGTATTCTAGACGTACGTGTACGTCCAAGAGTATGTGGTCCGACTGCTTGTAGCAATAAGTTATTCAGTGAGAAAATGTGATCGGGAACTTCCTACTCGACTTCATTTGGTACATGAAATATTGTTTCGGCATACGCTGCTAACCAATAATCAGTCATGTATTAAGCACTGCATAAGGTGTGTGGTGGAAATTTTTTATGCATAGCCACTACCACTACATGTGTACACAGAAAACTCTTCAAGTGAAACTGTCTACACGTACAAGTATTATCATTCAAGTTCACGATGTATCCGAAATTACGTATACATCTCACGGAGAAGCGAAATTGATTCAGTGGTTATACATATAACTTTCTCGCCACATTTAGAGTCTTAAAGAGTTTATCTTCCTGAGCCGGAGTTAGCGCATTGTGCAACTCTGTGATTTCTCACGTCGATCATAAAATCGCTGTTGTAGCTTAACATTAATGTTCTCAACCATTGCGAGAATTGATAACTATCGATCCTTCTTGAATAAGACATTAAGCGACTCTGCATTGTTCGATATCATCATGTTGTATTGACGTCCTGAAAAATGTGATCATGCCCAATGTTCGATCCCCTTCTCTATTAGATACTCCCATACAACATACGATTTACTGTCTAATTCGATCATGAACTTTTCAAACTCTTCAAAACTGTAAGCCTCAACAGCTCTCCTAAACAACACAACGATGTCCTTGTCTCGATACCTGGTCTTCAGATTTTCCTATTTATGGTACATATAATAACCATGATGTACCTTGGTGAAGATTTCGGCGATACAATTTATTACTGACTGTCATCGATCGATTACTAATGCAAGGTTCTCGACATCCCCAATTACTTCCCTCAACTTCGTGAAAATCCAACTCATCGCTAGATCATTTTCTCCGTCGATTATGCTGAATGCAAAATGATAAATTTGGATGTTGGCATCTTGACATATTGCAATAAGCAACTTGGCCCCGTATCTCGCCTTAAGGGTTGTGCCGTCGACTAGGATTAGGGGTCACATTGCGTTTCGAAATCGTCGAACGCATTGTCCAAGGGTCATAAAGAAATACTTGAAACAATTCTTATCATTCTTCTCAATAAAAAATATCAATCCAGTATTAATTCTTCCCATATTATAATAATACCTGACCAATGTAAATAAATAATAATCATAACTTAGATAATCAATTAATATTAAATTAACAGAAAAATAAACAATTCAATTAAATAATTAATTATATATTAAATATACAATTGAATTATATAATTACATAAACAATTGAAATAAAATAATTAACAATTAAAATAACAAAGCAATAAACACCTAAACAATGAAATACCTGGCCAATTTAGCATAACTTTCCTCGATCGAACCCATCAAGTCCTCCAATGCGCATTCTTTGGCCTTCCAAGTCTTCTGACAGCTTATGATCACCTCGTACTCTTGCCAAACGTCATTAATGATGTCCGAAGGTCTGTAAATCGTTCGTGGATCTTGAAACTTGTGCATTATTTCTCGACAAATGAACCATGATCTAGCCTGCCTGTGATCATTTCGACGAATATCAATTTCACAAGTATGTTCCCGTGCATACTTACGAACTACAAAGAACTTATTTATGTCCATCTTCTTTGCTTGCAAATGCCAATGGCAGCTGTCGTTAACGCCGATAATTGTGTACGTCGACTTATTTGATTTCTTCACTTTAAACTCGAAGTTATGCTTCAAAGCAATCTGGTGCATAGCTTCTTGCAATTCTTTTTTTGATTCGAACAGTTGCTCGATATATACATCTTCATTATCGGGAACCACGCGCGAACAATTAGAGGACGTGTACTCGATCCGACCTGTGAGCTCTCACCCGACTCATGTCTCCTATGGTATAAAGCAAGCAAATTCTCGTTTGTAAATGTGTTTTCATTCTCGTTGTCTTCAACTATCGAGAAAATTCTTTGCGTAACAGTGTGATCATGGTAAGTAGTAACTGTCTCGAGAATAAACACATCATCTTCTTAAACAATCTGAATTGTATCCCAAATATCATTTACATTACGATTCTCTTCCTCAAAAACTCTGTGTTCACTCTCGGGGACATTCTTCCTCAATAAAGTTACGCAAATGGGAGTCGACTTTCGGCCTTGGTTCAATTTAATTAGATGATTCATCTCCACTTCAAAAGTAATTTTCATAGGTCGAATCGGAATGGTTGAATGCTTATGAAATAAAAATCTCAATTCCATATCGTATTGAGAGAGATCGATGTTAAGCATATTTTGTATATCATGGTACATTTTTGTAAACGATGTACTCCTTATTATACAAATTGCTTTAACCTCATCTCCTTCACTCGTTCATTTCCATTCCCACTAAGATTTTCATTCTTTTGAAATTTACCGAATTAACAAATTGGGACACATGCTGATGCAATATCTGCATCACAAATTAAAAATATTCGAAAATAATTAGATTAAACATAATGAATTAATATATAATTAATTTAATTGTTCATTTCATATTTAATTTAATTTTTTACTTAAAATAATTCATTGATTATTTTAATTGTTTTATTAATATTTATTTCAATTAGTTATTTATTTACTTCAATAAACAATATACATATAAACTATTAACATAATTCATAAAATATGAACAAATAAATGATAAAATAAATATTTAACATTGTTAAAAAAAGGTCCGCGCTGGCTGTTCCAGCCAGATGTTTCCAGTCGGCAAACGTCTAGAAAAATACAGCTTATCGTCCTTTTTTCCCCTTTTCCATGTAAATAAAGTTTAATTATTTATTTTACAAACGACTATGAATTTTTTCTGAAATAATATGTATACAGATGAATTTTTTCCTCGTTTTTGCTAAAAAAAAAATTATACATTCGTTTAATACTGTAATAATTCATCTGCCTACACCGAAATAAGATTTAAAGATTCAAACAATATACTAATTTAACTAAAATAAAATTAAAAATACATATTTACATTTACCAATTTCGAGTGCCGGCTGTAAGTAATATTTTTTTGTTGAGCCTTTGATAATTTTGTGAGATTTCAATGTTCAAGTAGATGAAAGATGAAATTTCTTTTTAACTGTATTGAAGAAACTGATAAAAAAAGTGATTTTGAAATTTACGTGGCGAAGTGATTGAATTTATTTAAACTTTTAAGGATTTTATTGTCCTTCAAAGAATTAACATTTTTTTGTAATTATGAAACATGATAAGAGCAAAAGTGTATTTTTCAACTCAAGAGGCCAATGTGGTGAATGCTAAAAAAAATATTCAAAGTGCAACACCAACACTCTGACTCAACCATTTTAAAAAGTGCCCCCTAAGCTACACCGACTTATGGAGTCGACTTTTTTCTTTTTATTTTATTTTTGTTTATGAATAATCTTAATTATTGTGAGAGTTGGCTCGATCGTGAAACCATCTACATGGTTGTCTAAGGCTCCATGTTACAAAAGGCCCCAAATTTTTGCAATTTAAATACTTTTTTTCTCTTTTAAGTAACCAATATTTATTAAGGAGAAAAATAAAAAGAAAAACTCAAAATTAAGGTATTTGGACCTAATGATAAACGAGCTCAGCTGGACTTGGGGNGGGGCCACCTACAAGTGGTTTAAAAAGCAAGTAACGATCCTCCTTTTTTGGGGCTTGAGACTGACCACATTCAATGTAGGTAGAGTTAAATTATATACAAATAAAATATTAAATGTACAAATTTTTCTTTTTAAAAAAAAGGCGAAATAAAAAATTATGCTGTTATCAATAACTAAAACTTGCAATAGTAAGATCATATGCTTGGATCTATTGTAACTCCTCGATTATTATATTGTCAACTTGATCTTGAACATGTAATTCTCCACTCCATATTCCTAGTCGTTCAAGCATATTAGAGCCTCTAATATATCTTCTTTTAGCATTGGTCATTTGTCTAACTAAATCATGTCACTTAAACTAAACGCAGCCTCATATGTAGTAGGCATAGAAAGTGTCAGCAGGTCACATGAAATTTTTGATACAAATGAATATTGTCATTCGTTTTACGTCCAGCACGATTGAATATCAATCTTCTCTATTTCTTTTGATCCTAGAACACTAAGATCATTCATAAGGAAATACCTAGAAAACTCAAGAGGGTTTTCAACATTTGTACCATCATATACTGTTCTATAATCCCTTTTAAAATTATATGTTATGAGCAAGATGAAGATATTCTATTAATCTAAAAGCAATAATCTTTTTATGCAGAATTCAAAGTTTATCAATGTAATGTGAAGCGGTAACAAGATAACATTTTTGATATTATGGGTCCATAAATTAGAGGTAAAAGATATAACAATATTCAGATATGATAAAGCAGAAATAGCATTATTCTTTCATTTGTTAAATGCTTTCATAGTATCTGGACAAAGTGTTTTCTACAAAAAGATGTTTACCTGAGATCTAGATAGTTTTTCACGAGCCAAATAAAGTGCACGAAATCTATCATACAAAGTGGCATCTCAGCTACATCTACGTATGCAGCCATACTTTCGTGAAATCTTTCTCGCGAATAAACCCACTTGGAAAGAGTTTTTCGAGAACCACCAAACTCTAATTCAGCATGATGTGAGTCGACACCACACTGACTCATTTTGTAGGACTTTTGCAAATGTCTATTCAAATGAGAAGTACTTGAATCAGGTTTCCTACTATGCTCATCATCACTAGTGAAATCCATTTGTAATTATCAAACTTCGAACACTTAAAATTAAAAAATTATAGGAAATAAGTTGGAGATTATTGGATAAAGAAATTTATGGAAAAAATTAATAGCAAAAACTACAAGTAGATTGAAAATTGGAGAAGAGATTGATAGCAAAATAAAATAAAATAAAATAAATCTTTGAATTGGGTATTTATAAAAAAAAATAAAAAATTACTATTTTGAAACTTCAGAATGTCTTTAAGAGATGTTATATGCATGGGATGGGAGTCTAACACGACTCCATTCAACCCACAAGTGTGGTACGCATATGTCTAAATCACTTGCATAAACACTAGCTTGCTTTTGCAGCTAGTCAATACTAGCCTGCAAAAGCAAACCTAAAAATTAGGCCCACGAGCCCACATATGAGGTCGGCCCATATTTAGGCTTGTCTGGCTTGCAGGTTAACTCGTACATAGGCTTCAAGCTGTCCCAGCTCAAGCTTTTTCAAGGCAAGCCAATAGGCTCATTTGTTACCACTATTTAGACGATCACCAACGGTAAACTACCACTCCAATGATCCACCAAATTTGGTTTAATTCATTATTCTCTATTTTGCCCCCATTATCTTTTACACCAAATCTTTGTTCCATCTATATCCTTATTTTTAGTGTTAAGAGCATCTCCAATGATTACATCAAATTTGGTGTAATAACTCTTTTTATTTTAAAGAGGTGATATGCACTCTTCCAAATTCTTTATAATTTTTAAATTACAATAAAGAGTGAATTTGATTGACAGCCCAACCCATCCTCTTAATCTTTTGACTCACTCTTCTTTCATCTTTTAAGCAACGAATAATTACAAAAAAATATATAAAAAAAAAATAGCAGGTGAATTCATGTGAACCTAACCAAGAGAAAGTATGCAAAAAAAAGATCTTGCAGCCAAAAGACGAAAACTATTTCCATAATGTTTCATGCCATTAAAAATCATTAATAAGGCCTATGTGGGTGGAAGCTCAAAGCATTACCTGAAAATCAATAAATAGAGGACATGGAAGTTAGTTAATAAAACGTTAATCTATGACCTTGTTTGATTCCCATTCTTGTCAAAAATATATTTTTGAGTAGTGTATTGATGGAAAATGTGTGGTTAAAAAATAAAGAAAAGTCATGAGTTTGTGTGTAATATTATTTTATTGAAAAATGTTTGGTGGAAATTGAGTCAAATTACTGTTGAAAAATGTATTTTGATGGAAAAATGAGGCTCAAATAAGGGCTATAACAAAATTGGTTATAAGCTAGCCATTGGATGATCGCTACTTGTCAATAATCATAAAGACTCAATTACTCCAAAAATTCACAAGAAATTCTGTAAATGGTCATTTCTCTCTTATTCCTTACTGAGCATAGTCTAAAGTGTGATTAGGAAGAGAAAAACATATCTAAGTTCGAGAAATTTGTTGATCGTGATTTGAATGTTAACAAATTAACGTCGTCTGTAAGAATCATAAACAAAGAGAAATGATTCATTGAAGCAAAAGAATTACAGAAATGTATAGTAGGTTGAGTCATGCTGAAGCAAATCAGGAGAAAGTAAATGTATGAGGAATCGGAGTGAAGGCATACAATAATAATCCAGTTAATGTGATATAAATTTAAAAGGGTGGTGGGAGAAAGATCCGATGAAGCTGAAAGCAGCTCTTTCACCCGCTCAGCATCACCGTCAACAGAAGAAAATGTCTACATGAAAAAGCATCTGGGAAATGACAAAAAGATTCAGAGCGTTGACTACAGAAAATGCTTCATTGTATTCAAAAGTGGAAAATCTAAACGATGGATCTATATAGTATCTAGTGAAAACGATATAGAACCTATAGCAAGTTTCTTACGAAATAATAGCAGCAACATTCGGGTATCAAAAACTTGTATCAATTTGCTTGATAAGCTATGGCAGGATTGCCGAATGAATATATCTATCACAATTGATAAGCTCGCAAAGGAAATCAATTCTTATGACAAATGGTGCACCAAACGTTATCATTGGACGGTGGAGAGGAAGAAAGCCTAATAATTTCTCATATTCTGCTCTTATGTGCGAGGATTATGAAGGTCAACCTACAAGGTCATACGAATTAGAAAGCAATGAAGAAAGCTTGTTGTTCTTAAAGGAAATTAAAGAGGTTCCAATTCCAGAAAACTCTATGTGGAAAAGAAGATCCTTTGTACTACTTATACGAGTATATGAATCAAATGAGGCTAAAGAAGGCAAGCCCTGCACTAAAGTGCCAAAGTTTCCACTTAACGTTGGATGGATCTACGAAGAGGTAGTATAGTAAGTTACCACCGAGTTTAATCAGGAGTCGACTGCAACTAAAAGTAGGCATTCCTAGGAGTTTTCGCTGGAAGAGGCTAGGGCAGTTACCAATCATAAGGCTAAAAAATATGATATAGGAAGAATGTGAGTCTTTTCAAGAGGTACTTTAAACGTTTTAGTGCTGACTTATAGCATGTAAAACTATCTGACAGAAGGCTGAAGATGCCTTATGGAGTGAACTGTTGGTGGAAACTCCTTTCTAGAGAGATGTTTGCAACAAAAATTCAGCAACTTACCATCAACTGGTAAACCTAATAATAACTGAAATCCAAACAGAGGATATGATTAAGAACAATAAAAAAAATAGAGCAAGACCACATAGAAAAGCTTAGAAGATAAAGGGAAGACCCCGATGTAAGCACCCAGGTTGCCAAAGTAGCAGTATATTCACTTTGACGAACACAAAGAAATTGCGCATACAATCTCAGCAACACCTTAGCAAACAATTAATGAAGCTCGTCAACCATCCTTTGAGGTTTCCAAGCTAAAGTTTTACAAAATTTACCACATTTGGGATTACAACACGAAAAACATTTTGAAATACCTAAATCGGGAAATTTATGGAGTCAATAGGAAGAGTGCTGTCAATTTTTATATCTTGCAAGTGTATGAGTCGTTATAAGTAATAAAGTGGACCTATGAGTCCGAATATCATTCCTACGAGAATTACTATTTAACAATTGGTTCAATTATTTCTAACATGAATTTGATCGAAAACAAATAAAATAGTTATTTTCTTTTTGTGATTTTCTATTTTAAATGTACTAATACAAATAAAAGTGAGTTTTTAATATGATGGTTTAAGTGTTAGAATTCATGATTTTATTATAGTTATCTCTTTAGTTACCAAGTTTTATACAATTAATTATGTTTACCCTGATTGAATTCTTCTAATGTATTCAATTTATCTCTCTCGAGTTCTCACTGAGACTATTTAACTAATTCAATCACATATNAAAATTTAAAACTTTTTAATTAAAATTAAGATTCAAAAATAGGTTACAATAATTCGTCCTAATTAAATGCTTAATTACACATCATGAGAGAAGAATAAAAATACAAAAATGAATTAAAATACATCATCGGGTATTAAAGAAAACGAGATGAAGATGAAGATCTTACAACAATAATCCATCCCTTCTTGTGAAATCCTTGAAACCCTAGTTTCTTGATTGATTTCTTGATTTTTCCCCCTCCTTTTGGTTGAATAATATATATACGATGATCCCCAAACCTTCGGTTGAATATATACGTATAATGAAACTCCACAAGCCTCTTTTGATTGTTGTGTTAAAGTTTGTATTTATCAAAAAGATTTATGCAAACTCCTTGTTCAATTTGATATCAACCGAAGAATTTAAATTTGTTTTTACTAAATAATTCAAATTGATTTCTGTTAAAGAGATTAAGAAATAAAAGGAAGCAAATTCCTTTTTTATCCTTTTTTAAGTAGACTACTTTTCTCATGTAACTTTATTTTTACATCTTCTTTTATTTTGCAATTAAGTCATCTTCATTCCAAGATTATAATATTTGACCTGAGAAAAGTTTCAATTTTTTTTACAATTTAGTCCTCAAACTTTCCAAATATTGAATTTAACTCCCGAGACTTATGAATTTTTACCAAATGCTCCATTAATATTTCCAATTGATATCTTGCAATCCGATTTCAAGTCAACTCCAATTAAGCTCCAAATAGCCTCTTTTCATATAAATTGTATCCAAGATTTTCCAAAATTAAGAGGGACAAGGTTGAGGAATGACGCTAAGGTATGCAGGAATATCACATACATCAATCAATGTTCCATATCCCCGACCTCTGGTAATGGAGATAAACACCATAATCGGAGGTCTTTTATAATGCACAGAGAAATTACGCTCGAGTTGCTATAACTTGGCGCTGGAAAATTGATGTATTTGAGGTAATCCTAAAATCATATCAGTTCCAATTATATTTAATGATGATACGAACAGAAAATTATATATGCCCATTGTGATGTATTGGTGGTACGAGCAATCATAGCATGCAATGATCTCAATTGTATGTTGGTAGACAATAAAAGTTCCGTAAATATTTTGTTTGGAAATGCATTTGACCAAATGCAGGTCGACCATCCCTAAGTACCTATAACTGAGCCTTTTTATGGATTCAAAGGTGATAGTTTGGTCCTATATGGGTAGATTACTTTGACAACGGGAGTCTTGGAAGGCTCACCTAAACTAACTAAAAGCAGTAACATTTATTCACCATTTTTACATGAAGTTCCAAAATCCAAAAAGAGTGACCAATGTCAAGGGAATTAGGTGATTGCACGCGAGTGTTACCTTAGCGTACTGAGAAAAGTAGTCCTGAGAACCCCAATAATTAAAACAACGATGGAGATAGATGATAAGTGCATTTTGTGTACTTATTTAGGCCATATTATTAAACTTTTAGGTTGTCAAATTATTAATTTTTAATAACTTGGGTTAATTTTCGTTTGTTTTTAGTTATGAACTTGTTTGAAGCAATTGGAAAAGAAATGAGAATCAATTGGCTATTGGATACAATTTTTGGGATCAAATTTTACACTCTCAAATTTAAGGACTGCACAATTAATTGAATTCAGGGATTAAAGTGCATTATTGGAGAAAATTGAAGCCTTGAAGAAGGAAACAAGAAAAATGAGTTGGAATAAATCTTTATGTTTTATCCAAGGACTTCCAATTGAACTCCAAATTAAAAGGCAGCTACTGTTGGGGTTATATATATACCAATTTGGGTAGCAAGATTTTGAAAATGAAAAGACTTTGAGAATGACAAGTAGGAAAATTTTCTACGTAATTAGAGCAACTAGAAACTAATAAAATATTCGGGTGACAATTATTACAGATGGCAATGAATTTAAAATTTTGTAGCAAAATGTCTTTGTAATTTATACACGTTTTGAATACCAAATGTTTCCTAGCAATAAATATTTAGTAGACTTTTTCTTTCCTAACAATAAATATTTAGTAGACTTTTTCTTCCTATCAATACCAATTTCAAAAAAAGTCTTTCTAAAATTTATACGTTACCAATTTCAAGAAAGTCTACTAGCGATTAATTTTTGAAGACATGGTCTTTCAAAAGATATATAATACGTTTGAAAAGTTTTAAAAAAAATTTACACCAATTTATATTATCTTTGCTACTAAAGTTCAATTGTTAAAAATATCTAACTAGTTCTACTAAATTTTTTTTTATTATTTTCTGTTATAATCTTTGCTTGTTGTTGTCTTTCTTTACAATCTTTAGGATCTTTTTATCAAAAAAACTCCGACACTAATTGCTTCTTGGTCTGTAAAGAGGAGTCACCTCTATTTCTATCTAAAAAAAAAAAATATGGCTTCCTACAACGACTAATTTTCCTATTTCTCTATTTTCTAAACAAGTATTAATATATTTGTTAAAACTTTCTAATGAACAAGTAAGTAAGATAGTATAATCTAAATGCATAAAATATTAGAACTTTAAAACGATATGCTTGTAATAGCCTTTGAGTACTTTACCATTCAACAAATTGATTTCGTCGGACCATTTTTTCTCTCTCTCTTAACTTTTTTTCTTGGACTTTAAAGAAGGTTTGGCACTGTAACCAAAAAGGTTTTCATCATATTTAAAAAGGCTCTAAAAAACTCGCACTATTGAGACACAAAATAACCAATTTAATTCAGAAGATTACTTTATCTTTTGGCCATGGAATCCAGAATAAAGAGACCAAGAGCGTTAAAATTGTATTTTTGAAACTGAAATAAAATATTATTTGTAAACAAATTAATTGCTTACTTGGTGTTTTCCCTTGTAAACCTTGCCCGAAAAATAACTAAAGTAAACGAAAATTATAACACAAGAGAAGATATGAAAAGAACTTACTTTAATTTCGAAGTCTTTGAATTTATAAGGATGTTTTTAAATTTACAAAGATGGTGGAGAAATTTTTGAGTACAAGAGTAAAAGTGTGCTTTGTGCTTTTTTCGGTGTGTTTTCTTTCATGAGAGGTGTGGATATTTATAGATGCTGGTACATCACATCTATTCTATTGGTGTTGTAAGTGTGCTATCAATAATTGAAGAATACTGTGCAAACTTTATGTGTGCGATCTAAAATCAAAGAAAAATTAAATAATGTACAATTCTCCATGTAAGTAATTGAAGAATGAATTATTTGAAAAGATGTTTCTGACAACTTTGTCTTTACGCCTGACTTTGCTTGAAATCTGAGAACCAACTTTACAGATGTTTGAAATTGTTCAAAAAGCTTTATCTTTATGTCTCTTCTTTTTGACTTTTTTGTCTTGATAATTATTTCTCTGTCTTTCTATCTCGTCTTTTTCAATTATTAATCTTATCTGTCTATCATTTTTGCTATGGCTTTTAGTTCTGGATCCATCTCATTACCGTTGCCAGTAGATATGTATGCTTCCTCTTCTGTATCTGATTGGATTTCTGTAAATTCACCATTAGTCTCTTGAAACGTCATCAGATATAAATCCTTTTGTTCAACATTTGGTACTTGAATTTCTTTTGCTTTAATTCTCATGGCAAGGTGCATTTGGCAGAAAATAACTCTGCTGTTCCATTGTGCTACTAATTTGAAATCATTATTTTGAACTTATATCATGGTTGCGGTTTCTAATATTCTTCTTTCATCATCAATCTATCTAATTTTTATTTTAATATTTGTCCCCGAAGAGGGACTAAATCTTTTGGCTCCTTCATAAATTAAAATACGATGATAAGCTAGAATTACAATACCATTATTTACACGAGGGGGTATGAAATGAATTGAATCATTAAGGAACGGTCTTTTAACTGATCAAGAATCTGTTTAAGATTTGGTGGAAAAAATTGGAAAGATCTATTTAATATGTATATATTATCTATCATACAAAACTATAAAATTGGGTAAAAATGGTATTCTTTTTCAAAAATTGTATAATCGAAAGAAATTGTTGGATAATTGTGTCTAAGAAAGGCTGAATTATGGGCTGAATTGTATTTGGTACCATGTCTAATATTATTTATAGTTTTTGAAATAGATGCTTGTTTCAAGTGATTAATATCCTTATAAGAAGAAGGATTTGTAAATTTGAAAAATATTTCTTGACAAAAAATATTTGTAGTAATATCTTTCGAGTAAACTTGAAATGGATAAATTTTAAAGATAAAAGGAGTTCCAAGTATCACTTCTTGATCTAAGTTTTTGACAATGTAAAGTATATTTTTTAAACATATATTTAAATTGCAATCGCAAAATTTTGAAAGTTTAAATTGAATATTAAGTCTTTTGCCACTAGCATTAAAAAGTGGCACGGTAGTTTTTGCAAAGTATTTTGTCGAAATTAATCCTTCGATAAAGATTAATGAAACTCTTAAAGTGAATGACTAAAATAGTTGTAGTACCATTTTTGAAGTTGAATATGATTGATGATTTTGATCTCTTCTTCTTCAGTTTGAGGAGTAGAATGAGAAGTACCATCTTCTGGAAAAGAGGAAGAAGAGGATTCATAATCAAGAACGTATTCTTTTTCAAAATTTTTAGACCTTAAGAATACAACATCCATTTGAACTTCTTTCTTTTGATGTTTAAGAATAGAAATTTGAGAATTCATCTTATTAACTTCTAATCTTAATTGGACGAGAATTTGTAGGAATGCTAGATTCTTGAAAATTAGAATTATAAGGAAGTGAGACTATAAGTTTTTCTATCCCAAAAGGCAGTTGGAATAGTAGAACATATTTCATTCTCAATTCATTTTTATATGAAAATTATTTTAAACAATTGATGGATTTTGTAACCGTTCTTCAATTCTTTGAAATCTAAATTGTTTCTTTAAGAAAAATGAATATGTCTTTTCTTAAAATTAATATGGTTTATAATTTTTGAAATAGATGCTCTTTCAAGGGATTAACATACTTACATGAAGGACGATTTGAAAATTTTAACCAATTTTTTTTGTAGTAATACCTTTTGAGTCAACTTGAAATGGATAAATTTGGAAGATAAAATGAGTTCCAAGTATCACTTCTTGATCTAAGTTTTTGACTAAATAAAATATATTTTTTAAGCATATATTTGAATTGCAATCATGAGATTTTGATGTTTTATATTGGCTATTATGTTTTTTACGACTAGCACAATGAAGTGGCTTTGTAATTTTGACAAAGTATTTTGTTGGAATTAATCCATCCATAATGTAATTTTTATCTCCTCCAGAATCAATTAAGACTCTAGAAGTGAATTTGAATTCTTTATTGACTACAATAGTTGCAGTACCATTTTTTCAGTTGAATATGATTGATGACATTGATCTTTTCTTCTTCAGTTTGAAGAGTAGAATGAGAAATACTATCTTCTGAAAAAGAGGATTCATGATCAGAAACGTTTTCTTGTATTTAGCTTTTGAGAATACGACTTCCATTTGAACTTCTCTCTTTTGGTGTTCAAGGATAGAAATTTGAGATTTCATCTTATTAACTTCTGATCTTAGTTGGAGAAGATTTTGTAGGAATACTTGCTTCTTGAGAATTACAATTTTAAGAACTGAGATTGCTTGTTTTTCTATCCCAAAAGGCATTTGGAATAGTGAACATATTTCATTCTCAGTTCTTTTTTTACTTGAAAATCTTTTTAATAATTGAAGGATTTTGTTACTGTTCTTCAATCCTTTCAAATCTATTTTTTTCTTTAAGAAATTGAATATGTAGTTTCTTAAAATTAATATTATTGATAATTTTTGAAATAGATGCTTCTTTCAAGGAATGAACATCCTTATAAGAAGGACGCTTTGTAAATTTGAGAAATATTTCTTGACCAAAAATATTTATAGTAATATCTTTTGAGTCAACTTGAAATGGATAAATTTGGACGATAAAAGGAGTTCCAAATATCACTTCTTCATCTAAATTTTTGACCAAGTACAATATATTTTTGAAACATATATTTGAATTGCAATCATGAGATTTTGAAAGGTTATATTGAATATTAAGTTTTTTACTAGTAGCACCATAAAGTCGTTCAATAGTCTTCGCGAAGTATTTTTTTCAGATTTAATCCTTCCATATTGTAATTATGATCGACTCCTGAATCAATTGAGACTCTAAAAATGAATTTGAATTCTTTATTGACTACAACAGTTGTGGTACCATTTTTAAAGTTGAATACAATTGATGACATTGATATTTTCTTCTTTAGTTTTAGAAGTAGAATGGGAAGTACTATCTTCTGAAAAAGAGGAAGAATAGGATTCATGATCAAGAACGTATTCTTGTTCTAAATTTTTAGCTTTTAAAAATATGACTTCCATTTGAACTTTTTTCATTTGACGTTCAAGGATAGGAATTTGAGATTTTATCTCATTCACTTTTGATCTTAATTCAGAACTAGAAGTTTTTGAAGATGTGGATTCAGTATCAAGTCGTTTTAATATGTCCTTCATATTTGATGGTGTTACAAAGGTTTTCGATGTAGATGGTAAAAGATGAGAGAATATTTTCTTTAATTGAGGATCTTCAATCTTTTCAATTATTTCTTGAATAAGTTCTTTTTTTTTTAGCAAGAATATTTATAGTTTTACAACTACAGACTTATTTACCTTGACTTAAAAAAGAGAGGGAGTTCCAATAAAATGTTAGAGAATTGAGAATACAAGATTATTGAAGCTATCATTTTGTTGATGGTTATCAGTGGCTGCAATAACCTCTTGACAATCTTCAACAGTAAGATAGTTGTTCCACAATCTTTTAAGCAGTCATTTGAACCCACATACTAAATTACGGAAGGCGGTGATAGGATTAATGTCTCCACAAGTATAAGTTGCAACATAGCCATATTTTTGAGCATTTTAAGAAATTGATATTTTGTTAATCCATCAAGATTCCATTTGACAATTTCATCGTCAGTACAGGAAACTTAAGGTTTTGTCTTTTCCTCACAAAACGGACGAAAATAGTAATTTGGAAGTTTCGATTTTTTTTCCTTTAAATTTATTGATTTGTGATGGTTCATCTTCAATAAATTGAACTTCAAGTCCTTCAGCTTCAAGAAACAATTGGGCTTGCTAACTGTTGTCCCACTGGAAACTTGGATCATTTCTTCATCCAAGATAATACGTGTTAAGATTCTGATTGTATTGTCGTCTTTGAAAATTTTGAGAATAATTTACATTCTCTACTGACTGAGCAAATAGACTACCTACAATTCAATCGACACTATTATGATTCCTTCCACAATGCTTTCATTTCGATTCGACAATTTGAATTTTACTCATCCGTTCCATCTTTTGTTCTAATGATGCCAACTGAACTAATATTGCTATCAAAAAATCAACTTCATATACTCCAACAACCTTAATTCCATTCGCCCTTTCAGTAGGCCAAAGTGCACTAGTTGAATGCCAAGTCATCCATAATTTGGTAGACCAAATCAATGGTTCTTTTTGTGATAGAATCATCGTATGCAGAGTCCACGTTACCCTTCTAATTGGATTCAAACCAATGTAAAAGTATTACAACTGGAGCCACTTCTATAATCCATGTTGTATGCACTGATGGAGTAGACTCTTGTATCTCTCCTAAGCCTCTATATAACATTCGGAGTCCAATGTTGAAATATGGTAATCTTATCCCTCAGCTTCGCAATCCTTTTCAATGGGAAATAATTGTTAAGAAATTTCTGACTCAATTAGTTCGTTTTAGTGATACTCTGAGGTGGATAAGTGTCTAACCACTCTATAACTGAGTCTCTTAATGTATATGAAAAAGTCTTAGACTGATTGCTTCGCTTGAAATCTCGGATATTTAATTGTTGCACACATGTCAAAGAATCTTGTTTATGACATTCTGAAACACATTTATGACATCCATCCTCAAGTAGAAGTTCACCAATCCAAACATCAGATAAACATTTGCCCTTTCAGTAGGCTAAAGCTCACTAATGAACGTCAGATCATCCATGGTTTGGTAGACGTGATCCGCAGTTCGTTTTGTGATAGAATCATTGCATACAAAGTCTACATTAGCCCTGCTAATTGGATTCAGACTAATGTAAAAAGTATTGCATCTGGAGTAACGTCTGTAATCCATATTGTAGGCACTGATGGAGTAGACTCATGTATCTCTCCCAAGCCTCTGAATAACATTCGGAGTCCAATGTTGGAATATGGTAATCTTGTCCATCAACTTCGCAATCCTTTTCGACGGAAAGTATTTGATAAGGAATTTTTAACTCAATTGGTTTCATGTAGTATGCTCTAAGATGGACATGTGTCTAACCACTCTCTGACTAAGTCTCTCAATGTTTTTGGGAAATGGCTCAGTCTGATTGCATCGCTCCAAGCCTCTGAATAACATTCGGAGTCCAATGTTGGAATATGGTAATCTTGTCCATCAACTTCGCAATCCTTTTCGACGGAAAGTATTTGATAAGGAATTTTTAACTCAATTGGTTTCATGTAGTGTGCTCTAAGATGGACATGTGTCTAACCACTCTCTGACTAAGTCTCTCAATGTTTTTGGGAAATGGCTCAGTCTGATTGCATCGCTTGAAACCCTCAAATACTCAATTGTTGTACACGTGTCCAAGAATCTTATTTATGACATTTTGAAACATGTTTATGACATCCTTCCTCAAGTGAAAGTTCACCTGGCCAAATGTCGAATAGACATTCACTCTTTCAGTGGGCCAAAATACAATAGTGAATACCAAGTCATCACTGATTTGGTAGACCTGATCCATGATTCTTTGTGTGGTAAAATCATCACATGCATAGTCTATGTTAGCCTTGCTAAATAGATTCAGAACATTGTAAAAGTATGGTACCTGGAGCCACTTATGTAATCCATGTTGTAGGCACTGATGGAATAGACTCTTGTATCTCTCCTAAGCCTCTGTTCGGAGTCCAATATTGAAATGTGATAATCTTGTCCCTTGGCTTCGCAGTCCTTTTCAATGGAAAATATTTGCTAAGAAATTCCTAACCATTCTTTGAATGAGTCTCTCAATGTTTATGGAAAAAGCCTCAGTCCGATTACTTTGTGTGAAACCTTCAGATACTCGATTATTGTACACATGTCCAAGAATCTCGTTTATGACATTGTAAAACATGTTTATGACATCCGTCCTCAAGTGGAAGTTCACCTGGCCAAATGCCGAATAAATAATACTGGATCAGCTTTCCATAACAGGTGGAACCGTATATTCATCCATAAGTCTTGCATTCTCATCCACTGTAGCTATATTTGGATATACTGGCCCCAAATTTGCCCTAATAGCAATAGGATTCAAGTTACCCTCTGCCACGTGTTGTTCTTTCTATTTTTGTCGTGCTTCCAATTGTTCTCTTATTTGACATTTGAATGTGCATTTGATCTCTAGATCAGATCGTGAAGTTTCGAACTTTGCATACAAAGTTCTATAAAATGTAAGCAAAAAGCACTATAAATTTTTTCGAATGAAATAAACTAACTAATAAAGCAATAAAATTCCGATTCAAGCTAAAATTAATTAAAATTTATCAAAAAATAATAGCCCCGACAATAGCGCCAAAACCTTGATACTTTGATTTCCCACAAGTGTACAAGATTGTGGTAAAGTAAAAAAGTATTGAACAAAGTGTCGAACCCAGAGGACTATGTGCTTAACCAAGTTAATATCAGTTGTAACTTTAATACAATAACAAAAGTTATTGTGATTTTTCTACACTAATCCATAAATTATCAATTTAACTAGTGAAAGCAAGTAAATATGTTTTTCGAATATGTGAGATGGATTTTTAAGATGTCGAATCCTCCTTATTATTTCATTTTTAGCTAAGAATTAAAGTGATAATTTGAAATCATTCATGTTGATTAATGTTCTTAGTATAATTGAAAGCCTCTCTCAATAACGATCAAATTTATTCCGCTCACGTGACTCTTCTATCTCTCGATGCAAGATACAAACATGATAAATACATTAACAAGTGTTGAAACACTTATTGAAACCATATAAAGTATACATGTATATCTCTATCCTCTATCAAATTTTATAATGTTTATTTTATTGTGCTTAAACCCTATTGTCTCTTTCTATAATAATAAAATTCACTAACAATTTAATTGGCGATCAAGCAATTGAAAGAATGAAAAAACGGTAATAAAAATCCACAAATCAAATCAAATTAAAGTAAAAAATAATTAATTAAAATATCTTAACAATAGTTCATCTCATCCAAACAATATATAAAACTACCATAAAATAATGAATTTACAAGAAATCATGTTAAATGTATAGAACATCACCCGGAATTGTGAATTAATGAATGAAGGAAGATGAATCTTGATGCTCTTGAATATTTTCAAAGCAATCTTGATAAAATTTCACTAATTCTTTCGCTTCTTTACCCACAAGTCCAAGGTCTAATCTCCAATTGTTGAGTCCTTGAACTTTGCCTTTGAAATCTTCCCACAATATATGATTTGCACCTCTTTAAAATGGATGGAATATTGTAATATGAGATGTATATGAGAGGTGTCAAATATGTATTTTGTTGTTAGGTATTTGTTGGAGTAGAAAATTGGTTGAAAATTACGTCCAAATTGATTTTCAAAAGAGTTCCAATTGAATAAGAAAAGTTGTTTTCGCGTGCGCTTTTGTCTTCTTCTATATCTTGGTCATCACCTTATCTCCCAATATTTGATTAAAATGATTTAAAGTGCACTGAAAAGCTAACTCAAAGAGATACAACTTTGCTAGAAGTATAACTTTTCCAATTCAAACATATACTATGTCAAAAATGGGTCTCAATTTTCAACTAAAAATTTGGAATATCACTTGTAATATTGAAAATTAATTTGTGATAATATTTTAATCATATTCCATTTATTTTTAATTTCTAATTGCATCCAGTTGTCTCCTAACAGTCTTCAATGTATCATTTTGTGGTCCAAATCAACTATTGGATATTTGCAATTTTGTCTTCAAACTTTAAATTTCATCATTTTTCACCAATTTCTCTTCTTTATTTTAATTCCTTGTCCAACCATTGAGTTTTACCTATATAATATAAAGTACAACAATTTAGGATATATTTTGTCAAAAAAGCTACCAAATATCGTTATTTTAGGCCCCAAATAAGTTTATTTTTATACACTTATCATAAGACATCAAGCAAAAATCACTAGAGTGAAGAAAGTGAATTAGGGTTTCTTTTTCTATGAAAAGTGATCTTTACATTTTTGTCCCTAAGTTAAAATTATAAGAAAACGTATTTGTCAACTTTTTGAAAATGGGCTGTATTTTTGATTGATTGATTGATTTATTATTATTATTTTTTGGTCGAAGTGGGTATGGAGCTAATTTCCACATTTAACAATACTAACGTTGGCTTCATCACCTCCAAAATGTTAACCCAATTATTTTGATCCTCCACTTGATTCGATCTTGCGCCTCTCGCGCGTACTGCATCTCAATTAGTGTCTACTAGTTAAAAAAATTTAAAAAAAATAATAATAATTACATCTATATTGATTCGTTTATTTGTTTATTGAACGATAAAAAAATTATAAAAAATAACCAACATACTTGAATAATGAAACAATATAAGCATTCAAGTACAAGTCTTAACTAATATAGTAGCCCTAATTTTTGAAAAAAATACCAAAATTTTCCATAATTAATTGAAACTACCTGGGGACTTATTGTACTCTTATAATATAAGCACCAATAGTCTAATCAAGTCTTGTTCAACTCTTATCCAATAGGGCAATTATTTACTAGTATTAATATTAAGTCAGTTTACCAATTATTTAATATATTGCACTCTTAAATTTATATGTAGTTACCAAAACTCTCATGCATGATAGATAATTTATATGAGTACTGAGAATGACTACAAAACAATTCCATTCGTGATAGAGAGTTATAGACTTCATCTTGTAATATTTGTTCTCAGTATTGATTACGTTATAATCTCATTCTATAATGGCTGAAGTCATGGTTGGTGCATCGGGTTAGACGGGATAAAAGAATAAAATGTAACAAATATTACTAGTAGAGGGTATAATGATAGATAAAGATGGATAATAATCTTTTGAATTTTCATTAATTAAAAAAAAATTTATAGTAATATCTTTTGAGTCAACTTGAAATGGATAAATTTGGAAGATAAAATGAGTTCCAAGTATCACTTCTTGATCTAAGTTTTTGACTAAATAAAATATATTTTTTAAGCATATATTTGAATTGCAATCATGAGATTTTGATGTTTTATATTGGCTATTATGTTTTTTACGACTAGCACAATGAAGTGGCTTTGTAATTTTGACAAAGTATTTTGTTGGAATTAATCCATCCATAATGTAATTTTTATCTCCTCCAGAATCAATTAAGACTCTAGAAGTGAATTTGAATTCTTTATTGACTACAATAGTTGCAGTACCATTTTTTCAGTTGAATATGATTGATGACATTGATCTTTTCTTCTTCAGTTTGAAGAGTAGAATGAGAAATACTATCTTCTGAAAAAGAGGATTCATGATCAGAAACGTTTTCTTGTATTTAGCTTTTGAGAATACGACTTCCATTTGAACTTCTCTCTTTTGGTGTTCAAGGATAGAAATTTGAGATTTCATCTTATTAACTTCTGATCTTAGTTGGAGAAGATTTTGTAGGAATACTTGCTTCTTGAGAATTACAATTTTAAGAACTGAGATTGCTTGTTTTTCTATCCCAAAAGGCATTTGGAATAGTGAACATATTTCATTCTCAGTTCTTTTTTTACTTGAAAATCTTTTTAATAATTGAAGGATTTTGTTACTGTTCTTCAATCCTTTCAAATCTATTTTTTTCTTTAAGAAATTGAATATGTAGTTTCTTAAAATTAATATTATTGATAATTTTTGAAATAGATGCTTCTTTCAAGGAATGAACATCCTTATAAGAAGGACGCTTTGTAAATTTGAGAAATATTTCTTGACCAAAAATATTTATAGTAATATCTTTTGAGTCAACTTGAAATGGATAAATTTGGAAGATAAAATGAGTTCCAAGTATCACTTCTTGATCTAAGTTTTTGACTAAATAAAATATATTTTTTAAGCATATATTTGAATTGCAATCATGAGATTTTGATGTTTTATATTGGCTATTATGTTTTTTACGACTAGCACAATGAAGTGGCTTTGTAATTTTGACAAAGTATTTTGTTGGAATTAATCCATCCATAATGTAATTTTTATCTCCTCCAGAATCAATTAAGACTCTAGAAGTGAATTTGAATTCTTTATTGACTACAATAGTTGCAGTACCATTTTTTCAGTTGAATATGATTGATGACATTGATCTTTTCTTCTTCAGTTTGAAGAGTAGAATGAGAAATACTATCTTCTGAAAAAGAGGATTCATGATCAGAAACGTTTTCTTGTATTTAGCTTTTGAGAATACGACTTCCATTTGAACTTCTCTCTTTTGGTGTTCAAGGATAGAAATTTGAGATTTCATCTTATTAACTTCTGATCTTAGTTGGAGAAGATTTTGTAGGAATACTTGCTTCTTGAGAATTACAATTTTAAGAACTGAGATTGCTTGTTTTTCTATCCCAAAAGGCATTTGGAATAGTGAACATATTTCATTCTCAGTTCTTTTTTTACTTGAAAATCTTTTTAATAATTGAAGGATTTTGTTACTGTTCTTCAATCCTTTCAAATCTATTTTTTTCTTTAAGAAATTGAATATGTAGTTTCTTAAAATTAATATTATTGATAATTTTTGAAATAGATGCTTCTTTCAAGGAATGAACATCCTTATAAGAAGGACGCTTTGTAAATTTGAGAAATATTTCTTGACCAAAAATATTTATAGTAATATCTTTTGAGTCAACTTGAAATGGATAAATTTGGAAGATAAAATGAGTTCCAAGTATCACTTCTTGATCTAAGTTTTTGACTAAATAAAATATATTTTTTAAGCATATATTTGAATTGCAATCATGAGATTTTGATGTTTTATATTGGCTATTATGTTTTTTACGACTAGCACAATAAAGTGGCTCTGTAATTTTGACAAAGTATTTTGTTGGAATTAATCCATCCATAATGTAATTTTTATCTCCTCCAGAATCAATTAAGACTCTAGAAGTGAATTTGAATTCTTTATTGACTACAATAGTTGCAGTACCATTTTTTCAGTTGAATATGATTGATGACATTGATCTTTTCTTCTTCAGTTTGAAGAGTAGAATGAGAAATACTATCTTCTGAAAAAGAGGATTCATGATCAGAAACGTTTTCTTGTATTTAGCTTTTGAGAATACGACTTCCATTTGAACTTCTCTCTTTTGGTGTTCAAGGATAGAAATTTGAGATTTCATCTTATTAACTTCTGATCTTAGTTGGAGAAGATTTTGTAGGAATACTTGCTTCTTGAGAATTACAATTTTAAGAACTGAGATTGCTTGTTTTTCTATCCCAAAAGGCATTTGGAATAGTGAACATATTTCATTCTCAGTTCTTTTTTTACTTGAAAATCTTTTTAATAATTGAAGGATTTTGTTACTGTTCTTCAATCCTTTCAAATCTATTTTTTTCTTTAAGAAATTGAATATGTAGTTTCTTAAAATTAATATTATTGATAATTTTTGAAATAGATGCTTCTTTCAAGGAATGAACATCCTTATAAGAAGGACGCTTTGTAAATTTGAGAAATATTTCTTGACCAAAAATATTTATAGTAATATCTTTTGAGTCAACTTGAAATGGATAAATTTGGACGATAAAAGGAGTTCCAAATATCACTTCTTCATCTAAATTTTTGACCAAGTACAATATATTTTTGAAACATATATTTGAATTGCAATCATGAGATTTTGAAAGGTTATATTGAATATTAAGTTTTTTACTAGTAGCACCATAAAGTCGTTCAATAGTCTTCGCGAAGTATTTTTTTCAGATTTAATCCTTCCATATTGTAATTATGATCGACTCCTGAATCAATTGAGACTCTAAAAATGAATTTGAATTCTTTATTGACTACAACAGTTGTGGTACCATTTTTAAAGTTGAATACAATTGATGACATTGATATTTTCTTCTTTAGTTTTAGAAGTAGAATGGGAAGTACTATCTTCTGAAAAAGAGGAAGAATAGGATTCATGATCAAGAACGTATTCTTGTTCTAAATTTTTAGCTTTTAAAAATATGACTTCCATTTGAACTTTTTTCATTTGACGTTCAAGGATAGGAATTTGAGATTTTATCTCATTCACTTTTGATCTTAATTCAGAACTAGAAGTTTTTGAAGATGTGGATTCAGTATCAAGTCGTTTTAATATGTCCTTCATATTTGATGGTGTTACAAAGGTTTTCGATGTAGATGGTAAAAGATGAGAGAATATTTTCTTTAATTGAGGATCTTCAATCTTTTCAATTATTTCTTGAATAAGTTCTTTTTTTTTTAGCAAGAATATTTATAGTTTTACAACTACAGACTTATTTACCTTGACTTAAAAAAGAGAGGGAGTTCCAATAAAATGTTAGAGAATTGAGAATACAAGATTATTGAAGCTATCATTTTGTTGATGGTTATCAGTGGCTGCAATAACCTCTTGACAATCTTCAACAGTAAGATAGTTGTTCCACAATCTTTTAAGCAGTCATTTGAACCCACATACTAAATTACGGAAGGCGGTGATAGGATTAATGTCTCCACAAGTATAAGTTGCAACATAGCCATATTTTTGAGCATTTTAAGAAATTGATATTTTGTTAATCCATCAAGATTCCATTTGACAATTTCATCGTCAGTATAGGAAACTTAAGGTTTTGTCTTTTCCTCACAAAACGGACGAAAATAGTAATTTGGAAGTTTCGATTTTTTTTCCTTTAAATTTATTGATTTGTGATGGTTCATCTTCAATAAATTGAACTTCAAGTCCTTCAGCTTCAAGAAACAATTGGGCTTGCTAACTGTTGTCCCACTGGAAACTTGGATCATTTCTTCATCCAAGATAATACGTGTTAAGATTCTGATTGTATTGTCGTCTTTGAAAATTTTGAGAATAATTTACATTCTCTACTGACTGAGCAAATAGACTACCTACAATTCAATCGACACTATTATGATTCCTTCCACAATGCTTTCATTTCGATTCGACAATTTGAATTTTACTCATCCGTTCCATCTTTTGTTCTAATGATGCCAACTGAACTAATATTGCTATCAAAAAATCAACTTCATATACTCCAACAACCTTAATTCCATTCGCCCTTTCAGTAGGCCAAAGTGCACTAGTTGAATGCCAAGTCATCCATAATTTGGTAGACCAAATCAATGGTTCTTTTTGTGATAGAATCATCGTATGCAGAGTCCACGTTACCCTTCTAATTGGATTCAAACCAATGTAAAAGTATTACAACTGGAGCCACTTCTATAATCCATGTTGTATGCACTGATGGAGTAGACTCTTGTATCTCTCCTAAGCCTCTATATAACATTCGGAGTCCAATGTTGAAATATGGTAATCTTATCCCTCAGCTTCGCAATCCTTTTCAATGGGAAATAATTGTTAAGAAATTTCTGACTCAATTAGTTCGTTTTAGTGATACTCTGAGGTGGATAAGTGTCTAACCACTCTATAACTGAGTCTCTTAATGTATATGAAAAAGTCTTAGACTGATTGCTTCGCTTGAAATCTCGGATATTTAATTGTTGCACACATGTCAAAGAATCTTGTTTATGACATTCTGAAACACATTTATGACATCCATCCTCAAGTAGAAGTTCACCAATCCAAACATCAGATAAACATTTGCCCTTTCAGTAGGCTAAAGCTCACTAATGAACGTCAGATCATCCATGGTTTGGTAGACGTGATCCGCAGTTCGTTTTGTGATAGAATCATTGCATACAAAGTCTACATTAGCCCTGCTAATTGGATTCAGACTAATGTAAAAAGTATTGCATCTGGAGTAACGTCTGTAATCCATATTGTAGGCACTGATGGAGTAGACTCATGTATCTCTCCCAAGCCTCTGAATAACATTCGGAGTCCAATGTTGGAATATGGTAATCTTGTCCATCAACTTCGCAATCCTTTTCGACGGAAAGTATTTGATAAGGAATTTTTAACTCAATTGGTTTCATGTAGTGTGCTCTAAGATGGACATGTGTCTAACCACTCTCTGACTAAGTCTCTCAATGTTTTTGGGAAATGGCTCAGTCTGATTGCATCGCTTGAAACCCTCAAATACTCAATTGTTGTACACGTGTCCAAGAATCTTATTTATGACATTTTGAAACATGTTTATGACATCCTTCCTCAAGTGAAAGTTCACCTGGCCAAATGTCGAATAGACATTCACTCTTTCAGTGGGCCAAAATACAATAGTGAATACCAAGTCATCACTGATTTGGTAGACCTGATCCATGATTCTTTGTGTGGTAAAATCATCACATGCATAGTCTATGTTAGCCTTGCTAAATAGATTCAGAACATTGTAAAAGTATGGTACCTGGAGCCACTTATGTAATCCATGTTGTAGGCACTGATGGAATAGACTCTTGTATCTCTCCTAAGCCTCTGTTCGGAGTCCAATATTGAAATGTGATAATCTTGTCCCTTGGCTTCGCAGTCCTTTTCAATGGAAAATATTTGCTAAGAAATTCCTAACCATTCTTTGAATGAGTCTCTCAATGTTTATGGAAAAAGCCTCAGTCCGATTACTTTGTGTGAAACCTTCAGATACTCGATTATTGTACACATGTCCAAGAATCTCGTTTATGACATTGTAAAACATGTTTATGACATCCGTCCTCAAGTGGAAGTTCACCTGGCCAAATGCCGAATAAATAATACTGGATCAGCTTTCCATAACAGGTGGAACCGTATATTCATCCATAAGTCTTGCATTCTCATCCACTGTAGCTATATTTGGATATACTGGCCCCAAATTTGCCCTAATAGCAATAGGATTCAAGTTACCCTCTGCCACGTGTTGTTCTTTCTATTTTTGTCGTGCTTCCAATTGTTCTCTTATTTGACATTTGAATGTGCATTTGATCTCTAGATCAGATCGTGAAGTTTCGAACTTTGCATACAAAGTTCTATAAAATGTAAGCAAAAAGCACTATAAATTTTTTCGAATGAAATAAACTAACTAATAAAGCAATAAAATTCCGATTCAAGCTAAAATTAATTAAAATTTATCAAAAAATAATAGCCCCGACAATAGCGCCAAAACCTTGATACTTTGATTTCCCACAAGTGTACAAGATTGTGGTAAAGTAAAAAAGTATTGAACAAAGTGTCGAACCCAGAGGACTATGTGCTTAACCAAGTTAATATCAGTTGTAACTTTAATCGAATAACAAAAGTTATTGTGATTTTTCTACACTAATCCATAAATTATCAATTTAACTAGTGAAAGCAAGTAAATATGTTTTTCGAATATGTGAGATGGATTTTTAAGATGTCGAATCCTCCTTATTATTTCATTTTTAGCTAAGAATTAAAGTGATAATTTGAAATCATTCATATTGATTAATGTTCTTAGTATAATTGAAAGCCTCTCTCAATAACGATCAAATTTATTCCGCTCACGTGACTCTTCTATCTCTTGATGCAAGATACAAACATGATAAATACATTAACAAGTGTTGAAACACTTATTGAAATCATATAAAGTATACATGTATATCTCTATCCTCTATCAAATTTTATAATGTTTATTTTATTGTGCTTAAACCCTATTGTCTCTTNCTCATGACTTGGATATTGGACACCCATACACATTCTATTAATAATGTATTGTATTGTAGCCCACACTAGTTATGATTCTTTTAGAAGGGTACAGAATGTATCATCAAATATTTAATATGATTCCACAATATCTAGCCTCATTCAAGTAACTGATTCTAGCCAATTGAAAGGTGTTGAAAATAATGGCAATGGAGAAGAAAATTATAAAAGTATATCAATGAAGGTTTGAACACGAAATTGATCTCGCTGTCCTCAAACGTTATTTGCCTCATTTCCAATGCTTTTTAAGGATTTTCGGCAAATAGTTTGTATGATTAAACAAGTCTTGACAAGAACAACACCAAAAAACAAAAGTGTTTCTTCACAATGAACAAGTGAAAATAGAAGAATTATGTGATAAATTTTCTCAATATTGGAAGTATATTTGGGGATAAATTTTAATGGAACTCAATTTTTTTCTTGCACTTGGATCACCTATTTATAGGCCTTGGCAAGTTTTTTACGAAATGCTGCAAAACAAAGATGAAAAGCCACCAATTTCAAATAAAAAAGGTCAAAAACGATTAGTTTTTGATAACCTATGGCCCATGCGATCACATGGTTATAGCATCGTCGCCCTCCCATTCTTGGGAGGGCCTCATGCGATCGCATGGGCTTAATCCATGTGGTCGCATGGTTAAGTCCACCCCTTTTTTTCTTTGATTTTGAACAATAAATTTTCAACAATCCCCCACTTGTTCAAAATATATTTTAATCACATAATCAAATATCAACACTTATGCATACGAATTAGATATATTTCGAATTGAATCTATTCATAGTGTAAATCTCATAAAGTATTATCAGAATTCCAGGTGGCTAGTGTGCCTTGAACCAATTATTCTTTGTGACAATACCAATGAAATTACTCACACAAGTGTTATGTTTTTCACTAGTTCTTTAAACTCGCTTAGTGCTAATATGGCTTTGCACTAATCCTATTTCATTGAACTTTTAAAGAAAGAAAGCTCCAACTCTCTAATGAGGCGGCACCACCTTGAAGTTCTCATAGGTGAAGTTCTTCCAGTATCTTTATTACTTTTACAGATACTTGTACTCCGTACTGAACTTCATTAAGAGTTTATTTTAACTCATCCCTCCAACAGTAACAACCAACACTATTTTCCAAAGATAGTATTAGATATATATTAATAGTGTTGAATCCATTCACTTATCGAATAACTTGTTGTTACCTCTTGAACATGTATATATATATACTAGTTTAGTATATTTTGGTGAGATTGCAGTTATTGGTGGATCTATTTGAGGAGTTTTAATCCCATTTTACTTGATGTTGATCTTACTCTTTTATGAGAGGTTTCGTAAATGGATCAGCTAAGTTCTCACTAGACTTAACAAATGTAAGAGAAATTACTCCACGTTTGATTAATTTCCTTACATACTCGTGTCTTAGACTCATGCGTCTAGACTTTCCATTATTATATGCTCGAGCTAGAGTGGCTTGACTATCACATAAGATAGGTATAAAAGAAATATCCTTTATATCTAAAGGTATTTCATATAATAAATCTCTTAGCCACTCAGCTTCTTTCTTGGTTTTGGCCAATGCTACAAACTCCGATTCCTTAGTTGAATGAGTAATACAAGTTTGTTTCTTAGACTTTCAAGAAACTACACATCCTCCAAGAGTGGATATCCAACTTGAAGTAGATTTATTCTCTCATGCACTCGATATCCAACTTGCGTCAGTATATCCTTCCAAGATTTTAGGAAATTTTGTATATTGTAGCCCAAGATTTTTGGTTTTCTTTAGGTAACCAAGAACCCTACCGATGGCCTTTCAATGATCTGAACTTGGATTGCTAGTAAACCTACTTAGTTTACTTACAGCAAATGCTACATCAAGTCTTGTACATTATAATGCGTATATTTAGAACAATCATCAATAAAAGTATAAAATGTCTATTACCGCCTGTTGTTAACATTCCATTCAATTCACATAGGTTGAAATGAACAAGTTCAAGTAATCTTTTTATTCTTATTACGCTATGAAATTGCTTTTTAATCATTTTTGATTTAACATATGTTTCATATTTTTCAAAGTTGGCAATATCACATTGTATTAATCCACATTTAATCATTCTTTTCATAGTATTAACTCTTATATGTGCTAAGCTATCATGACATAAATAAATGAATCAGTAACATACGCAAAAGATTTAACTTTATCTGAGTTATCCTCAATAGTACATAATTTGACCATTTTTTCGGTGGAATAGCCCTTTCCAACAAAGTACCCATTATGGGTTAATACAAGCTTTCCAGATTCAAAAACAAATTTAATTCAGGTTTTCCCAAGAGTACACCACTTGCTAAGTTTCTATTCATTTTCGGTACATAGCAAGTTCCTTTGACTTTATTTTTGAACTTTCCTTGATCCTTTCTAGGGTTAAGAAATTTTTCTTTCTTTTTAAATTTGTTGGAGTTGTCCACATTGTCCACAACATTAGCCTTTGAAGGGCTTTTATAAGAATTTTAAATCTTATCTCTTGCCCTTGATTCTTCCTCAATACGAAAATATTTTTATATATCTTCCAAAGAAAAGTCTTCGGAATTGTGAAGAATCTTCTTCCTATATCGTTTCCAAGAACCAGGAAGTTTAACAATAATTGCTCCCACTTGAAAAGTTTCGAGAAGTTCAATTTTCACCGCTTTCAGTTTGTTTACAATTATTTGTAACTCATGCACTTGAGGCAATAACGGTATATTATCCAAAAATTTGAAATCAAAATACTTATATATTAATAACTTTTTGGTACCTTCCTCCTCGACTTTGTATTTGATTTCTAGCGCATACCAAATTTCTTTTGCCAATGTAGTGTTAGTGTAGAGATCATAGAGGCAATCAAATAACGCATTTAGGATATGGCCACGACATATCAATTCGTCCTCTTCCTGTTTCTTCCTTTCTATGTGAATTTCTTCGGTATCCTTGTCAATTGCATCGGGAATAGGCTCCAGTTTTGGATCAAGCACATAAA
>NC_036249.1:12017064-12044018 GCF_002742605.1 Olea europaea var. sylvestris | reverse complement strand
CAATTTCTCTGACTGGTGTGAACAAGTCCAGTTCAACTTAGGTGTTTTGGATTTGGACTTGGCACTTCAAGTTGAGAAACCTGTTGATCTCACTGATGAGAGCAGTGCTGATGCAAATTTTTTCCATAAGGCTTGGGAAAGGTCTAACAAATTAAGCCTAATGTTTATGCGAATGACTTTAGCAAAGAATATCAAGTCTACTATCCCTAAAACTGAGAGCGCCGAGGAATATATGAAGTTTGTGGAAGAACGTTCCCAAACAGCTGACAAATCGCTTGCTGGCACACTGATGGGTACATTAACCACCATGAAATTTGATGGTTCTCGTACCATGCATGAGCACGTTACTGAAATGAGTAACATTGTAGCAAGACTTAAGACTCTTGGGATGACTGTGGATGAGAACTTCCTAGTACAGTTTATCATTAACTCTTTGCCTCCTGAGTATGGTCCATTCCATATGAATTATAATACCTTAAAGGACAAATGGAATGTGAATGAATTGCACATTATGCTCGTGCAAGAGGAGACAAGGCTTAAGAATCAAGGAACTCATTCTATTCATCTTGTAAGTCGTCAAGGAGCTGGAAAGAAATATAAGAAAAGGTCTGGAAAGGGCATTAAGCAAAGACCACTAAAGATAAATGAGTCTTCTGCCCAAATCCACTATAAGGAACACAAGAAAGATGTGTGCCATTTCTGTCGCAAACCTGGGCATCATAAAAAGGACTGCCTGAAACGTAAGGCATGGTTCGAAAGTAAAGGTAAGATTATTTCTTACGTATGTTTCGAATCTAATTTGGCAGAAGTTCCTTATAATACTTGGTGGATTGATTCTGGATGTACTACTCATGTTACTAATACGATGCAGGGATTCCTTTCAACCCAGACCATAAATCCAAATGAAAGGTTTGTCCTCATGGGAAATCGAGTCAAAGCTCCAGTTGAAGCCATTGGAACCTATCGTTTGATTTTAGATACTGGACATCATTTAGATTTATTTCAAACACTTTATGTACCTTCCATTTCTCGCAATTTAGTTTCTTTATCAAAACTTGATTCCGCTGGATATTTCTGTAATGGTGGAAATGGATGTTTGAATTTGTTTAAGCAAAATCATCTTATTGGTTCCGCTATTCTTTGTGATGGCTTATACAAATTAAAGCTTTATAATCTTTTTGCTAAGACTTTTTTAACCTTGCATCATAATGTTGGTACTAAACGTGGTTTACTGAATGAACGATCTGCTAACTTGTGGCATAAACGTTTGGGTCACATATCCAAGGAAAGGATGGAAAGATTAGTAAAGAATGAAATTCTTCATGACTTGGATTTTAGTGATCTTGGAATTTGTGTGGATTGTATTAAGGGTAAACAATCCAAACACACAAAGAAAGGAGCCACAAGAAGCACACAGCTTCTTGAGATAATACACACCGATATATGTGGGCCTTTTGATGTTTCATCATTTGGTGGAGAAAAGTATTTTATCACCTTTATTGATGATTTTTCACGTTATGGCTATGTTTATTTGCTGCATGAAAAGTCTCAAGCTGTAAATGCTTTAGAGATCTTTGTCAATGAAGTTGAACGGCAATTAGACAGAAAGGTGAAAATTATTAGATCTGATAGAGGTGGTGAATATTATGGAAAATATGATGAAACTGGACAACACCCTGGTCCATTTGCTAAATTTCTTGAAAGACATGGCATATGTTCTCAATACACTATGCCAGGCACACCACAACAAAATGGTGTGGCTGAAAGGCGTAATCGTACTCTAATAGAAATGGTTAGGTGTATGTTGAGCAATTCATCTTTACCTATTTCCTTGTGGATGTTTACATTAAAGACTGCCATGTATCTACAAAACAGGGTTCCTAGTAAGGCAGTTCTAAAGACTCCTTTTGAACTGTGGACGGGAAGGAAACCCAGTTTAAGACACCTGCATGTTTGGGGTTGCCCGGCAGAAGCAAGAATTTATAATTCACATGAAAAGAAGCTGGACTCAAGAACAATCAGTGGATTTTTCGTTGGTTATCCAGAAAAATCAAAGGGGTATAGATTTTATTGTCCTAATTATAGTACTAAAATTGTTGAAACTGGAAATGCTAGGTTCATTGAGAATGGTGATGTTAGTGGGAGTTTGGAACCACGAAATGTGGAAATACAAGAAGTTAGAGTTCAAGTTTCTCTACCCTCAACTTCTTCTAATGTTGTTGTTCCTCAAATTGTTGGACGACATAACAATTTACCTGAACAACAAATAAATGAACAAACACCCCACAATGAAATTGCTACTAATGAACCTGCATTAAATGGACCACAAGAAATAGCATTAAGAAGGTCACAAAGACAACGTAGACCTGCTATTTCTGATGATTATGTGGTTTACCTACAAGTGTCTGAATTTGACTTGGGAATTGTTGATGATGATCCAGTTTCATTTTCACATGCCATTGAGAGCACCAATTCTGATAAGTGGTTAGATGCTATGAAAGATGAGTTAAAATCTATGGAGCATAATGAAGTCTGGGATCTCGTCGAATTACCAGAATCATGTAAAAGAGTTGAGTGTAAATGGGTCTTTAAGACCAAGCGCGACTCTAATGGTAATATCGAACGATATAAAGCTAGATTAGTTACCAAAGATTTTACTCAGAAAAGTGGCATTGATTATAAGGAGATATTTTCGCCAGTCTCCAAGAAAGACTGACTCAGAATTATAATGGCTTTAGTAGCTCATTATGACTTAGAGCTACATCAAATGGATGTGAAACCGCCTTTCTAAATGGAAATTTAGATGAAGAAGTTTATATGTATCAGCCTAAAGGTTTTTCAGTTAAAGGAAAGGAACACATGGTGTGTAAGTTAAAGAAATCAATATACGGACTTAAACAGGCTTCCCGTCAATGGTATCTTAAGTTCAACGATATCATTATTTCTTTTGGATTAAAGGAAAACATCGTTGACCGATGTATATATCTAAAGGTTAGTGGGAGCAAGTTTATATTTTTGATTCTGTATCTTGATGATATCTTGCTAGCTACTAATGATCTTGGTCTATTACACGAGACTAAGAAATTTCTCTCTAAAAATTTTGAAATGAAAGAAATGGGAGAGGCAACCTATGTGATTGGAATTGAAATATTCTGTGATAGGTCACAATGATTGTTAGGGTTGTCTCAGAAAGCATATATCAATAAAATTTTAGAGAGATTTAAAATGAAAAATTGTTCAGCGAGTGTCGTTCCAATTCAGAAAAGAGACAAATTTAGTCTCATGCAATGTCCTAAGAACGACTTGGAACGCAAACAAATGGCAGTTATTTCTTATGCATCTCTTGTTGGGAGCCTAATGTATGCTCAGACTTGCACCAAGCCAGACATCAGTTTTGCTATCGGAATGCTGGGCAAGTATCAAAGTAACCCAGGACTTGATCATTGGAAAGCTACAAAGAAAGTATTGAGATACTTGCAAGGAACGAAAGACCATATGCTCACTTATAGGAGATCTGATAACTGGAGGTCATTGGATATTCAGATTTAGACTTTGCTGGATGTATGGATACTAGAAAGTCTACATTTGGCTATTTGTTCCTCTTAGCTGGAGGGGCTATATCATGGAAAAGTGCGAAGCAGTCAGTCATTGCTGCATCCACTATGGAAGCCGAGTTTGTGGCATGCTTTGAGGCCACAGTTCAAGGAAATTGGCTGCGGAACTTTATTTCAGGACTTGGAATTGTCGACAGTATAGCCAAGCCGCTGAAACTTTATTGTGATAATTCTGCAGCAGTCTTCTTTTCAAAGAACGACAAGTACTCTAAAGGTGCTAAACACATGGAATTGAAGTACTTTGCCGTTAAAGAAGAAGTTCAAAAACAAAAGGTGTCAATCGAGCATATTAGCACCAATCTTATGATTGCAGATCCATTAACGAAAGGATTGCCACCAAAGACATTTAATGAACATGTCGAAAGGATGGGCATTATTGAAAATTATCATTGACATTATTATGTAATTGATGATGCTTATGTATTGACACTTGGAGCTCAATTATGTATTGTTTTTGACAAATGTTATTCCTGCCATAATTGTTGGTACATGTACATGAGTGAATTATCTGAATGCTGATAGGAATTGTCCTTTAAAGATATTATTGGAAACTTCTCATTACGTATCATGTTGAGTAAGGACTTATATTGTAGTACATGGAAGGAATTATGCCAAAATGATGGTGTAAAATCGCCATGACTCTTATTCGTCATTACTTAACGATGATATATTAAGTGACCAATGTATGAAGGATTTTAGCTTATCGTATGCGCATTATGTTATAGACCACATAATGATGTAATATTACTCAGGCCAAGTGGGAGAATGTTAGACCAATTAATGTGGCCCCATGTAATATTATAAATAAATTAATATTTGGTCTATATATATTAAAAATCTGATTGGTCATTGAGAAGTGACAGTTTTGTAACTGTCCACTTTGATGGAAAGTGGGTAGTTTTGGCCTAAAAGAAAACTATCTCTCTCTGCCTTTTTAACGTGAATGAAAAACCATCAATAAGAACATTCAAGAACAGTAAGGAAAAGAGAGAAAACAGTTTTCTTTATTCTCACTGATTTCTCTTTTGCAGATTTAATAAATTCCAATTTTCTTCATGGATCAAGGTATGTTACTTGATCAAATTACTCATACGTGAAAATCATAGAATTCCAAGATCTTGATATTAAAGTATGAATTAATTGCTTACATAGATAACTAACATTGTGTGCTAAAAATTCAAGAAGCAACTAGTTACTACTCCTTCCACTTCCAATAGATTGAGTACCAAGACTCTGCCAACTCCAATTACGAGTTAAGATTTTGAAGAATCATGTTTCACAATACAACTTACGGAGGTCGGTTTGGTTATAACACTTTGTTGCTTAGTTGGATGGACAGTCTATGTGGAAACTTCAATTGGTAGCTAAGCTTAGTGTTGACAAAGATCGTGCTAGTTTAAATGGACCATGAACTATTTGATCTATAAATGGTCGAGATTAATCTTCAGTCAAATATGACTCTTGACTTGACCACTAATTTATTCATCTTCGAGGGTTTTCTATTGAGTTTCTCTAAACTTTTCTCTTTGGTCTCTTTCCTCTTCTTCTTCTTTTCGTCTAATTTCTCTGATCCTTGTAAAGAGATCCTGCTACATATATTGGTCGGTGTTTGGAAACTATACATGTTTAGATGAGTTAAATAGTTCATAGTTGTTACAAGTTTTATGAGATCCTTTTGGATTTGGAACTAAATGTTAGTTCTAATTTGGTTCAATGTACTTTGCTCTCTCTGTGAGCTGGTTGTTGCACATAGTGAAACAGGCTTATTTTTGAGCCTCCTAGATTAAGCTTTTCAGTTGAACTGGTTGAATAATTTGATGTTATGTTGTTGCTTGTTTGATTAATTCTTGTTCATCATTAATTTGTTTAATCGAGGAAAAAATCCCAACAAAAAACTAGTATCATAGCTTTCTAGAGTTTCTGGATAATTTTTTCTAAAAATATTTTGAATAAAAACCATTTTTGAGTAAAATAGTTTACGATATGTGTAGATCTTAAAAGGATCTACAACAAATATGCTTTAGTTCAAACGTGTTTCTGAAATTATTTCAAGTGTGGTGTGTGGTATTACTATATACTATCTCACAAGTCCTTGGGTGATCTTGCTATATTCGTTGGCTTCTTGATAAGGGTTCAGAAAGGTAAAACAGTTTTCAACATTTATTGGTGAGATCATTTAATTTCTGAATTTTCTTTACAATTAACGTACGATTATAGTTACTGATGTATGCTTTGTTTGAGATATGTGACTTACTTGACTTCTCGTTATTTGATTGAGATATAAATAGTCTCAGTCGATCATTTTGTATATCTACTTCACATTTCTTGAGTGAAATTTTTCATTCATATTGTCTTAACCAAAATTGTTTGATAACTAATTTTGCTAAGTACAAGATTATTTAATTGGTCATTCTTAAATTATTTCTTGATAGAAATTGTAGAAACTTTGTTTTTCCAGAATCATTTCTGCTCATTTGGAAATCTCATAATAAGATTACCAAATGACCTCGAATTCAGTCCCTTTTACAAAATCTACCATGGGTTCGAAGGTCAAATTATTACAATTCGATGAAATGAGGACTATTTGATTTGGAAGCAGAAAATGAGGGCTAGTTTAGTCTAACAAAGGGTGCAAAAGCCTTTGAAGATCATGGAACATTTTTTGATAAATTGAAAGCAAAACCAACTAAAATTGAAGAAATGAATAAGATTGCATATAGTTCTATAATCCTGCATTGGACAAGTAGATGATGCCAAAACTTCCAGGGCTTTGTAGACCGCACTTGACTCTTTTTTTCTAACTAAGACTTTACTAATTAAAATTCACCTTTTGAAAAATTTGTTTAGTTTTAGGATGGACACAAGGAAAGATTTAGAAGTAAATCTAAGTGACTTTAGATCATTTTGAAAAGTTAGCATATAATGAGAAAAAAAAATTGATGATAAAGACCTAGCTGTTATTTTGTTGATTCTCTGCCAGACTCCTATAAGGATGTGAGACATGCAATAAAATACTCTAGAAAAAAAATAAAAAAATTAAATTTTTATAGATGCGTTGAGCTTAAAACAATTAGGGGTTAGGAAAGAATCAAAAGATAACTCTAGAGAAGAGAGCATATTTGTAAGAGGGAGAGTGAAAAAAGAGATAATAACTTTCAAAGTAAGAAAGGAAAGGAAAAATCTAAAGAGAGATCTAAGTCCAAAGATAAAAGCAATAAAAAGTGTTATGATTGTGGTAAGATAGGACATGTTAAAAGATATTGCTATAAGTGAAAAAATAAACAAAATGAACATAACAATGTGGAACTAAATTATGTTGCAATTGGCCCAGAGTCAGATAGCCTGCATGTGATTACTGTTTCTAATGAGGAAATTAACAAAGATTCGATTTTAGATTCAGGGTGTATCTTCCATGCGTGTCTTGTTAGGTCCTGATTTTAAACTAAAAGGAGATAGAACCTTGAAAAGTTTATATGGAGGATAATAATTCACAAACAGTGATTGGTGTTTGTGACATTCCCATCAAAATACATGATGGAATTGTCGGGCCATTGAGAATTGTTAGTTATGTACCTAATCAAAAAAAATAAAAAAACTAAAATCTCATCTCATTGGAGATTCTTGAAGATAAAGGACATGTCTTCAAATCTGAGAATAATACACTAAAGGTTGTGAAGAAATCCTTAGTTGTTATGAAAGGTCCTAAGAAGAATGAATCTTATTACCTTATGGGCAGTAGTTTTAGTTAATAGGATATGGATCTCTTCACAGTTATTAAAACTAAATTTGGACTTTGACATAATAGAGTCGAGGACACATTGGAAATAAGGGTCTAAAATAAAAAATTACTTGGAAAGAACTTAGTTGAACTATTGAACTTTTGTGAAACCTGTGTGTTGGACAAATCTCACAGGTAAGTTTTGAGATAGGTTCACATAGTACTAAGAGACCTTTAAATTATATCCATGCAAATCTATGGAAACTTGAAAATATCCCACCTTTAGTGAGAATAGGTATTTTCTATCTTTGGTGGATGATTATTCCAGAAATGTGTGAGTTTATCTTTAAAAGGCTAAATCTGAAATCTTTAAAAAAAAAATCGAGACTTACTTAAAACAGTTGAAAATCAATTAGATAAAAAAAAATTAATAATAGAGTATCTTGAGTTTTGTTACTTTGAATTTGATAACTTTTGTAAACAAAAGAGAATAATAAGATACAGAACAATTAAGTAAACACCCGAACAGAATTGGATTGAAGAAAGAATGAACATGACATTAATGAACAAGGTCAGGTGCATGTTAATTAGTTCTGAACTTGCTAAAAGGTTCTGGGCTAAAACACTATAACTTATTTAGTCAATAGATCCCGTCCAGTTTTGTTGAGTTTAAAACCCCTCAAGAATTGTGAACTGGAAAGCCACCAAATTTAGCACATATTAGAGTATTTGGATGTGTAGCTTATGCGCACCAAACTGAGTGCAAATTGAATACTAGAGCTACTAAAAGCTTTATGTTGGCTATCTTGAAAGGGTCAAAGGTTACATATTGTGGGTTCTAGGGATACAAGGAATGAATATCTTTAATAGCAGAGATGTTATGTTTAATGAATTTGAGATGCCATGGATTAAGCACAAAGATGATAAGTTATGGGAATCAGAAACTAAGAAAAACTTTGGAATGAGGTGAAGTTAACCTTCACTCAAGCTCAAGATAATGAACCTTTCGTTCCTAAGGCTAGAGAAAATAAAGCTAACCTGTAGTTGATGATATAAATGAAATTCATGAATAAACTAAACCTAAATTACTATTCATCTTTGAAGATACTACTATCTAGAATTATCAACTTGTTGAGGATAGAGGAAGGAGATAATTTTCACTTGCAGACACTTGGGTCACTCCAATGATCAGTGTACTTCGGCTATACCTCATCCTCATCCCCCGGTTGTCGTACCTCCTCCTACTAGTAAGTCTGAGAAGGGTAAAGGCCAGGTGACTTTTGTAGAGCCGAGGAAGTAATAGGTGTCCATTTTAGTAGTGCCTTTTATGCTTCCCAATACTCCTGCCGTAGTTGTGACAAAGTCTGCATCTACATTGACAATTCCTATATCGACTCTCACCACAATTGCTCCAAAGGTACTACCAGTCGTTAATTCGGTTATTAAGCCTAGTATATAGATACTACCAGTTGTTCATTCACTTGAAGGGCCTACTCCAAGGGCTACTATTGAGGTACCATTTCCAATTACTACTACAGTAGTTACCATTCCCAACCCCATTACTGAGGCATCCCAGAGCCTATAAAAATCAGTTCTCATTTAATGGGAACACATACAAAGTATACTCAATCATCACCGTTGTCAGGTTTTGCTTTATAGAGCTGTAGAAAGATGCTACCTCATGCCAAGCAAATGTTGATTGATCGTTTCAAGAAAACACATGGCATGAAGGTCGGAATTTCCATGAGATGTGCCATTGAGGACTTCGTCCTGAAGCCCTTTGGCAAGGGACAATCGTCCCAACTTCCTAGGAGTCAAACTTCTACACCTTCATCTAGTTCTTCTATTATAGCTCATATCCAGGATAAGGTGAAGACACATATACAAGGTGAAATAGATGGTATAGGTCTGGCAGATTGCATACAGAGCATAGAGGCAGATGTACCTTTACTTGGTGGTTTACCAATACATACAGCAGATTTGGCAACAACAAGCATTATAAGATTAGACGTGCCTGCATTTATCCTGATACATAGAGCACATATTCCACCTAGTTGGGATCTCCATTGAGCGAGCCGAATTATGCAAAATACTACAATCCAGAAATGTATCAATCCAGACGCAAGACCCGGTCGATGATTTTGTCTTACCACCCATAGATTTACCCTCGAAAGTATACTTGAGTAGTATTTACTTAATCATTGTACACATTTCATTTACTGTTGCTTTCATTTAGTTTTGAGACATTTGTTTTTTTCATTTACTAGAGGTTAGGTATATACCCTCCTTTTATGTTTTCTTTTGATTTTTGTGATAAAAAATAAGTCACACTAGTGTCCATTAGGGAAAAAGTAGTGAAGCAATTGATATTCAGAACCTTCTTCTTTTGAAGAAGTAATGAATGGGCCAAATTTTTGTAAACTGGAAAGGGCAATGGAAAAGAAAATGAATTCTTTAATTGAAAACAAAACCTGACAATTTGTTTAGAGGCTTAAGGATCAAGAGACAATGCAATGTAAATGGATTTACAAATTAAAAGATGGTAACTGTCCCTCTAATCCTTTGAGATATCAAGTCAAGCTAATTGCTAAGGTCTTTACTCAAAGGGATTGTATTAATAATAAGATATTTTCCCCATGATTAAATATAAGACAATCAGACTTATTTTAACTCTTGCCGTTCAATTCAATTGGAAACTTGAGCAAATAAATATGAAAACTACTTTTCTTCATGGTGAATTGGAAGAAAATATCTCTACAAGTCAACCTCAAGATTTTTTGCTGAAGGAAAAGGTTCACTTTGTATGCAAATTGGATAGGTCAATGTATGGTCTAAAACAATGTCCGAGGCAATAGTATAAGAGATTCGATTTATATGTACTTAGAATAAGTTTTAAGATAAGTGAATATAATGCTTGCCTATACTATAATAATAGTAAAAGTGGGTGTGATGTGTATCTGCTTTTGTATGTAAATGATATGTTACTTGCAAGCTCGGGAAAAGAAGAAATCATCGTACTTAGAATATTTTAAAATTTGAATTTGAAATGAAAGATTTAGAGAATGCCAAAAAGATATCAGAAATGGTTATCACTAGAAATATGTTTAAAAATAGGTTACCCATTACACCAGAAACCTATTTAGATAACTATGTTTGGTATGAAGCAAGCTAAATCAGTTCATGTCCCTATTGCTGCACATATGAATCTGTCCACTGCACAATCACCTAAAATTGAGGAAGAAAGGAACGAAAAAAGTAATATCTTTAATTCAAATACTATTGGATCTATGATGTTTTCATTTAGCATAGGTTATTAGTTTCTTAAGTAGATTTATATCCAATCCTGGCAAATCATATTGTGTTGGTTTGAAATTGCTTCTAAGATATGTTGTTAGTACATTAAATCATGGTCTTGTTTATGAAAGAAAGTATAATAAATTAATTCTTAAAAAATATGTGGATGCTGATTTTGCTGGTGACAAAGAAAATCCATCACTACTTATTTCTTCACATTGGAAGATAATTGCATAAAATGGAAATTTTAGATACAGTCTATTGTCACATTGACCAGCACTAAAGTTGAATATGTGGCATTTTAATTGAATTGAGTTTTTGACAGATTCTCCTATTACACTAACGTAGCGAAAGTTTATAGAAAAGATGAACAAATCTAACAAGATGAAAAAATTCATGAAAAATTTCTATTTATGTTAATCAATGTAGCTACAAAGGACTTACAATTAGAGATGGCAACGGTTCGGTTTTGGATCGTTCGGCCAAAACCATCACCGAACCGTCAAATTTTTTGTCATACCATAACTGCACCATAACCACGTAAATCGGTTCAGTTTGTATCTCGATTCGATTTGGTTAATAACCACGAAAATAAATTATTTTTTATAGGTTCATCCGTCAAATTGATATAAAACAATTTATGAAAAGAGAGTCAATAAAAATAAAAACACAATATTCCAAACGAAAATGCAAACATTATCCTAAATTCTAATTGCAAAATACAAATTTAACAAACAATATTTTAAATATAACAATACTAAACTTTTCTTTCATTCTTGATTCTTGTACATTATAGTTACTTGATTCATGCTCAATAATTCAAAAGTTTCAACCTTAACTCATATTCAATCTTTATTCTTCCCCACAACTCTTACTAGCATAGGTCAGCACTCAAAATTGATTCATCTATAGTAAATAAAAAATGTAAGTAGAGAATACAACGATACTACCTAATCCAGAATAGTTTTAACTAAGATTTAAATAAAAAAATGTACATTTTTGTCAACTTCCTTCTCACTAAATCTTGTCATCCCTAATAAAAGAATGATTTTTTTAAGCGGGTAATCGGTTCGATTTCGGTTCGATGGCATAAATATCATACCTGCACTGCCACGAACCGATTCATTAAAATCAAATACCATATCCAATCCATTGCACTATCAGTTCGATTTTTTTCGCACCATTCGGTTCGGTCGATTTTAATGGTTCAAATTGTCATCTCTACTTACAATGTTTTATATAGGAAAATTCGAAAAAATAAAAAAGATTTTTTTTTTCAAAAATGGGAAAAAATCAAGATAATGACAAAAACTAAAAGTCCTAAACTTAAGGATTATCTTCTAACAAACGAAATTTAAATCCGACTTAAATTGATAGAGATATAACTAAAGCAAAATTTACCAAAAAGAAAAATACATAAACAAAGGCCTAAATGAAGGAATTTGCCCAAAATTGGGCCTACGTTAGGAGCAATGCTGTTGAGTCTTGTTCATTGGTCCGTTTTCAATCAAATTTGACTAACATTTCACCAAAATGGGCAACCCCAAAATTTTTTCCAAAAATCGAGATATTGTCTATTTCTGTTTGTGCCAGTCCCAATTTTCTATAAAGTCTAATTTCTTTTGCATTACATCATTCCCCCTGATTAAGAAAAAATCGTCCTCAAATTTAGTGGGGAAGTGACACAATCATCAGAATTATCACCACGAAATGGCACCAGATGCTTGATATTAAAAACGTCGGATGTACGAATGTGACTAGGAAACTTCAACCGATATGCATTGGGATTAATCTTTTCAATGATCTCCAAGGGACCATTTTTTTGCGACAAGCTTGGTGTATTCATGAGCAGGAATATGATCCTTTGTTAGCACCACTGAAATGAAGTCACCAACCTCAAACTCGACATTGCTACGTTTAAGATTCGCATCATGTTTAGACTTAGTAACAACAACCTACAAATGATCATTAGTCTGTGATGAACCTGCTGCAACTGTTTAATGAAATCCTCTGCTTTACCATGCATTTTAACAGTAGAAAAAACTGGAACCAAATCAAGAGGACTACGAGGAACAAGGCCATACACCACCTGAAAAGGGCTAAAGCCTATACTTCGATTAACTGCATGATTGTGAGCAAATTCTGCCTGACACAATATTTTATCCCACGACTTGACGTGATCACAACTAAACAATGTAGTAAATTACCCAAGAAACCGTTGACAACCTTTGTTTGACCATCTGTTTGAGGATGATATGCACTGTTGAAGTCCAACTATGTATTGACCATATGCCATAAACTGCACCAAAAAATGACTAAGAAAACGAGTATTCCAATCAGACACAATAGAAACAGGAAGTCCAATATAGATGATAGGACTCACAAAAATACAGTAATGCCACACTGACAGCATCCGTAGTCTTCTTGGAGGGAATGAAATAGAGCATCTTAGAGAAATGATCAACCACCACAAAAATAGAGTCAAACCTACGCTGAGTCCTGTGTAACCCCAACATGAAGTCCATACTGACATATGTCCAAGTTTAGGTTGAAATAGGCAGGGGCATATACAAACCAGAACTTGTAGCTTTGCCTTTAGCAAGATGAAATGTTCAATAATGCTCCACGAACCTACTAACATCTTTGTGCAATGAAGGCTAAAAATAAGAATCAACAACTAGCTGTAATATTCGATCATGACCCGCGTGGTCCTCCTTATGCAACTCTTGAATTATCTTAAGCCGCAAACTACCCTTAAGAATACATAACTGATTTTCCTAAAAAGGAAAACCATCGACCCATACAAACTCCGAATGCATACCCTCTTGTTACTTCTATATAATCTGTGAAAATATGGATCGATAGCATATAAATCGCAAATAGTATCAAAACCAGGGACCTCCACTCGTAATTCTGTCAGAAGAGTTTGTCTCCTAGTCAATGCATCTACTACCTTGTTAAGGGTACCTACTTTGTGCTAAATCACAAAAGTAAACTGCTACAAATACGCAATCTAAGAAACATGCCGAGCAGATACCTTATCTTGAGTACCAAGGTTAAGGGCGTCGTAGTCAATATACAGAATGAATTCCTTCTGAAACAAATAATGATGCCAATGTCGAACCGCCTAGACTATTGCATAGAACTTCACATCACAAGTACTATACCAAGACTTAGGGCCAGAAAGTTTCTCACTAAAATATGAGCAGAACGATTGTTCTGCCTGAGTACACTACCAATACCCACCTTTGAAGTAATACAACTCAAACGGCTGAGTAAAATTAGGCAGTACCAAATTTGGGCAGTTGTCAATTTCTTCTTAATCAACTGAGGAGATACATCCACCTTAAGAGTCCACTGAAACTTGCCGCCCTTCATACAATTTGTAATTGGCACCACAATACTACTGAAAAGCGTGGAAAACCTGCGGTCAAAGGAAGTAAGGCCATGAAAACTCCGCACTTCTATAACTACCTTAAGCTATGGCCACTGACTTATTGCTTCTACTTTGGATGTATCAACTGCTAACCCTTTTTTCGACTAGCTAGAAATACAACATAGGCAATTAGAAAGGTACACTTCTTTACTACAACATAAAATTTATCCCTGCGAAGGACTGAAAGAACTTCCCAAATGTACTGGACATGATCAACATTGTTAGCGCTATAAATCACAATATCATTGAAGTAAACTACAACAAATTTACCAATGAATGGACGAAGAGCTTGATTCATAACATGCATAAACGTACTTAGCGCATTGGAAAGGCCGAATGACATGACTAAACACTCATACAACCTTCCATCATCTTAAAGGTTGTCTTCTACTCATTCTTAGGTTTGATACAAATCTGATGGTACCCACTCTTCAAATCAAAATACTAAACACGCAAGCACCGATAAATTGATCCAACAAATCATTCAAGCGAGGAATAGGAAAACGGTAACGTACCATAATCTTATTGATCGCTCTATTATCTAGGCACATACATCACGTGCCATCTTTTTGTGACGTAAGGAGAGCAGGAACAACGCAAGGACTAAAGCTTTCCTTGATGTGCCCCTTCGCCAAAAGCTCCTCCACTTGTCTGCGCAACTCTTTATGTTTAGTAGGGCTCATCGTGTAATGCGCCCGATTAGGGTAGTATCAGGCACTAAATTAATCTGATGCTAAATATCCCGTAGTTGTAGCAACCCATCCGGAAGCTCTTCTAGGAAGACCTCCTGAAATTTTTCCAGCAATAGCCGAATTCTGTGAAGGACTTCCTGCTCAATCTCGATTGACTTGCCTAATAACACAAACACTATACCAGATTCTGCCATCTCTATCTCAAACTTCTCTTTGGTTAGTAAATTGGTATTCGTCGCCAACTGTCTTTGCTAGGTTCGTGTTGGGTAGCAACACAATTTTCTTCCCCCTAACAGAAAATTGTACATGTTGGTATATCCGTCATGCAATTAGCGTCAATCAAATTGCCAGTGTCTCCCGAATAACAAATGGTATATATCCATCTCCACCACATCACACAAAATATGATCCTTGTATGTAGGTCCAATGGAAAACTGATTAGAGCATGCTGGCATACTTCAACATCATTACCTCTCTTAAACCAAGCCAACATATACAATTTGAGAGGTTTCTCAGTCTCGAACCCAATTTCTTAACGACCTTCTCAACCACTACATTCTCGCAACTCTTATAATCAATAACAAACCTACAGATCTTTCTCCCAACAGTATATGTAGACTAGAAGATATTATTAAGCAGCCAGTCATCCTTACTCTCCAAGGGAGTCAAAAAACTCTGTCTCACCACCAGACCTTGTCCCACATCACCAACAACAAATTCCTCCTCCTCTATTGGCTCTTCAGCGTCTCCATTGTCAAATACAGGCGTCTCCTCATATTCTCCATACCCCTCATTAATAAAGAGTCCTTTGCGCAAATTTTTGGGACATTCAGATTGTCAAAGTCCATACCTCTGTAAGTGAAACAACAAATACCACCTCCAGGACATGTTGATTATTGAAGGAGATTTGCTCTAGAAGAACTAGCCCGGCTAGGATTACCAGGACATGTTGTTTGCTATTGTGATTTACTAAAAGAATCCCTTACAGTGAAAGGACTTATATTTCACCTGGACTGCTAATTTTCAATCTGTATCACCCGTTGATGCGCTTAGAAACTGTCACAGGATCAAATATATTCAGGGTGTCCTGTATTTGGGGATGAAAACCACCTACATATCGCGACACCAACGGTTCCTCCGTTTCCATCACCTTTTTCCCAGTAATCAACATGTAAAACTCCATCGTATGGTCATCAACCGTCTTCATGCCTTAACACAAATTCTGCAATCGCTGATACATGGTCTGAACATAATTATAGGGCAGAAATTGCTTCTTCACATGCTTCTTTAATTTATCCCCAAACCTAATCTCTTTCTTCCCTAATCTGGATCTCGTCACCTTTATCTACTGCCACCACGTCGCCACTCATCCACGAAATCTAGTCGCAACGAGGGAATATGTTTACTAGCAGGAACCTCCTTAAATTCCAAGACCTCCTCTACTGTAGTCGCCCAATCCAAGAATTCTTCTGGACTTAATCCACCATGGAACTCAGAGATATCAACATTAAACCCTGATTCCCAACGCCTATTCTCCTTTGGTCACCTTCTCTCCGTCGAACTGGCAGATCTATTGGATGATCAAGTGGCACCAATGGATTTTTATCTTCAGAATCCTCAATCGGTTGAGCCACATGCGCATGTTGCTATGGTGCGAGTGCAGCGATTTTTTGGGTCAGCAACTCCAGTTGTTTACGCAACTGTGCCATCTCATCACGTCTATTCAATTCCTCGACTCCTCTATCGAGACTTCAGGGGCTTCTGGACGTTTCCTTGGTGGCATGGTGAAAGAATGAGCGTAGCTCTGATACCATCGACGTTGGGAAAGCTTAGAGGAAAGATGAACAAATCTCACAAGATGAAAAAACTCACAAAATTTTTTATTTCTGTCAATCAATGCGGCCACAAAGGGTTTACAATGTTTTATGTAGGAAAAACCTTAGGAAAATTCGAAAAAATAAAAAAATAATAATAAATATTTTTTTTCCAAAAATCAAAATAATGACTAAAATTGAAAGTCCTAATCTTAAGGATTATTCTCCAATAAATGGAATTCAAATCCGACTTAAATTGATAGAAATATAACCAAAACAAAATTTACCAAAAAAGGAAAAAAAAACATATAAATGAAGACCTAAATGAAGGAATTTGCTCGAAATTGGGCCTATGTTAAGAGCAAAGTTGCTGAGTCTTGTTCATTGGTCCATTTTCTATCAAATTCGATTAAAATTTCGCGAAAAATGGACAACCCTAGAATTTATCTAAAAATTGGGAAGTTACATATTTCTGCTTACGCCGGTCCCACTTTTTCATAAACTCTAATCCCTTCTGTACCACATCATATACTTATTGATAGCCAGAGTACATTGTTACTTAATAAAAATCCTGTCTATCACGAGAGTCCAAATATATTGAGGTGATGCATCATTTCATTAGAGAAAAGATAGCCTCGAGTAAATTTCGGAAAAAATCATACCAATAAGAACCCTTCAGAGATGGGACAATAGTGCTCTCGGTTAGTAAGTTTAAATCTTGCTTATCAATTCTAATCCTTGCAAGGAGATCCTGCTACAGTAAAATAGGCATGAGATATGGTTGGTGTTTGGGAATTGTCAAGGATTTAGGTGGATAAGACAGTTCGTAGTAGTTACAAGTTTTATGAGATCCTTTTGGATCTGGGACTAAATCTTGGTTCTAATTTGGTTCGATGTACTTTGTTTTCTTTGTGAGGTAGTTGTTTACATAGTGGAATGGGCTGATTCCTAAACCTCAGATTAAGCTTTTTGGCTGACTGGATGAACAATCTGGTGGTTTTGTGTTGCTTGCTTGGTTAATTTTCGTGAATCATTAGTTCGTTTTGTTGAGGCAAATCCCAGCAGATTTCACTACAGAGCTGTTGGCTTTCTATCGAAAACAAGCATTATGCTATGGTTTGCTTCTGATTTTGAAATATGGCCAGTCGTTGAGATCTCAAAAGCTGCCAAGTAGATATAACTAGGCGCATTGTGACATGAAATGTGACTCCACCCAGACCCGACCTGAGCGATGATATTTATTATGCATTATTCTATAATAAATGAGAGAGTATGGGAATGAAGACAAATGTGGAAGAAGAGATGAAAAAGGAAAAGATAAAGAGGCGTGGGAGACAGGAGAAACAAAACATTAGGGTATTCAGCTTGTGATACCATAGCACAATCAAGAAACTCAGCATTAAATGAGGGCGAGAAAGCTGCATTTGTGGGACAAATGAATTAAATCTGTAAATTATTAATGTGATGCCTTTCCATCCAGATCCAGGTGGAGAGTAGTGGTCGGTCAGAATCAAAATTCAGGTCCACACACTTCCTTTCTTCCTTGCTCCAATCCCTCTTTTTTGATTAACATGCATCCATCATCTTTACGGCTGTGCAGGCAGCCTCAGTATGAATAGTTGCTTTCACCAACCCTACACCTACCCCCAACTCCCCACACCCACCTCTCTACACATTTACTTATAACTGATTGCTTGTTTTCTGGGATCTGCTGCCTAATTGATGCCCTTTGCACTGTCATTGTCAAGTTCTTGAAGAATCACGTTACATTGACAGAATATTTTGACGGTCAGTTTTTGCACCCAATCATCGGCTGCCAACACTACATCTGTCAAATAGGTGGGCAAAATCATCTGACGAAATGGCTTACCTCATTCTTGAATACCATTTCTTCTTTATTATTACTTAAATTCAGAATGCTAAAAAGTTAACCTAGCAGGGAGGCTGTACCTTAGAGAGCCAGCCTTTCTCATTCATCTTGATTAGCTATCTATCACCAACCAAGGCAAATGTAAAGTAAAATCCCTTTGGCATCTCTCTTTACTCTCCATCACAACTTTTGAATCAGCGTGTGAAATTCTAGCTACTGATACTGGATAATGCCAAACAAAACATGGACCGTTCTAGGATAATATTAATACCAAGAAACTAAATATCAACGTGGTCCATGCAGCGTTAATAATAAATATATATCGCACGCGTTTCTGCCATGGATTGGATAGGCAAAACAAAACAAAACAAAGAAATTTCAAACATAAACCCGTAAACTACTTTTCTTCCTTCTATTTTTCTTTCCATATGGTGGGGACTACGTACCTATTGGAACTTAGCCCCTATTTGGTGGTATTTTTTGAAAAAATATTGTGTTAAATAGGGATTTTTTGGACATTGTGTAGTTAAACAGTATGAAAAAATTTGAATTTACGTGTAAAATATTTTATTATGTAAACGTGTGGTTCAAATGAATACGTAGAATAAAGTATTTTGAAATGATGAAAGACAAATAGAGACTTAATCTTGTTATTTCAAATTCCATTGTTTTTCTAATTACAATTAATTAATTATAATTCTTCTGGGACTAGCTGGGAGTGTCTACTTGGCCTTGACATTCCACAAATATATATTTATTCAAGTTGACATGTTAACAGTATTTGGTCTGCTGTGGCTTTGGCCTATAATCTATAGCTCACCCTTGTCACACCTCAACTCATTGCCTCCTTAACCTAATACATTTATAAAGGACACAAATTATTAGGTATAGCATGGAATCACAACTCATCGCTCGTAGAGTTTTCCTTAGCTAATATTTTATTCCTGTCTTTTCATGATTAATTTACTGTCAAAAAATGGGAAAAAGAGAATATAATGATATAGAATATTTCCCAAAATCCTTAATAATTACTAGGCACTACCACCTAGGAATGGTAGATACACCAAAAGTACAAAGGAATTAGATGTGCACTTCCTAAAAGTAAAAATTAGCACATATATGTAGTGGAAAGTTTAAGATGGAACCCTACTAGTCGATAGGATCAATGAACCTAAAGTTAATGAAACGTAAAAGTCACATATACGTAAAAGAAAGTTTAAGATGGAACCCTGCGAGCCGATAAGATTAATGAACATAAAGTTAATGAAACGTGAAATGTTAAGTTAAAATTCAAACAGAGTGAATAAGATTAATGAACTGTCGAACGATCATGAATATATATACATTGATTACTTTTTCTGTTTCTTAAAAGTCATGGGATGGAATCAATTATAAAGTGGATAAAGCAGTGAGAAATGGAGGTACGGATATTGACTTTTGATTTGTGTAGTTATGTAGTTTTTAGAAGCAGAAAATCTGTTAAAAACTCAGTTGGCAGTTTGCTGACTACATGAAAGATCCAAATCTCATAAGCTTCCGTTAGCTTTGTTTGGCCAAAATTATACAGCCAGGTTGCTGCAGCCCTATATGCTGCAACCTGTAATCCTAATATACTCTCTCTGTAATTAATTTCATTAGCTGGCTTCACTGATTATTAAGTGTCATGCGTACGATCCCAAAATCTAGATTCTATTTAAAATCCATCTCTAGACTCAAAACTCGTGTATAATGAGTCTTCAAATAACTCTTATGTGGAGTAGGCTGGTTCAGTACTTGATTCTAAAATTATTTAAGTTTCTGCTCGTCTCCCTTTAAAATAAAATTCTTTAATTTTCATACTAATTTTCAATTATATATTCATATAATAAAAAATTATGTACGTAAACTCTTTTTTTTTTTTTTACTTGTTTACACATTCTCCAAAAAATCAGTATACGAAACAACATTTTTCTCAATAACAGCTAAGAGTTACGAGTTTAATGGAGGTGAGAGCAGAGTCCCAATCTAATACAATTGTCTACTTTCGAATGCGTTCATAGAAACAGGGACTTTCCACATATGAGGTACAATAATAAGCACTTGTTTGGTGAGCTAAAAATTACTTTTGTAGTAAATTTTTATAGAAGTTGATAAAATGTAATTAGTTCAAATGTTGATAAAAACGATGAGTTCATAAAATATATGATTAAAATTAATTATGGACTTTGATTTTATCGAATTTTTAAGTCACACCAAGCTGGGGCTCTATAACAAATTCGATGTGATCACGAGCCAAAAAAGATAATAATTCAAAGAAGAGCATGACTAGGGTGAGCTCTTTACCTCTTACATTGTGGTCCTCGTCTATATTTTATATTTGTTATTAATAAAATATGTCAAGTATGAAGGTTAGAACCCAAAAAAATAAAAAAAATAAAAAATGTGTATTAATGAGTTTAAATTGTATGTTAATTATAATTATATAATTCTATATATGCTGATAATTTAATGGTTTTTTTAACTTTCATAATTTTCTCCATATGTATCTACCAAACCTAGCCTCTAGCTATTTTAATTCTACTACATGAGCTTTATCAGACTACTTTCCAGTCCTTGTATGTGTGTGTGTGTATAGGCATTTTTAAGAATGTCTAATTTTAAGGGTATGAGTTGAAAAGTGTTCACTCATTTGAATTTAGTGTCAACTTGTCTATTATGCCCTTAATGAAAAGCTACATTTTGAAATGGTATTCTTGACATTTTAAATGTCGTTCTCGAAATTTGATTTTTTTATCAATTTGTCATAAATTTTGAGAAGTGACTTCCATGAGAAGTTAAATTAAAATAATGTTTCTCGACATTTCATATGTCATTTTCAATATTTGAACACCTTTTCATTTGTCTAGAATGACATTTCATTTTAAACATGATATTTTTCTACATTTAAAAATGTCGTTCTCGACATATCTGAATCAATAAAAAACATAGCATTTATTGTAATTTGACATATATACTTTTTGAAATAAATATGACAGGTTATGTGTCAAAATTTCATTGGCCAATAACAATATTGCAAAAATGTCCATTTGTTGTCTTAGTATTGAATTATAAATTGTTAATAAGGTTATTTTGGTCTAAATTCTTCCAAATTAGACATTTTTACAAATGATTAGGTAAAAATAGACATTTTGTGAAATTTCCTCTCTCTCTCTCTCTCTCTCTCTCTCTCTCTCTCTCTCTCTCTCCATATATATACTCTCTCTCCATATATATATATATATATGATTCTAGAAAATATATCTATAGCTATCTAATTAATTTATATTAGAGCTGTGCTCATAGATAGGTCCTATAAGCTTTATGCACTAATTTCAAAAAATATACCTATGGCTATCTATTTATTGCAATATTTTTAATCACTAACCTTTGAACGTGTAACTAGAGATTCCTAATTGTCGAGCCTAAACTCACCTTCGCACCTCGTATCATATCATACGATTAGCCTAAAAAAATGATGGTTCAAGTAAGTAATAACGCACATTAGAATAAAATTAGGAAAAAAAAAATGTCCATCTTATTCCACCCTAATATAATCTCCATAATATATCTAATAATTTTACACTTTCTTTCTACAACTTAATTCCATGTACAAAAACAACCTTAATGTACACAAATACTGGTTTGAGCTTGTCACAATTAGATTAAAAATGGTGAGAAAAATCTGAAAAAATAGGCTGCTCAATCTTCTTTAAATTCTTCCTTCTCTGCAATAAATTCACTTAACTTTTAGCTTCAATTTTCTCTCAATCAGTTTCTATGGCAGCATGTTCACTAATATTAAGCTGCCTTCATTTCAACACATTGCTTACATCAGGTTGCTCAGCAATGGCAATTTTGAAGCAGGAAATTAGGGTTCTACAAATTTTAATATCTTCTAGAGAATATTGACCCTTGGTCTATTATATAGACAGTTTTGAATCTAATTTTTCAAAGAACCAAACCTTACAGCGACTCCAAGGCTGGACCATAAATTCCACAGTCTCGCTCGTGCATCAAATAAGTCATGTCCCCAATCCTTTTTCATTGGTCATGAGTACTACACTACAACTAGCAAGAAAGCACGTCAGTTTCAAGAAAATTGCAAGATGAAAAGTGGAAATCTTCAAGGTGTTAAAACATATTTATGAATTTGAGAATAAGGAAGTAAAACTATTATAGAGTACTAGTACTCAAACTAGATATCTTGAACCAGATGAGATATTTGGTGAAAACATAACCAAAATTCTGATGCTATGGTTGAATAGAATTGGCAGTACTACATTAAGTCATGTCATAGAAAGAGAATTGATAGATTGTCTTTGAATGTAAACTAAATTGTGGGGTCGATGGATTTTCGTGTAATGAAAACATTAAGAAAGGGAAGATCATAGTAGGGGATAGATTATCGGAAGAATAAGAGAAAAAAAACACTATTTGAGAGACGTAAAAGCTCAATGTACAAGTTTGCAAGATTAATTGTGGGAAGAAAACTTATGTAGATGCAGAATCTTGGCACAAAGGTGGAAAATTTAACCTTAATTAGTATTATAGAGTGAAAATAGTCATTAACACAATTTGTGAAACAAAATGAAGGTAACGAGAATTTCCTTTCTGCTATCTTCAAGTTCCATTGAATAAATGAATGACCTTTTGGTATCTTGACAATATGTAGCAATAAACGAGAAATTTAATATCATTGAGAGATACTCCACTATCTATACCTATTAAGATGGGAAATGGATTTATAATGAACGGAAAAGAAGAGAAATAATTGGAGTCCATATAAAGAAAATGATTAACTAATTTTTCTTGATTGAACACATCAGAACTTGTTGGATATGCGGTGAATTGTAGCTAACAGTTGCGAAAATTTGTCAAAAATGATTCGACGCTGGTGATATCTGAAAAAAAAATGCGGGGAATCAAAAGATTTCCACTCACAGTCGAGCATTTTGAAAATATTGCATTGAGAATTAATGTTCATCAGTATTCTTAATTTGATGTATAGAAGACCTGAGCATATAAATATTCATAGACTAAAATCATTTCAACTGAAGAACATGGTTCATAGCTTGCTCAAAGTAAAAGATCTTCTGACATTAGTGAAGGATGTGCTCGTGGAAAGTATCACAAACAATCTTTTTTGAAAAGAAGGATCTTGAAGAGGAAAGGAAGTGCTTAAATTGGTGCATACAGACATGTGTGATCCTTTGGAGATGCTCCTATGAAAATAATGGGTATTTTCCTATTTATTGATTACTAACACTGCATAAAAAAGGGGGTTTCAGCTATGAATTTTTCCCCAATCAAGTTCACTGAAGATAAATGGTTTGATGCACAACTCAGAGTCAATCTCTGTAAAGATTTAGGATTCCATCTTAAAATATCAATTTTATTAAGAGGGGTAGCCTAATTCCTATATTTTCATCTTTATTCGAGGTGGGATTGATCCCTTAATAATCTCCAAAACCAAATTAACTTCTAGAAGCATAATCAAGGTATGGTAGACAAGACCAAGTCCATGCTATACGAATAACATGCACAAAACTTATTCAGTTGAAGTTTTACATTCGACCATGCATATACTTGATCTACGAAAGCCCAACCAAAGTAGTACGCAATAACAAACCACTTGAAGCTCGGAATGGAAGGAAGACAGCTTGGTGACACTTGAAGTGCCTATCAGAATTTCACATGGATAAATTTGGTGCATAAAAACAAACTTTCTTGACGAATTCATTTTCATGTGTGACAATGAGAACTAAAATTGTACAGAACAAGAACCATGGCATGATCGGCATCACAAACAGTATTTATAGCGTTTCTATATTGTAAATACAAGAAGCTATATAATTTGAATGTGAAAATGGAACCTGTCAAATTATGTGATTTCTGTTCCATTTTATGCATTTAATATGACTTGCTAATGCAAATGAAAACCACGTGAAGGACCCAGGAACTAACCATTGTGCAATTTAGGTTCAAGATTTGTTGAAGAAATTGAATCAGTGTCCACATTAATCAAGAAGAAAGCAAGCAAGCATGTGTAGAAATACCTTCATTCGTTTACTTTATGATTAGTACATTATTAGTAAAAAGAATCAATGTGACCATCCCAGGTCTACTAAGCTAGATCACCTTTTAAATGGAGGAATCACAGGCCTATTGCAAATTTGATGAAACAAGGGCAGTGAAAGAAAGAATTTATTATATATAACCAACAATTGTGGAAAAAAAGGAACAGAAAGTAATAAAGAAGAGATGGAAAGATGCTTGCAGGAATTATTAATGAATGTGAGCAAATTAAGCTAGTTGATGTACCTTTTAAAGTTCTGCAACAATTCTGCTACTGCACCTGCCTCCATTGCCATCGAAGACAACAATAACAACCTACCAAAAGGTAATAAAAACAGAAGGGAGCAAGGGCAGTGAAAGAAAGAATTTATTATATATAACCAACAATTGTGGAAAAAAAGGAACAGAAAGTAATAAAGAAGAGATGGAAAGATGCTTGCAGGAATTATTAATGAATGTGAGCAAATTAAGCTAGTTGATGTACCTTTTAAAGTTCTGCAACAATTCTGCTACTGCACCTGCCTCCATTGCCATCGAAGACAACAATAACAACCTACCAAAAGGTAATAAAAACAGAAGGGAGAAAAGATGAAGTCGTTCAATTCTCTACACGTACATTATGTTAACCAACACAATATATATAGAGGGAAAATTGGAGAAGAGAGTTAAATATCAGATGATGATCCAAAGTTGAATACAAGAATTTAGAAAAAGTAACTCTCAATAGTAAATATGGCATGGATACATCTTGAGGATCCAGGCCCTACATAAGGAAAGCATAAAATAATGGGCGTGAAGGATCTACATAAATGTATCTATGATCTATCTATGTAGTATTAATTATGACTTTATACACAGACTGAAACTCAATCACTAGTAATTTGGAAATTATTTTTCATCTGAATCTCTGATGAAGGTTTTCTGATTCTGTGGCATTATCTTCGAATGCTACTGACGATGAAGTTGAGCAATATTGATCAAGATTTATGCCTCTTCTGCAGGACCTTACCTCTTTTGAATTAGAGAAGAATTCTTTAGTTCAGATGTCTAAATCCAAAGACATGGAACCCTTGCCTTTGTTGAGCAGGTCCGAGGGCATAGTTTGGGGCCTTGACTGGAAAGAAAATGAATTAGGAAATGAAGAAGAATCAAAAGGGGGAGGCTGAAGTTCCATTGTTGAATGAGTTACAGTTGTGGAAGACAATATATCACATTCATCTGACTCTGAAATGGGACACTCCATGTTCACACCAAACAGCCTGAGTCGCTTTGCTGCAGCCTTGCCTTGGACCACCGGCACCGAGTCAAATACCATTTGCTCAACCCCAACCCCACCTACCCTTTGCATCTGTGCCGTTCTGAGCTGACGTGGAGCTAATGCTCCAGTTCCAGCTTCGGCTCCAGCTCCGGCAGCTGATCTAACATAGACTATTGAGCCTGCCGAACAAGGGTTTCCGGTTATAACATTACTACTGCAAACATAAGGTCCGTTACCATATCCATAAGTATTATTGGGTTGCATCAAGTGTGAATAATCCCTGGTCAATGGTGGCCCTTGTGACTGAAAATATGGAGGATTCCACGGGTGAAGAGTCCTCTGGAAAGAGAATTGATGTGGAACTGAGAGAGGAGGAATAGGAGGAGAAAGCGCAAGCACATCTGGACGGCGCCTCCAATCAATGAATAATCGATCCTTTCCCAACTCGCCGACCCCACGCTGAAAAGAGACCGTGTCACCTGCATCAAGCTTCTTCTCTTTAACAAAGCGGCTCCATCCTTTGGTCATTACATAGCTTTGGCTGCTGTTCCAGTAGGAGTATCTGAATCTCCATGGCTTCCCATTTCTATCCTCGAAATTCAACAGAAGTCCTTTCTCATTCGTGGATGAATCCAAGGGGAAATACCTTTCTGCGTATTGTTTAGGAATGACTAATCGATTGAGCTTGCCCACATCACTTGGTGTCACTACCTTGTCAAACATGTGCTCCCTCTCGATAAAGATGGAGTTAGCAGCCATCCTACTTCCTTCTCCTTCTCCTCCTCGCGGACGAATAACGTGATCACCGGAGTCATTAGTCTCCTCCCCATCTCCATTATTGTTGGGCGAAGAGTCCACCATGAGCTCACCTTCTTGCCGGTGGTAGGTGTAAGGAACAACACCTTTTTGCTCAGAAGAAGAGGGGAAGAAAGAGTAGTGTGATGAAGGATTCACACCTTCTGAGCTCCCTTCTTCTTCTTCTTCGTCTTCATAAAATCCTGGCCTACCAGACATGAAATTCATAATCTCTGTGCTCACCAATTCTAACCTCAATCTGACAGATCTAAGAGCAAAAACTATGATCTTTAATCTTCATGTACTGGTATGGTTGTAGTACACAAGAAAAAATAAGAAAAAACTTGATCTTGAATATGTCAGCAGCTAG
>NC_036249.1:11906457-12015728 GCF_002742605.1 Olea europaea var. sylvestris | reverse complement strand
ATTAAAATAATGTTTCTCGACATTTCATATGTCATTTTCAATATTTGAACACCTTTTCATTTGTCTAGAATGACATTTCATTTTAAACATGACATTTTTCTACATTTAAAAATGTCGTTCTCGACATATCTGAATCAATAAAAAACATAGCATTTATTGTAATTTGACATGTATACTTTTTGAAATAAATATGACTGGTAATGTGTCAAAATTTCATTGGCCAATAACAATATTGCAAAAATGTCCATTTTTTGTTTTAGTGTGGAATTATAAATGTTAATAAGGGTATTTTGATCTAAATTCTTCTAAATTAGACATTTTTGCAAATGATTAGGTAAAAATGGACATTATGTGAAATTTCATCTCTCTCTCTCTCTCTCTCTCTCTCTATATATATATATATAGGATTCTAGAATATATATCTATAGCTATCTAATTAATTTATATTAGAGCTGTGCTCATAGATAGGTCCTATAAGCTTTATGCACTAATTTCAAAAAATATACCTATGGCTATCTATTTATTGCAATATTTTTAATCACTAACCTTTGAACGTGTAACTAGAGATTCCTAATTGTCGAGCCTAAACTCACCTTCGCACCTCGTATCATATCATACGATTAGCCTAAAAAAATGATGGTTCAAGTAAGTAATAACGCACATTAGAATAAAATTAGGAAAAAAAAAATGTCCATCTTATTCCACCCTAATATAATCTCCATAATATATCTAATAATTTTACACTTTCTTTCTACAACTTAATTCCATGTACAAAAACAACCTTAATGTACACAAATACTGGTTTGAGCTTGTCACAATTAGATTAAAAATGGTGAGAAAAATCTGAAAAAATAGGCTGCTCAATCTTCTTTAAATTCTTCCTTCTCTGCAATAAATTCACTTAACTTTTAGCTTCAATTTTCTCTCAATCAGTTTCTATGGCAGCATGTTCACTAATATTAAGCTGCCTTCATTTCAACACATTGCTTACATCAGGTTGCTCAGCAATGGCAATTTTGAAGCAGGAAATTAGGGTTCTACAAATTTTAATATCTTCTAGAGAATATTGACCCTTGGTCTATTATATAGACAGTTTTGAATCTAATTTTTCAAAGAACCAAACCTTACAGCGACTCCAAGGCTGGACCATAAATTCCACAGTCTCGCTCGTGCATCAAATAAGTCATGTCCCCAATCCTTTTTCATTGGTCATGAGTACTACACTACAACTAGCAAGAAAGCACGTCAGTTTCAAGAAAATTTCAAGATGAAAAGTGGAAATCTTCAAGGTGTTAAAACATATTTATGAATTTGAGAATAAGGAAGTAAAACTATTATAGAGTACTAGTACTCAAACTAGATATCTTGAACCAGATGAGATATTTGGTGAAAACATAACCAAAATTCTGATGCTATGGTTGAATAGAATTGGCAGTACTACATTAAGTCATGTCATAGAAAGAGAATTGATAGATTGTCTTTGAATGTAAACTAAATTGTGGGGTCGATGGATTTTCGTGTAATGAAAACATTAAGAAAGGGAAGATCATAGTAGGGGATAGATTATCGGAAGAATAAGAGAAAAAAAACACTATTTGAGAGACGTAAAAGCTCAATGTACAAGTTTGCAAGATTAATTGTGGGAAGAAAACTTATGTAGATGCAGAATCTTGGCACAAAGGTGGAAAATTTAACCTTAATTAGTATTATAGAGTGAAAATAGTCATTAACACAATTTGTGAAACAAAATGAAGGTAACGAGAATTTCCTTTCTGCTATCTTCAAGTTCCATTGAATAAATGAATGACCTTTTGGTATCTTGACAATATGTAGCAATAAACGAGAAATTTAATATCATTGAGAGATACTCCACTATCTATACCTATTAAGATGGGAAATGGATTTATAATGAACGGAAAAGAAGAGAAATAATTGGAGTCCATATAAAGAAAATGATTAACTAATTTTTCTTGATTGAACACATCAAAACTTGTTGGATATGCAGTGAATTGAAGCTAACAGTTGCAAAAATTGTCAAAAATGAATCGACGCTGGTGATATCTGAAAAAAAAAATGGGGGAATCAAAAGATTTCCACTCACAGTCGAGCATTTTGAAAACATTGCATTGAGAATTAATGTTCATCAGTATTCTTAATTTGATGTATAGAAGACCTGAGCATATAAATATTCATAGACTAAAATCATTTCAACTGAAGAACATGGTTCATGGCTTGCTCAAAGTAAAAGATCTTCTGACATTAGTGAAGGATGTGCTCGTGGAAAGTATCACAAACAATCTTTTTTGAAAAGAAGGATCTTGAAGAGGAAAGGAAGTGCTTAAATTGGTGCATACAGACATGTGTGATCCTTTGGAGATGCTCCTATGAAAATAATGGGTATTTTCCTATTTATTGATTACTAACACTGCATAAAAAAGGGGGTTTCAGCTATGAATTTTTCCCCAATCAAGTTCACTGAAGATAAATGGTTTGATGCACAACTCAGAGTCAATCTCTGTAAAGATTTAGGATTCCATCTTAAAATATCAATTTTATTAAGAGGGGTAGCCTAATTCCTATATTTTCATCTTTATTCGAGGTGGGATTGATCCCTTAATAATCTCCAAAACCAAATTAACTTCTAGAAGCATAATCAAGGTATGGTAGACAAGACCAAGTCCATGCTATACGAATAACATGCACAAAACTTATTCAGTTGAAGTTTTACATTCGACCATGCATATACTTGATCTACGAAAGCCCAACCAAAGTAGTACGCAATAACAAACCACTTGAAGCTCGGAATGGAAGGAAGACAGCTTGGTGACACTTGAAGTGCCTATCAGAATTTCACATGGATAAATTTGGTGCATAAAAACAAACTTTCTTGACGAATTCATTTTCATGTGTGACAATGAGAACTAAAATTGTACAGAACAAGAACCATGGCATGATCGGCATCACAAACAGTATTTATAGCGTTTCTATATTGTAAATACAAGAAGCTATATAATTTGAATGTGAAAATGGAACCTGTCAAATTATGTGATTTCTCTTCCATTTTATGCATTTAATATGACTTGCTAATGCAAATGAAAACCACGTGAAGGACCCAGGAACTAACCATTGTGCAATTTAGGTTCAAGATTTGTTGAAGAAATTGAATCAGTGTCCACATTAATCAAGAAGAAAGCAAGCAAGCATGTGTAGAAATACCTTCATTCGTTTACTTTATGATTAGTACATTATTAGTAAAAAGAATCAATGTGACCATCCCAGGTCTACTAAGCTAGATCACCTTTTAAATGGAGGAATCACAGGCCTATTGCAAATTTGATGAAACAAGGGCAGTGAAAGAAAGAATTTATTATATATAACCAACAATTGTGGAAAAAAAGGAACAGAAAGTAATAAAGAAGAGATGGAAAGATGCTTGCAGGAATTATTAATGAATGTGAGCAAATTAAGCTAGTTGATGTACCTTTTAAAGTTCTGCAACAATTCTGCTACTGCACCTGCCTCCATTGCCATCGAAGACAACAATAACAACCTACCAAAAGGTAATAAAAACAGAAGGGATAAAAGATGAAGTCGTTCAATTCTCTACACGTACATTATGTTAACCAACACAATATATATAGAGGGAAAATTGGAGAAGAGAGTTAAATATCAGATGATGATCCAAAGTTGAATACAAGAATTTAGAAAAAGTAACTCTCAATAGTAAATATGGCATGGATACATCTTGAGGATCCAGGCCCTACATAAGGAAAGCATAAAATAATGGGCGTGAAGGATCTACATAAATGTATCTATGATCTATCTATGTAGTATTAATTATGACTTTATACACAGACTGAAACTCAATCACTAGTAATTTGGAAATTATTTTTCATCTGAATCTCTGATGAAGGTTTTCTGATTCTGTGGCATTATCTTCGAATGCTACTGACGATGAAGTTGAGCAATATTGATCAAGATTTATGCCTCTTCTGCAGGACCTTACCTCTTTTGAATTAGAGAAGAATTCTTTAGTTCAGATGTCTAAATCCAAAGACATGGAACCCTTGCCTTTGTTGAGCAGGTCCGAGGGCATAGTTTGGGGCCTTGACTGGAAAGAAAATGAATTAGGAAATGAAGAAGAATCAAAAGGGGGAGGCTGAAGTTCCATTGTTGAATGAGTTACAGTTGTGGAAGACAATATATCACATTCATCTGACTCTGAAATGGGACACTCCATGTTCACACCAAACAGCCTGAGTCGCTTTGCTGCAGCCTTGCCTTGGACCACCGGCACCGAGTCAAATACCATTTGCTCAACCCCAACCCCACCTACCCTTTGCATCTGTGCCGTTCTGAGCTGACGTGGAGCTAATGCTCCAGTTCCAGCTTCGGCTCCAGCTCCGGCAGCTGATCTAACATAGACTATTGAGCCTGCCGAACAAGGGTTTCCGGTTATAACATTACTACTGCAAACATAAGGTCCGTTACCATATCCATAAGTATTATTGGGTTGCATCAAGTGTGAATAATCCCTGGTCAATGGTGGCCCTTGTGACTGAAAATATGGAGGATTCCACGGGTGAAGAGTCCTCTGGAAAGAGAATTGATGTGGAACTGAGAGAGGAGGAATAGGAGGAGAAAGCGCAAGCACATCTGGACGGCGCCTCCAATCAATGAATAATCGATCCTTTCCCAACTCGCCGACCCCACGCTGAAAAGAGACCGTGTCACCTGCATCAAGCTTCTTCTCTTTAACAAAGCGGCTCCATCCTTTGGTCATTACATAGCTTTGGCTGCTGTTCCAGTAGGAGTATCTGAATCTCCATGGCTTCCCATTTCTATCCTCGAAATTCAACAGAAGTCCTTTCTCATTCGTGGATGAATCCAAGGGGAAATACCTTTCTGCGTATTGTTTAGGAATGACTAATCGATTGAGCTTGCCCACATCACTTGGTGTCACTACCTTGTCAAACATGTGCTCCCTCTCGATAAAGATGGAGTTAGCAGCCATCCTACTTCCTTCTCCTTCTCCTCCTCGCGGACGAATAACGTGATCACCGGAGTCATTAGTCTCCTCCCCATCTCCATTATTGTTGGGCGAAGAGTCCACCATGAGCTCACCTTCTTGCCGGTGGTAGGTGTAAGGAACAACACCTTTTTGCTCAGAAGAAGAGGGGAAGAAAGAGTAGTGTGATGAAGGATTCACACCTTCTGAGCTCCCTTCTTCTTCTTCTTCGTCTTCATAAAATCCTGGCCTACCAGACATGAAATTCATAATCTCTGTGCTCACCAATTCTAACCTCAATCTGACAGATCTAAGAGCAAAAACTATGATCTTTAATCTTCATGTACTGGTATGGTTGTAGTACACAAGAAAAAATAAGAAAAAACTTGATCTTGAATATGTCAGCAGCTAGAATAGGTAGGGTTAACAAGAAAATATACTTCTTGGTTTCAAAAAATCCAAGAAAGAGGCGCAGCGGCGGAGAGCCCTGAAGAACATCATCAATCAAACACAGTTAAGGGTCGGTGCTTGAGATTCAAAAAGGCATGCCTAATTGAGTTGATGATCTATTTATTCTTTCTATTCGTTGTTGACCATTTATGATGCCTGGAAGCTTCCCATGTTAAGCGATTTTCATTGAAGAAAAATTATTCGTGTGTGAGAGGTGGGCCCCATTAATTATCTGGTTGAATTCATGTGAACTCGTCCTTGTCATCAGCCTGTCTGTACAATATTTATAAGTTGGTTTTACGCTAAGGACCAAAGCAGCCGCAGCCAGCTGTTTTGTATAGCACGAACTTCTAATTCTATTTGTGTTTTTCTTGTGTTTTCTGCAACTAGACTTTGGCATTCCAAGTATTATTCAAAATATTATTTATTTGGATACTTGCCATTATTTGTCCAACTTTATTGCCTTCTTCATTAACTATTTCACGTTTATATATCTTAATAATTTTGCTACAAACAAGTAGGTCACTTGCTTTACATTATTGTTTCACCTTAGTCCGTACATGACCTACTCTACTATATTGTTTAACAAAATGTAAAATTTAATACTTCCTCGAATAAAATAGTACTTCATCATCAATAAGAATCAACCCGCTACAAGTGACAAATCTTCTTAATCCTCCATAACTAATTTTGGATTTGTAACTCCTTAATTTAAGTCTTGCTTATTTCGTTGATACATAGTTGGATCGATAAGTCGAACTCTTTGTCTATATTTAGGTTGAAGGATGTTTAGTGGCACTATAGGTACTATCAATGTCATCGAGACGCCACTCATTGATCTTCGAGGTTCGTGATGTAAAAATGAATTGCATTTCGAAAGGATTTAATTGAACTTATCCAACATCCCAAGGGCTTTACATTGACAAGTCCAAACGTTTAATCTTTGGGTTGTGGGTGAAGGAAAAAATTTCAAGATAAAGGTTTTAGTGTTAATTGATCGAGACCAAATCAGATCATTCGGACTAGAATCAACTAAACATGCATCATATTTTTTGACAATTACATTGGTAGACTATTAAACAACATGAAACTTTTGAGAGTTTTATCGTTATCGTGAAAAAGTAGCAATTAAAACACATAAAAACAAACATCTTAACCTAATGCCAGATTTTGCTTGCAAACCCTATTCACCTCATAAGATAGGAAACCGAATCATCTATAAATTCTACTGTTTTGCTATTTAACACTAACATCAATCTAAGTAGCAGCACTAGTGATGCTATATTACAGTTTCTATTAAATACGAGGAATTATAGTCCGTTTAATAGGACCTATAATATACTAATACATAGACTTGTATTCAACACCACTAGTACTAGATAGCATTATTTTATATTATAGACTTGGTAGCATTTTGCTTATAAATGTTTGTACAATTAACATTAATCATTGAGTGTATTTGTTTCTATCAATGGTTGTTATTTTCCTAGAATTTATTAATCAAGCTCGTGGATCCTACATAAAACCTTATTCAATTAATAAATTGGTGTAAAACCCTTTAAAGGTGGAACTAAAATTTGTGGAATGAATTACAATTTAGAGAAGTACATTGTGACTTGATTTCTATACCCAAAATTAGTACTTTTTTCCAACATTCGGACCGATCAAACCGGCCACATGCCATTGCTGGTCCATAAGGCAAAGTTCGGTTAAATTAGTTGGCTGTGACTATTTTGCCGGGTGGAGGAAACAATTGAAGAAGGGAAAACTTAAAAATGGATAATATGAAAATTTTGCACGGATTGTACGAACAAAGTTTCACATTGGTTAGATATAAGTTAAATTAATAAGAGATTGTGTTACTCCTCTTCAATTGATTAATATTCTGGGAATGAACCCAAATTCCAACAAGTGGTATGAATTTCCTATTGGAATCAAATGAAAGTGGTGGGCCTTAATTGGAATGCAACACTCAAGAAACTTCGCAGCTAGCTTTTTAGGGGCTTATTCGATAGTAATTATAAGAATTGATTTTTTAACCGTCGGAGAGAAAAGTGAGTCACTACTATGAGTGAAGAAGTAAAAAATGACGGTTGAAATAATAAAATAATGCTTAAAAATTCAATTTTTTGGGTGAAAAATTGCTACTAAACGAGGGCTAGACAGTGGTTGTGCACACATAAGGCAATTGGCCTAGTATGTTTGGAATGTGTTTATAAACAATTTAAACTATAAATATATAAAAATAAGTAATGAATAAGTACGTAGTACTTGTGAATCACTCATAATAAATGAATAAAAAAATAATTTAATTCAAACATGAACCAAAACATTAGTAGAAGAATTGTCCTTGATGAAACATTTAATCCTTCATGATTTGAAGATGAAATTCAAATAAGCTATTGCTTGAGAGGGATGAGATGTTATGATACTTTGTTCATATGAGAATTGTTAGGAAGTTGTAAATCGCATCAATTGACATAGTTTAAATGATATACTTATAAGATATTAGATTACCTCACTGAATAACTGAACTTGTTCAAATGCAATCGAATTCCCTAACCATATTTAAGATTGAATAAGATAGGGCAGTGCTTTGTAAACAATCCCCTAGACGTACACTATCAGGCACCCCCCGACGTCCAGGGGATTGTTCAAGTCCCTTTACCCAATAAAATATTAAAGGACAAGAGAGTAATTTGATTGATGAATTTGACAACCTGGAACATGTCATGATTTGTAGGTAATTAGTGGAATAGCCACCCAATTGATAAAGTTACACCTACCCAGTTTGTACACTCTATCCACATGTACTGTGGGAATATCCACTTTAAGCTGGTCTTGACTTTCGCGGTAAATTATCAATTAAGTTAGAATAAATAATTAACTTCTGATTTGATAGAGATTAAAATTAAAATTTTAATTTAAGTGAAAATTAAAAATTAATATTAATTACGTATTTAATGAGATTCACAGTTTTTTCACCACATATTTTATTAACTTTTATCAAAATTTACTAGAAATCTAATTTTAATCTTTTTCAAATAGGGGATTAATTTTAAAACGTGAAAAATAGGAATTCGATGCATTATTTAATTATTACTTGGGAACATGTTTTGTCATGGAGTTGACTTGTCTCTCCACTCAAAATTATTTATAGTTACAATGTGATCTCTAAATTTTTTGGTGCTTGGTAGAGTTTCTTTAAATTTTATTGTTTTCTAAATTTATTTTAATTAAAAATTATTTCTATAAAATAATTTTGTATTTCAAGTCATAACTTTTTACTTATTTTGAACCATACATTTTCCACAAAATTCAATTTTCACAAATTTATTCTAAAAAATATGTATATTAAACATGCTCTTTGTACACAAAGCAAGCTCGGAGGATTAAATGCATTGTGGCTCACTCAACTTTGAACGAAGGTGCATCTATGTAACTCATCTTTAATTTGATGCGATCAGATCACTCAATTTCGATTTGTTTACATGTCCAATTACATATCTTTTGGTGCAATCAAGTCATCCAATTCGATTTGCTTGCAAGTATCGTCTTTAAATGAATTGCCCCAGACTAATGTTATACGATGACTCAGGCATTAAAATCAACGTAGGACTACCATAAATGTCCACATCGTACAATTCTTCAAAGAATCACATAACTAAAAGTAAGTTTTTACACAAATTTTTAATATCGAAGTTAGCAAATTTCGTTAGTTAAACTCCGAGTAATAAACAAAGTGGCAATATCTACAAGTAAGTTGCAAATTGAGTAGTAGATTGAATCAATTTGAAGACGAGTAACCATATCTGCAAGGAAATCAAAGTTGGCTGACCAAGATGCATATCTACTCAAAATTGAATGACCCGTAGTGTATTTAACCCCAAGTTGAGAAGGCATTTCCCTTTATAGTTTATTCAACTAAAACATTAACAATGTGATTAATTAAGATAATAACTGTGTAATCAATGTTAATTAAGATGCATGAAACTTTCGTCATCAACCCAAACAAGATGACGTGTGCATACGAAAATCAATTTCTTGGTTACCTGATTAATCAATATTTTATTTGTGATTCTTTTATTTTATGTCTTATATAAATTGAAGCTATCGAATCCCAAAGGCCATACACTTGACTTGAGCCATGCTATTGTCTCATATATATATTCATTAAAATTGAGAAAAATTTAAAATAATTATAAGTTATTATTTGTTTGAATTTTATAGTAAATTATTTGAAGCTGGTCCATTTTAACTTGTTTAAATTAAGTAAAAAGCATCTGTTCCTATATGGACCACTCTAGTTTGTCTTTGTTGCTAGTATTATTTATGAATATAGAGAAATGGTATCGACACTTTTGCTAATCAAATTATAAATTATTTTACTCATAATTGAAAAGGACAAGCTAATGGCCAAATACAGATTATCTATGGCCCTCGATACTTCACGATTTGTACAATATGCAAGAAAATTGAACCTGGATTTTGACAAATTCACATCATTGCCACCTTTATGTATAATAAACTAAATCATGTCTAAGTGACATGTTACTTAGGAGGGTGCTATTGATTGAACTGCATATGTGATCCAACCATACTTATCGTAGCATTTTTTGACTTCTAATTGCTTTCAAACTAGTTACTTAAAGGAGATTAAGGACTCGTGTAACGTGACTTTTACTTTTACTTCTACTTCTACTTCTTGTAGGAGAATTTCCTGATAAACCTATCTTAAGTTTGGTCTAAAAACTAATTTCTAAAAGAGCTTCATATTTCGAAAATGACCAGCTTTCTCAAAAAACTCCTTTTAATTAAAAGAATCACTTTCATAAAATTAGTCAAACGAGATCAAAAATAACTTATGAGTCTGAAAAACTCTTTTCGACTTCTCAAAAGTCAAGCCGAATGGGTCCTAAGTAAATTTGTATGGAAGCAAGTTCAAGAAATCCATCGGTCAAAAGCGCTCTAGCCACCTTTTAAGTACTCCATTTCAGTCACATATTATGATATACTTTATTTCAGTTATTCAAAAAGATTATCATTATTATTAAGTATTTAAATTTCTCTGATATAAATGCAGAAGTGGCAAAAATTTCAGTCTCTTTGCAGTGCGGTGAATACACATAAAAAGCAAAGGAAACAAAAGGGAAAATTTAGAGATGGATGGTAGTGTCGTGTTGTAGCTATAGCTGTACCCATTTAAATAAATTGCATGGGATAGGATAACACAAAAATGAAATAAATAGGTACTATTGCCAGTTGGTGCAAAATTGAAGTAGGCACTGGACCACGCAATTGCTATTCATCACACTTTCCTATCAGGCACACACTACGTTACTTCAGCCCCAGCCTACCCTACTCTTTTAACTCTCTCTCTCTCATCCCCACACAAGCCTGGAAAAAGTCGACATGATATATTAATTCAAGTTACTGATGTAGATTAGTCGATCTCTCGTGCTCACCATATTTCCAGGGCACATAGAAAGTTACTCTCATTCAGTTAGATCAAGATTTAAAAAGGTCGAACCCAGTTAGATCAAGATTTATTTTGATTGAGAGCAAAGTAAAAGGTGAAAATAAAAAAAATTGAACTGCATTTGTGAACACATATTTACAGATGTTTTTAATTGTTTTACCCCCGTTTTTTATTTTTATTTTGGGCCTTCTCACTTTGTTGTGTAATATAGGCCCATTTCTGATTCGGGTCTTGTAGGCCCAAAACTTGATTAAACTTAGAACGGCCCAAAGTCCCCTTTTTGCAATGATTCCATTCATTCTTTAAAAAAATAAAAATAAAATAAAATAAAATAACATATAGTCACAAAATCCATCATAAATTTTCAATGAAAAAAAAAAAATCCTCATAGATCGTTATCATCATTTCCTAAATATTGGAATTCAATGGAGAGATTAATTATTACAGCAAGAAAGAAATCCCTGATTGCATTTAGGTCTAACATGTGCCATGCTTGCCCATCCTCCTCCATACTGTATTAGGTAGGCAGGCGATTTGCTTGTTACTCGTTGGTCAATTATTAAATATGGAGGTTCAATGTGCTCTTCATTAAAGGTTGAGTCCAAATCAATGATTTTGGAAAGTATAGAGACTAGAAGTGTCATTTTCTTGTAAAAGTTAGAATTTGGTTTTAAATTTTATTCTTCGAATACGTTGCTTTTACACAAAAACATATAATTTCGACTACATTACATGTCCAACTTATATCTTATTTATGGTATTTGTACTTCTAAGTCTCACTTGTAGAGCATAGTCTTCCATTCAAAAACCATTGAACTGGTGTAAAAGAAAAATTTGGTGTCATAATTAAATAAAAAATAGTAAATATAAAAAAAATTAGTCACGTTCCACAAAGCTGGCCTAACCTGCTAACCTGCTCTCAACTATTATTAATGTCACTTTGAATGATTTATATTTATTAAAAATGTAAATTCCCGACCCCTTGTGGATCGAAACGCTACTTACTTTATTTAACTAACCAGTGGTTTAGTTATAGGAGAATATGTTTTAGCGGAAGCTTAATTTTTACAATGATAATTATAACAACAACATTTCGAATACTTTAAATAAAACACTGTATAAAAAAAAAGGAACGTAATTTATTTGAAGAAAACACAACTTGTTCTCGCGTTCAACGTTATTCAAATACTTTAAAAAATAATATTGAAAATGTTCACAAAAATAAATCTAAATAACTTGTTCACCGGGTTTTCCATGGGCTCGTTGCACCACTCTCCATCTTTTCCATTATCCAAGCCCAAGGTAGAATCATATCAATCTGTAGAGAAGAGATTAAACCCGTGAGTTAAAAAAACTCAATAGATATCATTGGTGCATTCGTGATCAAGCTACACATTTCAAAGTTGTAACTTTAGAAACCTTTTCTTAATAGGATTTCCAGTAAAATTCCAAATACGTAGAGTCATGACTTAGCATGACGCAAGTATCCAGAGGTACCATTAGACATGGAGGTGTATGCCGTACCGGAGGTACCATTAGACATACAAACATTAACATAAATTTTCATTTGCTAGAAACTTATAACTTAACAAGAATTAATACTTTGTACCTCTACCTACCTTGATTGATACTTTGAATCTTGTTGAAAAATGCACTCCTTTGATGTTTTAAAAAAAAACACTCCGTTGAGAATTGACGCTTGGAAAAAACTTCTTGATAACACCAAAACTTCTAGAAAAAACTAATATTTCTCCCTCTCCTTTCTCTTTTTTCTAAACTTGAAAACTTTCTCTTTTATGCTCAGAAACTTTTGTCTTGGTGTAAAAATATGTATGCATTGGGGCCTATTTATAGGTGAAAATCTCACAACTTACGATCAAGTGAAGAACCTAATACTCATTAATACAGGTGCCATTTATGTGTATAGGTTTAAGAAGGTGCTAGAAAATCGTGTAGGAATTTGACTTTTCATATTCCGCGTACTTCGATTGATACTGTACATTTTTTAGTATTTTTATCATAACTTCTTCTCCCGATATCCGATTGAGGTAATTCAAAGTGCGTTGGAAAGCTAACTCAAAGAGCTACAACTTTTCTTTAGATATCATTTTCCAAATCGAATGTTTTTTATGTCGTAAATGGGTCTCAAATGAGACTAAAAATTTGAAGTATACTTTAGCTATCCAATATTCATGTCTTAGTGCCGCTAAGGTGTTTAAAATTATTTGGGGTTCTACATCCCCCACACCTTAATTAAAATTTCATCCTCGAAATTTACCTTTTGATTGGGCGAATAGTGTTGTATACTTGTTTTTGGCTTCCTCTTCCCCTTCCCAAGTGGCCTTTTCTATTTCATGATTATTCCATTGTATTTTGACCAATTGAATTTCTTTGTTCCTTAATTTATGCACCTTTCGATCCAATATTTTAATTGGTACCTCTTCATAGGATAAGTCCTTTTGTACTTCCACGAACTGATAGTTCACTACATGATTAGGATCATGTACGTATTTCTTGATCATTGATACATGGAACACGTTGTGCACTGCCGATAACCCAGGTGGGAGAGCTAACCGATAGGCTATATTTTCGACCCTATCAAGTATCTCGAATGGTCCGATATAGCGGGTCGTAGCTTTCTTTTCTTACCAAACCTAAGTACACCTTTCATCGGTGCCACTTTCAGAAACACCTTTTCTCCAACTTTGAATTCTAAATCCTTCATCCTTGTATCCACATAGCTCTTCTGTCGATCCTATGCTGCCTTTATCTTTGTACGGATCTTATCAATTGCCTCAACTGTCCTTTCAATTATTTCTGGTCTCAAAACTCTCTTCTCCCCGACTTCATCCCAATAAACAAAGGACCTACATCTTCTACCATAAAGAGCTTCGTACGGTGCCATCCCGATAGTTGATTGGAAGCTATTATTATATGCGAATTCTACTATGGGTATGTATGACTCTCAATTATCCCCTAGATCCAAAACATATGCTCTCAGCATGTCTTTCAAAGTTTGGATGGTCCTTTCAAATTGACCATCAGACTGAGGGTGATATGCTGTACTAAAGTTCGCTTCGTTCCCATAGCTCCTTGTAGACTTTTCCAAAATTTGGACGTGAACCTTGGGTCTCTGTCAGACACAATGACACAGGTACGCCGTGTAATCTCACAACCTCCTTAATGTACAACTGTGCCAATTGGTCTAAACTGAATGTCATTTTCACTGGAAGAAAATGAGCTGACTTTGTTAATCGATCCATTATTACCCATACAGCGTTGTTTCCTCTTGCTGACTTCGGGAATCCAACCACAAAGTCCATTGAAATATTTTTCCATTTCCATTCGGGTATGTCCAGTGGATTTAACAATCCAGTCGGTCTTTGGTGTTCTGCCTTAACTTGTTGAGATACTATGCACTCTTCCACGTACAACCCTATACTTCTTTTCATATTTTTCCACCAAAATGTATCTCGGAGGTCTCGATACATTTTCGTACCACCGGGATGTACGGTGTACAGGGTGGAATGAGCCTCTTTTAATATCTCGTTTCTCAAGACTTCATCCTTAGGCACACAAACTCTCCCCTTAAACATCAGTGCCTGATCCGAAGTTATTCCAAAATCCTTTCTCTTATCAGTATCAATTTCATTCTTGATCTTCAACAAGAATGGGTCATTACCTTGTGTCTCTATAATTCGATCTCTAAGAGTAGGTCAAATTATCAAAGCTGCTAGACGAGCAGTGACTTGTCCTGGTATGGTAACCACTTCGATCTGCAACTTTTCCAAGTCCTTGACTAACTTCATTTGAAAAGTGGGTAGTGACGCCAATTGTCCCATTGATTTTCTACTTAAGGCGTCGACCACAACATTAACCTTACCTGGATGGTAATGGATAGTGCAATCGTAATCATTCACCAATTCCAACCATCGTCTTTGTCGCATATTCAATTCTTTCTGTGTGAATAAATATTTGAGACTCTTATGATCTGTGTAGATATCGCACTTCCCTCCATACAAGTAGTGTCACCATATCTTCAAGGCGTATACTACCATCGCAAGTTCTAAATCATGCGTCGGGTAGTTCTGCTCATATTTCTTCAATTGTCTTGATGCATAGGCTATCACTTTTCCATTCTGTATAAGCACACATCCCAATCCTGGCTTGGATGCATCACTGTATATAATAAACCCTTCCGTACCCTCAGGTATTGTTAACACGGGTGCTGATATCAACCTCTGTTTAAATTCTTGGGAACTTTGTTCACATTTATCCGTCCATTGAAATTTTACTCCCTTCTTTATAAGCTGCGTCATTGGTCTAGTTATTTTGGAGAATCCTTCTATGAATCTCCGATAATATCCTGCTAATCCTAGAAAGCTCCGTACCTCACCAGCATTAGTTGGTGATTTCCAGTTGGTTACTGCTTCCACTTTCACTGGATCTACCTCAATCCCTTGATCAGTGACTATATGTCCAAGAAATCCAACTCGTTCAAACCAGAACTCACACTTCTTGAATTTGGCATACTGCTTCTCCTTGCGTAATACCTCTAATGCTATTCTTAGGTGCTCTTCATGTTGCTCCTTACTCTTGGAATATATCAGAATGTCATCAATGAAGATTATGACAAATTTATCCAAGTACTGATGAAATACACGATTCATCAGGTCCATGAACACTGCAGGTGCATTGGTTAGCCCAAACGGCATCACTGTAAACTCGTAGTGTCCATAACGAGTTCTGAAAGCTGTCTTGGGTATATTCTTTGACTTTACTTTCAATTGATGGTATCCTGATCGTAAGTCGATCTTGGAAAATACCTTAGCTCCTTTCAGTTGATCTAACAGATCCTCGATTCTCGAAAGTGGGTACTTATTCTTGATAGTTAATCGATTTAACTCCCTATAATTGTTGCACATCCTCATTCTTCCATCTTTTTTCTTCACGAACAATACCGGTGCACCCCATGGAGATACACTTGGTCGTATAAAGCCCATATCTAGGAGTTCTTGTAACTACTTCTTTAACTCTTGTAGTTCCTTTGGGACCATTCGGTATGGGGCTTTTGACACTGGTACCGCTCCGAGAATTAGGTCTATGGTGAATTCCACTTGCCTATCTGGTGGAATACTAGATAGATCTTCTGGAAACACATCTACGAATTCCCGTACTATTGGTACGTCTTCAACCTTTATCGTCTCCTGTTTCCCTACTAAGATGTTTACTAAATATCTTTGACATGTTTCTTTTCTCAACATCTTCTCAGCTTGTAAAATCGATACTAGTCAAATAAAGGGTTTCGTCTTCATTCCAAGGAACGAAAATCGTTCATCTCCTGGTTTCTGAAATGATACCTCCCTTTCCTTACATCGGATGGTGGAGTAATTACAACCCAACCAATCCATGCCTAGTATTACATTAAAATCCTTCATTTCTATCATGTAAAGGTTCGCTTCCATTGGTTTTCCCTCAACTTCAATACTTACTGATTTGGCTGAAGAAATGCCAACCTCTAATGTACCTTCCGACTTATCACAAGTAATACTAGATTTAGGCATAAAAGTTGTCGATACAAAGGAGTGTGTGGCTCCTGAATCAAACAATAGATAAGCAGGCGTATTGGCTATCAATAAAGTACCTGCTATGACATTCGAGTTTTCCTCTGCATCTTTCTGAGTCATTGCAAAAACTCGTGCTTTCCATTTCTGGTTCTGGTCATTGTTATCATCCTTCTTCGAGACAAATGTGGGGCAATCCTTAAAAATATGTCCTGGCTTGCCACATCTAAAACAGACATTCTTCCCTTGCAAACACACGCCATGATGAGTCTTTCCACACTTAGGACATGACTCTATAACTGGCACAATGCTCTTGTTGGCATTGGCTCCGCCATTAGCTTTCTTGTTCTGCCACTTGCCCTTTCCCTTGTCCTGGCCATTCCATTTCCTTTTACCCATACTGCCATTATACGGTTGATTGAACAGTTGACTATATTACTCGGTGCTTGTCTTCTGGTACCAGATAGCATGGGCTCTTTCCAGCATTTCACAGTATGAGGTGAAACGATGGGACATAAGTATCTTGCTTATATCTGGGTTCAAACCTTGTTCAAACCTCCTGACTTTCTTGTCCTCCGTATCCACCAAATGTGGAGCATACCTTGAAAGGTGGTCAAACTTCCTTCATACTCAATCAGGGACATAGTCCTTTGCTTGAGTTGGAGAAATTCACTTTCTTTGTGATCCCTCAAAGATCGTGGGAAGTACTTGTCCATTACTTCCTCTTTAAATCGCTCCCAAGTCAATTCCACTTGTTGCTCTGGGGTCCTCGTCCTTGACATCGAGTCCCACCGGTGGCTTACATCACCGGAGAACATAAACTCAGCATACTAGACCTTCTGGGCGTCCGTGCACCCTATTAATCGGAATATTCTCTCCAACTTGCGAAGCCACTCCTCGGCTGCAAGTGGATCAACTGCTCCATTGAAGGTAGGGGCCTTGTGTCTTCTAAATTGCTCGACCACTGAAGCATGGGTTGGAGGAGCATTAGGAGCTAGTGGTAGGGGTTGCGCCTAGTTCGGGTTTTGCCTGCCAAGGTCTTGGACCGCTTGGAGGAGATCTCTTATCAAGTTGGTTTGGTTTGCACGTGCCATTTTCCTTTAGACAAAATGTAACGTCCCGAAAATTTTGGAATAAAAATATATTTGTCTTATATGTTATAGTTTTAAAATTTGAGGACTGAAATGAAATAGCGTTTAAAGTCATATTTTATTTGGCACCAATAATTACATTTTGATAGAATGAGTATAAGTATATCAATATTGGGCTCATTTTGTAGCTCGCATTTAATAACGTATTTTCAGCTCAAGAAAATATGAGTTCTTTTAAATTAAAACTAAGTTATTTCAATTCAAAGAAACATAGATAATAAGCATCGTTTTTATTATTTAACAATATTTCTTTTAAGATAATTAGGAAAAGAAGCTAGTATTTTATCATAATAATCAATGTTTATCTTTTCTATTAGAGAAAGAGATTTAATTATTTTTAATCCTTGTTTACATTTATCTGCCAATATTTCTGATTTTCTGGTACTCGTGATTTAAGTAGTTTGCAAAGTAATATGTAGGGAGAGATATTTTTAGTTAACTATGATTGATTGATGTTTGGATAAAATAATTCTCTCTTAGATTAAAAATTCATTTGCTTTGATTTTGGAATCCTACTTAGAATATTGATTTAACATTTATGACTTTTTGACCATTCTAAGATGACACACGTTTTTAGGCCTAGCTTTGAATGAATTGGTTATTATATAATAATATTTTTTGGACAATCTCTAGCCTCTAGGCATGATGCATGGCAATCATACCTTGTACTCTCAATAGTGTCAATTACCTTTAAATTAGTATTGGTAAATTTCCTTATGATAAGAGTATGAATAGCCACACGTGCACGCACATTTCCAACTCTCAATTAGGATAAAGGCTAATTTTAATTGCTAATTGAATTTGAATAATGGTAAGACACGATTTGGGGCCTCTAACAAATTTAGTTATTTTGGGCATATAGTCCAATTAAGCTTATAATATACTATTTAATTATTTATTTCATTTTATATGATGATATGATAACCTGTCATTTTATGTAAATTGACACTAACTTGACCATTCTTATGTTAAATAGATCCTAATTAATTTAATTTGATTGATATCCAAACAAAGAGTTTTTGTAATTGGACATATTAATGAGCTAATTGACGAGATTTCTGTTGGTTAGATTGCATAATTACCCTTTATATATTTTTAACAAATTTGGCAGTCAAAACCTTTCTTAATTTTACACCTCCCTTACACTATAAATTCATTCCAAATCCTCGAAATTTATGAGATAAAAACCACTCTCTTCCATCTTCACTTAACTCTCCACTGCCTGTCCAAGTCTCCATTCCAAAAGTGTTCTCTTTGTATTGTCGGAAACGGGTTTTAATACTCTTAGAAAAGATTTTGGCACGTGGAATTGCCACTGGATCGACCTTAAATCCACAAGACACGACAACAGCAAAAAGATTTTGGGAACGTGAATTCCTTACTTTTCTATTATCAATCGAGGTAGAATACTTTATGTGCAAGTTGTTCCGTCCTTTCAATATTATAGTTTTTGACGTGATTTATTTCATAAAATGCTAATCGACCTGCGGGTCCAGTGAAATGAAATGTTCGACCTGCGGGTCCCTACGAAATGAAATGAAATGTGAGATCGCCTTCAGGTCTTCTCAAATTGTATTAGAGCTTTCGATTGATCACCGATTGCTCTTGACGAAATGTTGGTATTAAATGTTATGAGTTTACGTTTTAAATTATTATATTGTTTGGACGCATGTATCCTACTGAGTGTAATTACTCACTCCTTCAATTTCAATATTTCAGATCAGTACGGTCGACGTGGATGGTGGCTAAGCGGTGCGCGGGTTGCCAAGTAAAGAAAAACTTCGCAAGAAAACGTTTTAAAATAATTCTGTTAGGATTATGTGCTTCAATTTAATTCTGTTTAATATTCTATGTTTACGCGACATTTTGTTTATTCAATTGGTATTTGAGTATTAAATAAATCAAGAGTTTTAAATTTCGAATTAAATATTTTCGCTTTATGTATGCGATACGAAATGATATCAGTAACACCTCAAAATTTTAAGTCGATAAAATTTGGGGCGTTACACAAAACGTATGGTTCTTATTAGTTTCATACTTCGAATTTTAACAAAGAAGATAAAGTTTTATTTCTTGACATAAAGGAAGTTGTTACAAGGATTTAAATCTAATCCCTATAAGTTCTACGGATCTTCTTTGGTGGAGCCTCATCTCCAGAGGAGTTTTCCGCCTCAGATTCAGATTCTATGTCCATCTCAACCTATGACTTGGGCTCAGGATCATTCCCTTCTTCAGGCTCTTCTTCTTCATCAAGTTCAATTACTATTTCCGATTGAGGTTCTAAATTTTCCCTCCATAGGTCTAGGAGTGATTGACAATACACTTCAAACTCAAATATATTTGGGTGCTCCTCTAGCATTACATTCCTAACCGTGACTCCCATATCTCCCCATTGAGGTGGAAGGAAGTGTATGAGGTTATTTATAGCCTCAATATGTGTTATCTCCATTCCAGCGTTCACCGCTGTCATGCATCTCTCATAGACATCATGTATATGTTCGTCAAGTGGACGGAGCAAATTAGTCACGTAATTCTCATAGAACTGAATGGCAATTCTCCGGTTCAATGCTCCTCTATATGCCCTAGCCGTTCTACGAGCCATATCTATTGCATTTTCACATATCGTACATTTTTTTTTTACTCTTGGAAAAATGGCTACTGTTACATAACATTCTACCTATAAATTTAGCCCAATGCGTATCTTTTGAAAAAAAAAACACATCTTTGAAATCATTTCTAGCTGGCATAGTATATCTTTGAAAATAAGCATAAGTTGTACCATAGCATCACAAAGCATCATAACATAGTATTTTCATGAAAACATTAACTTTGAACATACCTGGACCGTAGGATGAGATTGATGGATGGATGCAAGATGCCATGGAGTATTTTAGACTTTTTTATTTTTTTTTAAAAAATATACTTGGTCTACAGAACCGGCTAAACCGTGCTCTGATACCACGCTGTAAGACCCCAACCCCTTGTGGACCAGAACGCTACTTACTTTACTTAATTAACCGGTGGTTTAGTCATAGGAGATTATGTTTTAGCAGAAGCTTAATTTTTACAACGATAATTTTAACAACAACCTTTCGAATATTTTAAATAAAATACTGAATAAAAAAACGGAACGTAATTTATTTGAAAAAAATATAACTTGTTCTCGCGTTCAGCGTTATTCAAATAATTTAAAGAAATAACATTGAAAACATTCACAAAAATAAATCTAAATAACTTGTTCACCGAGTTTTCCATGGGCTCGTTGCACCACTCTCCACCTTTTTCATCATCTAGGCTCAAGGTAGAATCATATCAATCTGTAGAGAAGGGGTTAAACCCGTGAGTTAAAAAAAATTCAATAGGTATCATTGGTGCATTCGTGATCAAACTATACATTTTAAAGCTGTAACTTTAGAAACCTTTTCAAAGTAGGATTTTCGGTAGAACCCCAAACATGTAGAGTCATGACTTAGCACGACGCACGTACCCGGAGGTACCATTAGACATGGAGGTGTATGTCGTACCGGAGTTACCATTAGACATACAAACATTAACATAAATCTTCATTTGCTAGAAACTTATGACTTAACATGAATTAACACTTTGCACCTCTACCTACCTTGATTGATACTTTGAACATTGTTAAAAAATGCACTTCTTTGATGTTTCAAAAAAAAAAAAAACACTCCATTGATAATTGATGTTTGGAAAACATTTCTTGATAGCACCAAAACTTCTAGGAAAAACTAATTTTTCTCCCTCTCCTTTCTCTTTTTTTTAGACTTGAAAATTTTCTCTTTTATGCTTAGAAACTTTTGTTTTGGTGTGAAAAATGTGTATGCATTGGGGCCTATTTATAGGTGAAAATCTCATAACTTAAGGGTAAGTGAAGGGCCTAATACTCATTAATACGGGTGCCATTTATGTGGGAGTTATATGTTTAACAAGGTGCTAGAAAATCGTGTAGGAATTTGACTTTTCATATTCCGCGTACTTCGGTTGATATTGTACAGCCTTTAGTATTTCTATCATAACTTCTTCTCCCGATATCCGATTGAGGTAATTCAAAGTGCGTTGGAAAGCTGACTCAAAGAACTACAACTTTTCTTTAGATATTATTTTCCAAATCGAATGTTTTCTATGTCGTAAATGGGTCTCAAATGAGACTAAAAATTTGAAGTATACTTTAGCTATCCAATATTCATGTCTTAGTGCCACGAATGTGTTTAAAATTATTTGAGATTCTACAAAAAATATTTAAATTTTGTTTCGACTATTTATAGAATGCTCATATAAAATTTAGCATAATGCTCCTAATATCTCAGGATGGCCCTGTTTGACTATTTCCATTCATATATTTGACATTATACAGGATGAAGGTTTGATTTCGATGTTTCAAAAGTAGAATAATATATGATGGTAGGTTGAAAGCTAGAGGTAAATATGATTCCATTTGATTCTGATTCCAAGATAATCGAACCATGAATCAATGATTTTTGGATAATGGAATCAATTATTTTTGTTTTGAGATATGGAACAAAATCGAAACGAACTATTCAATTCTATTTTCATTATTTAAATTTTCAAATGATAAATAAAAATTAAAAGCTATCACTATGTCCATAAATTAGTAACACATGCCTAGATCAACGAAATAAATGTCAGACATACAGCAAGTTCAACTTTAAATTATCAATCATCAAATAGTATTTTATGGTAGAATTCATTCACAATAGTCTATACTAGCAAACAAAACATAATCATAATTTAAATACACAAACATCAAGTTCCATCCTTATACAAAAATATTGTCTAATAACAACAATTCATATTAGATGAACAAATCATCGACAAAAATTCAACTTTTTGGTTTGATATACTGATAAATACCAGTGCTTGGCTTATGACATGGCACACCCTCTGTTTGGCACCCATTAATTTTCATTTCATTATATATTTCATTTTTGTCTCTCCTATTTTCAATCACATAATCTTCCATAAAATAATATTACCCGTAAATCGAAATATTTTTCTTTTCTTTCAACCACTCATTTTTCAAAAATGCATTATTCCACACATTTTCATTCCACAAAATGAGGGCTAAACGAGGACTTAAAATTGAGTTTGATTCTTGATTCTAGTTATGGTTCTCGAACTAGAACCAAAATTAAATAGTTCTTAGTTTTAAGAGACAAAATCATAATCATATTCGATTTGATTCGTACTGATTTGGTATGATTTGATCTGCTCATTTTATCCACCCAGTTGGAAGCTCTAGGTTGGACTTAGGAAAGATGACTGTTTTTAATTTTTGATTTTTTTTTCTTTATTTAGCTTTAAGTGCGCAACTATATTTTCATGGGATAAAAGTCACAAAACAATTGATACGGACTACTTGCACATAAACCTTGAAGGTTGGGGTGAAAATGTTTAGAACAAAAGTGGGGGACACTGTGTGCTATTTAGAAAATAATTAGGTATGAGAGGCAATAATAGAAGATCAAAGGGGTTTAGGGTTTTTCTCAAAATCCAGAAGCAGAAGTGTGTTCGAGATATAGAGAAGAAAAAGGTGGACCATGGATTCATTCTCCTCGCCTTCTGCTGGATCTTCGCCAAAATTATCAACTGATGATTTGATGGGTCAGCTTAAAGTACAGCTTGCCCAGGCTTACGCCGAGGAATTCCTCGAGGTATTATATATTTTAGTGTGTTTACATTCACCATTACTAGACCTCTATCTATGTCGAAGGGTTTTCAAATTGTAGCAGTCCTCTTTTGATACTGTGATTGTGACGATCAGATGTCCCTTTTTTTACTTCTATTTTTCTATTTTGTCCTGTAAGTCTTTTTGTTCTTTTGGGCTTCCGTTTGTTTTTGTATTTGGGAAGTAATGTCTCGTAGACAAGATTTAAAGGAATGTTTTAGCATTTGATGCATGTCATGACTAATTTAAATATTTCCTAGGAGTACCATCTTGTAGAACCAAGATTAATTTGATTTTGATTCTGGAAAATGAAGTGAAGAATGAGGAGATCTTGTGGGTTTTAGGCCTAACCCTTGCATTTTTATCTGCTCACTGGCTAGAATATGGATTTGGCAGATAATAGAAAAGATGGGGTTTAGATTGAATAGAGAACAATATCGCTGCTTCGGGTGGAACGTGGGTGTGACAACACACTACTACCCTTGCAGAAATAAGTCTTGCATATACAGGTGGAAGGGAGCTGGGGAAAGAATAAAAGCATCTGGACTTTGTTGAGAGTAGAGTAGTTAACTTGGATTAGGCTTGAGATTGACCCATCCAGTTATAGAGCTTAATTTTAGCTTGAGTGAATCTGAATTTGACTATAGACTTTTATTGGAACTTTTTAATATGTTCTAATATTAATATCTATCAATCCGAATAGGTTTTAATATTTGAAAACTATTCTTGACGACGAAACTAAACTTGTAACATTATTTCATCCTAAAAAAGAAAAAAAAATGCTTGATGAGAAAAGATCTTTCTTTTGTGTAATTACACAAGCATGACTAATGTGAATTGGGTTAGGATTACCCAAGGTAACTATGGACTTAAGAAACACCGATACTTGTAAACTCATTACGTACATGTATTCGATACGTTTCCAAACTTGGAATACCTTTCGATATTTACCGGATACATATTTTTTATTTTTAATATTTTCTATACGTATCGAATACATATTTTTATATTTTTTAATTATTTTCAATACGTATCCCATACGTTAGGATGTGTGAAGAATAGTGTTATTAGTTTTAAACTCTTTTAAAGTTCATTATTATTCACTATAAATTGAAAAAGTTTTTTACTTTAAGAAAGAAATCCCTAATTGCATTTAGGTGTAATACATGTCATGCTTGCCCACCCTCCTTCATACTGTATTAGGTTGGCAGGTGACTTGCTTGTTACTCATTGGTCCAATTATTAAATATGGAGGTTCAATGTGCTCTATATTAAAGGTTGAGTCCAATTCAATGATTTTGGAAAGTATAGAGACTAAAAGTGTCATTTTCTTGTGAAAGTTAGATTTTGGTTTTGAATTTTATTCTTTGAATACGTTACTTTTACACAAAAAGATATAATTTCGACTACATTGCGTGCACCATGTCCAACTTATATCTTATTTATAGTATTTGTACTTCTAAGTCTCACTTTTTGAGCGTAGTCTTCCATTTAAAAACCATTGAACTGGTTTTAAAGAAAAACTTGTTGTCATAATTAAATAAAAAATAAGTATAAAAGTCAAAAAATAAATAAATTAATTAACTAATCACATTCCACAAAGTTAGCCTAACCTGATAACCTGCCCTCAACTATTATTAATGTCACTTTGAATGATTTTTATTTATTAAAAATATTTAAATTTTGTTTCGACTATTTATAGAATGCTCATATAAAATTTAGCATAATGCTCCTAATATCTCAGGACGGGCCGTGTTTGGCTATTCCATTTATATTTTTAACATTATACGCGATGAAGGTCCGATTTGGACATTTCAAAAGTATAACAACATATGATGGTAGGTTGAAAGCTAGAGGTGAATATGATTCCATTTTGGTTTTGATTCCAAAATAATCAAACTCTAAATCAATAATTTTTGGATAATGGAATCAATTATTTTTGTTTTGAGATATGGAACAAAATCTAAACAAACTATTCGGTTCTGGTTCCATTAATTAAATTTTCAACTAATAAAATACAAATTAAAATCTATCACTATGTCCACAAATTATTAACACATAAAAATAAATATCAAACATTCAGCAACTTCAACTTCAAATTATCAATCATCAAGTAATATTTTATAGTAAAATTCATTCACAAAAGTCCAGACTAACAAACAAAATATAATCATAATTTGAATACACAAACATCAATTTCCAGCCTTATACAAAAATATTGTCTAATAACAATAATTCACTAATATAGATGAACAAGTCATCGACAAAAATTCAATTTTTTTGGTTTGATATACTAATAAATACCGGTGCTTAGATTATAACAGGACAAGCTAATATTGAGTTTGATTCTTGATTCTAGTTCAGGTTCTAGAAATAGAACCAAACCAGAACCAGAATCAAATAGTTATTAGTTTTAGAAACAAAATCATCATCATCATCATCATCAAACCGAATCATTCTATTTGATTCGTACTGGTTTTGTCTGATTTGATCAGCTCATTTTGTCCACCCAGTTGGAAGCTTTGGGGTGCACTTAGGAAAGATAAATATTTTTAATTTTAGATTTTTTTTTTTTTCCTTATTTAACTTTAAGAGCGCATCTATCTTTTCATGGGATAAAAGTCACAAAACAATTGATATGGACTACTTGCACATAAACCTTGAAGGTTGGGGTGAAAATGTTTAGAACAAAAGTGGGGGACTCTGTATGCTATGTAGAAAATAATTAGGTAAGAGAGGCAATAATAGAAAAAGCAAAGGGGTTTAGGGTTTTTCTCAAAATCCAGAAGCACAAGTGCATTTGAGATACAGAGAAGAAAAAGGTGGAACATGGATTCATTCTCCTCGCCTTCTGCTGGATCTTTGCCAAAATTCTCAACTGAGGATTTGATGGGTAAGCTTAAAGTACAGCTTGCCCAGGCTTACGCTGAGGAATTCCTCGAGGTATTATACATTTTATTGTGTGTACATTCACATTTAAGCTTACCAGGCTTACGCTGAGGAATTCCTCGAGGTATTATACATTTTATTGTGTGTACATTCACCATTACTAGACCTCTAGCTATGTCAAAGGGTTTTCAAATTGTAGCAATCCCTTATTGATATTGTGATTGTAACGATCAAATGTCCTTTTTTTTTACTTCTATTTTTCTATTTTTGTCATGTAAGTCTTTTTGTTCTTTTGGGCCTTCTGTTTGTTTTTGTCTTTGGGAAGTAATGTGTTGTAGACAAGATTTAAAGGAACGTTTTAGCATTTGATGCATATCATGATTAATTTAAATATTTCCTAGGAGTACCATCTTGTAGAACCAACTGAGATTAATTTTATCTTGATTCTGGAAAATGAAGTGAAGAATGAGGAGATCTTGTGGGTTTTAGGCCTAACCCTTGCATTTTTATCAGCTCACTGGCTAGATGATGGATTTGGCAGATAATAGAAAAGATGGGGTTTGGATTGAATATTGAACAATATCACTGCTTCGGGTAGAACTTGGGTGTGACAACACACTACCTTTGCAGAAATAAAAGCTTGAGTGTAGAGTAGTTAACTTGGATTAGGCTTGAGATTTGACCCATCCAGTTATAGAGCTTAGTTTTAGCTTGAGTGAATCTGAATTTGACTATAGACTTTATGGAACTTTTAACATGTTTTAAAATCCCAATAGTTTTTAATATTTGAAAACTATTCTTGATGACAAAAACTAAACTTGTAACATTATTTTGTCCTACCAATTGGTCAAACAAACAAAAAATGTTTGATGAGAAAAGATCTTTCTTTTGTGTTATTACACCTGCATGACTAATGTGGATTGGGTTAGGATTACCCAAGGTAACTACGGACATAAGAAACACCGATACTTGTAAACTCAGTACGTACCCATATTCGATATGCATCAAACTTGGTATACCCTTAGATATGTACTGGAGACATATTTTTTAATTATTTTATATATTTTTTTATTTTTAAAATTTTTGATACGTATCGGATACTATTTTTTAATAATTTTTATATTTTTTTATTATTTTTGATACATATCCACTACACTAGGACGCGTGAAGAATAGTATTATTAGTTTCAAACTCTTTTAAAATTCATTGTTATTAACTATAGATTGAAAAAGTTTTTTTACTTTATTGAATATTAATAATAATTATTTTAAATACATAATTTAGAGTTTTAAATTAATTACAACTCCACGTTTTATTGAAAATATACAATATTATTTAATCTTTTAATACATGTAAAACCAAGTTAATGGTTGATAAATAGATTTTTATTATGAAAATAGATAGTAACTAATATTAAGTTATTGGGGTTTGTTATCTTTTGTGCACTATATGAGAGAGAATAAAATAACTTCACGACAAGCTGAAGAATTGGTTTTCATTAATAGCAATCTACGTCTTTTATCAAGAAAATTAGATCTCTATTCAAAATGAGAATCCAAAATGTGGGACATTGTCGGAAACTCATTTGATACTTTTGAAGGTATTGGACTGTTTAAAGTTGCTAATATATCATCGGATTAGCTAGAGTTGAAAAATGCTAATTTTAATGATGATGAAGAAGCCGATGTTGATGATATTGAAGAAATTGAAGTTGGGACCATTAAGGATTAAGAATCAATGTTTTAGTATTTTATTTCATATTTATTGTTATGTTTCTATTTTTTAAATTTTCTTATATTTATGAGATTATGTTAAATTTTATAACACGTATCCACATATCCTAATTAAAAAAGAAAAAACTGTATCAACGTGCCTTTATTTTATCGTATTCGAATTACATATCCGTATCCTTACTTCTTAGCTATGGACTCTGTGTTTAGGGAAAATGGGTTTAACTGACGAAGTGTTTAACTGACAAAGTATCATTGACATTGTTACCTCCAGATACCACGAAATGTTTAGCAACTAGAAGAAAAAAATTACAGCTAAAAATGAAGCTAATTATATTGCTCCTTGTCTGACCATTTACAGGAGGTGGTGTTGCAGCGTGGTGTCTCATTATACCAAACAATAACAATCTCCACATGAATTAGACCATTAACCTAACAATCCAAATTTCTTGTTTCAATAAATTATACAAGCTGAGGTCTCTAAGTAAGTTGAGTAGAGCTATATTCACAGAGAGCCAAATTTGTTTACTTGTGAGAGCATGTTGACTATGTGCTCTTCTATCAACCATTTTCCAACAAATTCCCAAATGAAACTCCTTCAAGTTCAGACTATCTATCGATTGTCTTGATCAGAAAAACTGTATACTAGGCTTTTTAATTTTTAATTTAAATTTATAATGATGAGCTGCATTCATCTGGCATCGGAAGGGGTGCAGAGATATATATGTTTAAATGATGCAAATGGTTCAGGAATGATTATCTGTAATAGTAGATGTTGTCTGCTAAGAATCATTTGTTGAACATGATAGAGACATGCAAATTATGTGCTTACTACATTGGATTAATTATTGGTTTTTCTTCGATGGTCTCGCAGACCGTGCGAGGAAAGTGCTTTGAGAAATGCATCACCAAACCTGGCAGTAGCCTAAGTGGGAGTGAGAGCAGTTGTATCTCCAGGTGCGTGGATCGGTATATTGAAGCCACTGGTATCATTGGCAGAGCCCTCTTTAATGCACAGCGCTGAAAGCAGCTAATACCAGGGACTTGAAGAATTTCATGGTCTCAGGAATTCCTGGAGAATCAAGTACAAGTAGTAGGCTTGGAATCATGATCCTTTTGATAATATTTGATTGATGATATATGAATGACTATGAACTTCAAGGTTGGCCACATAAACAATTTGCCTCGTAGGTTAATTAATTTTTGATAGGTTTTATGGAGTTATTGATACTTTTTCATAAATATGTTTCTTGTACCTGCTTGTGAGAATGGTTTCTCGGTTTGATTACTCAGGGGCTTGACTCCCATTCCCTCCCCCATCCTAGGGTCTCTACTTGCACTGTCGGATGGGTGGTGTTGTCTTATTCTATTTTCTCCGACCTTCTGATTTGAAAAGGGAACGGCATAGTGTTGTACATTCATTTAGCCGACATTTTTTATGAGTCCATTGTATATTCACTAGGGCCCCTATTGTTAGTTCCATTTAGTGGTGTTTTTTCTACCCTCTCAATTCAACGTAGATTCCATCCCCATTCTCGAATGCATGTTTTTGAGAATGTTGGCAGTTGATTATCTTACTCAGACAGTTGCAACATTCAAACATAGTTAATGGCAATTTTGTTTAGAGAGCGAAAACTAGAATTGTGTTGATTATAGTGACTAAATATGAAAATCAATGCCTTTTAATTGTATCAAAAATATATATTTTTAGTTGAAAGCACACTTGATTTATCCCCTTACTCTAAATAGTGGATTATTTGTTTCTTTAACCAGTTGGTTATCGATCTTCCTATGTACAATACTACTATTTACATAAACAAAAAGAAGGGGAAATAGTTTGTTTGTGTGATATTTATTAGAGAAATCGAGTGAAAAGGAAAATAGTCACTTCCAACTGTAATAAAAAAGTATAAACCTTTATCCGTCGAGCGACAGCCCTTTCACTTGGCGCCATCGGATCCCTAAGGTCGACTGTTTGTCCCTACTCAGTAGGTGGATGTTGCAATCAAGCTCTCTTTTGCCTTAACACTCGAGGGCCAATCTCTGTCAGGCTCAAGGAAATCTTTGCACGCCTCCATTACCTTTTGGGAGGCCTACGCCTCAATAGAAACTATCTACATGAGACTGTCTCCTAACACGTAAGTTTCAACTTGCTAAATTGAAAACCTGGTTCTTTTAAGACAATAATATATGGAGTATATTCGGTGTTTCGAGACCTTAAAACGTTCGAGATCCAATCACAGCATGGATTTCCCAGGAACTTCAATCAACAAAGCTTGTGCTGAAGAAGATGTCACCTATTGCCTGTATGTAAATTCCTCAGTTCTTCCCATGGTGTTAAAAGGAGCTATAGAGATGGATTTGTTAGGAATAATTAGCAAAACGGTCCAAGTGCTCAGCTTTTGCCTTCTCAAATAGCATCTCGGCTCCCCACATGCAAGCCACTCCTTTGCCTTTGAGCGAGCCACTCAATCCACGCTCTGTTGTCAGTCGTCATCATCACCAAGGAAGCAACCAAATCCAAAAGCTCTACGGTTTGGCGCCTGTCTCTAATTTTTTTTCTTTGTAACAGCGATGGAGTTTCATTAGCCCTCCTACTAGTAGCAAACCTTGACAAAATTATCTTAGATATGTGGTAATTAAGGATAGTATTTAATTAGATGAAGGATTAGTAGCTTTTGTCAAATTTTGAGTTGATGAAGATTCTTCTGGTACCACCTGAATAATGCAGTCATAGAAGGGGGACTTCCATTTAACAGGAACTATGAAATAAATGCTAGTGAGTACATAGCAAAGGATGCAAGGTATATGTTTTCAAGAACTCAACGAGTAAACGTAGCTCCATGTTTATGAAGAAAATGTTACAACCTTAAAAAAAGGCAGCCACTCATAAGGGTATGAACTTTGATCTATAAACAATCAAAGTCAAATTGTTTTGAACTGAATGCATACCATACATGTTTTGACAAGTCTACATGTACTCACACTTTTTTAAAAATGATTTACTCACTACTCACAACAAAGGGTGGGGACCACGAGCGGTCATTTTTAAAATGCACCTGGGACCTGCACATATGTGAGAGTAAGTAAAAGATTTTGTACACCAAAATTTGTACATATATAGTTATCCACATGTTTTAGTCCATTGGATTGGCTGCAGAAACTAGTAGTAAACAGGATTTAAATCACCCATTGGAATCCCTGGCAGTAGAACAAATCTTGGAATCCTGTTTTGTTCTTTATTTCAACCCAGATTTAAAGCTAAAATGATTCTAGGAGATAAATTGTATTACACTTGTTGACAGGCATAGAGCATGTTGCAGGAGATATGTTTATGACTTTTTATGAAATGATAAGCCTCACATTTAAATGACTTATGTGAGACGCAGAAACAAAGCAAGGGTAAAAAGGAAAATGACCTGGGATGATTTCACAAGCAGCAGTTACTAGGAATAATTGACAGGGCTCAGTAAGGCATGGAGAAAATGGAAAGAAAGTCCAAGTATCCTTCTATTTTCTTTTGTTATTTCCTAGGAAGGATTTCGCCACTTTGATAGAAAAATTGTAACAAATGCAGTGACATAATTCCAATTGGCAAAAGATGATTTGATGGGGACGTTGATTGTGTTTAAAACAACCCAATGAAGAAATACCATGGGACATTATGCCAAGAATTCCAATCGACAACGGATGATTAGATGGGGCATTGACTGTTTTTAAAACAACCCAATAATGAAATACCATCTGACATTATGTCAAAAATCATGTCAACCATTATGTTACTGTAGCATAATTGTAACAGGAATTATGAGAAGAATTCATACACAAAATTACTTTACATTTCACTGCAATTTACATTTCTTTACAGCACTTCCTATACAGGAATTCAATATAAAGTTCCTGTTTATATTCAATCCTTGTTCTTCATTAAGAAAGCCATTTTTTCTTAACCAAAAAAATAAAAATAAAAAATAAATAAAATAAATAAATAAAAACCCCACACAGATCAGGAACCTAACATTTTGGTATCAGAATGGAAACCATTTATAAGCAATCTAAGGTCAACTTCATTCAAGTTGAATAGAAACCAATCTAGGGCCAAGTGATGTGTGTTATCCACTCTGAATTTCAGACTTTCGTAATGTAAAAGCACTATAATTATGATAAACAAAAACCCATATATGAAACGACAAAAAAAGGCCAATATCTATTGCCAGTTATGGAGCTAAATACATAGCCTACGATGAAGCACCAGTGATCTGCACAGTGAGCAACACATCAAACAATTCTTAAAGATGCATTTTCCATGGCTGTGAAGCAAAGCACTACACCCAGTTTAGTTGTATTTGCATACTTATCATTCTCTTTCTCAAGTCCTCATTCTTTTAGGACCATGGTGATGCTATACGTTCTGCTAACAAATGTCATCCAAAGAGAAACTACTAAATCAAAGAAAAGGAACTTAATTGAAGACAAACAATATTTAGATAAAATCTAGTTTGATAAAACCATAGAAAGAATTCACAAGTTCAAATGGGTCTCCAACCCAAACAGTTACTAACATCCATAACGTAGCTTGATACCTCACTCATCAGATCTATTCTCTTTCTATCTGAATTGTCACGTGACTGATGTTATATTCCCTCCTGATATAGTTGACGACTTTGTCCAGCACCATGTCAGCATCAGCTTCGGGACGAATTTTAACATGGCAAGCTAATAAAACTTTCCCCACTGTAATAGCCCATATATGCAATTCATGGATTGCAACGACATCCTCCATCTCACAAAGACCCCTTTCAAGCCTCGTTGCATCAATCTCTCTCGGAGTGCTCTCCATAAGAACCTCAAGAATGTTGCGTAGCATCTTAATGGTAGTGCCCAACACAATTACAGAAAAAATGAGAGTACAAATCAGATCAATGATTTTCCATTTTGGTTTATACCAGATAATTGCGCCGCCAAGCATAACCCCTATACTTTGGATGGAATCTCCTAGAACATGAAGGTAAGCACCCTGAACATTAATATTCCGCTGCTTCTTCTGTTTATGTCCACCTTTTGATTTACTTTCACTTTCCGAGGGGCTCTTAATCAAAGGCTCTTTGAGGTGTTCATCATGGAAATGATGATGCTCATCGTGTTTGGTTTCTCCCTCGTGATGGTGATGATGGCTGATAATGCTCACATCATGAGTGTGCATATGGTCATCCTCATGGCCATGATCCTGGTGCTCATGTTCATGATGACCATGATCGTGGCCGCGGTCATGACCATGACCGTGACCGTGACCGTGACCGTGATCATGTCCCAACATGAGAGCCATAATAATATTTACCAGTAACCCAAAAGCAGAAACAACAAACATCAGAAAACCCTTAACTTCACCTGAATCATGTATGAGCCGAGCAATGGCTTCATACACAAGTATCCCAGTAAGAAGCCATATCAACTGAATTGAAACCAGTGCCCCCAATATCTCTATTCTGAAAAATCCATAGGATTGACGAGGGGTAGCTTCCCATCCTGCTGCCCATAGAGAAAACAAAGATATTGCAAAAGATGCAACATCAGATAGCAAATGAGCTGCATCTGTCAAAATTGCAAGGCTGTTGGCTTTAATACCACCAGCAACTTCAGCACTCATGAACACAATGCACAACACAACTGCAATCAGAAGCTTCCTCATGGAAGCTGAACGCTCTTGTGCATCCCTGGAACTAGTTTTGGCATCCGAAAAACCACATGGTGCCTCTCCGCATACCTTGTTTCCACCAAAACTTTTCTCTGTAGCTGGCGCATCAACGGATACCTCAATAATACGCCCATGCTCTGAATTTTGTGCATCCATCTAGATATGTGCAACAAATTATCAAAAACGGTCACGAATAATATAAACGTAGGTTAAAATCATAGCAGAAATTTCTTGATATTGTTCGATTGCTTGCAATCAAGCACATCATTCAGCAAGTAGCGTAATCACAAGCACAGCATCCATGTAACATGGTAAACAATATCTTTTAACTATGAGATATAAAATACTTTCAACAAAACAAAGAACAATCTTATGGGGTAGCTATGAAACAGATTAAAATTAAAATAATATTCCATAGTATTCATCTGGCAAAAGTTGAATGTCATCTAGGAACACGGACTAAACCAGGGTTACCATTTACAAGCAAGCCAACTAACTCAAGTTATCAACAAAAAAAATTACTGGGAAAATTAACACGAGTGCTTCCCCATTTAATTGGGAAGAAATCTTTCAGATGCTGATAGGGTAGTACCCAAAATCATACTTTCCAGTTGTAGTTATGCATTCGACAACTATAAGAATATGTAGTTTCATTAATGGCTTCCCCAGCATTTCTGTCTCCAAATCTAATGGTTTTCCGACCAAAGTAAGGATTCTTGATGGGTCTTGTGAGTGTTCAAAGGATGAAAAATCCATTTTTGAAACAATATGGGGGTTGACTATATGAATGTTGCCACCAAACGGCAGAGTAAAGACCAGCAAGCATTCCACAAATACTCAAAATAAAAACTGAATTCATATGGATTATCACGAATCGAGCAAGCCAACTAACTCAAATTATCAACAAAAAAAACACTGGGAAAATTAACAGGAGTGCTTCCCCATTTAATTGGGAAGAAATCTTTCAGATGCTGATAGGTTAGTACCCAAAATGATACTTTCCAGTTGTAGTTATGCATTCGACAACTATATGAATCAATGATGCTCGGACTCTCCAAAAATGGCGAAGTATTACCGACACGGGATATGTGTCGGATTCTCAGTTTTGAACTCGGACATGGCTGGAAAAGGGCAAAAACAATGGACGGTGAAGTATTGCTTCTGGCTTGCGTTTGTAGCGGCAACAACCATTTGTTTCGAATCTTGTGATAGAAATATGTAGAAATTTATGGAGGATTGTAGCAACATTTGCAGAATTTTGCAAAAGGGGAAAGATGAAAGTTGGAGAAGACGACCGGTTGGAGAAGATGATAGGTTTGGGTGTGTATTAAACGGGCTTCTGTGGAGCCCAATAAAGAAGTTAATGATATGAGGGAATTTCTGTAACCAGTTGGACGCCCTTCAATAAGTGTATTTTTCCAATAAAAAAGAAAAAAGAAGAAAAAAATGAAAGAATTAAGTGGTTTAAAAGTCAACAATTCATACTGCCATAAATTAGGGGTTATCCCTAAAGGTTTTATTACTTAATGTAAATGGCATGATTTGTTATTTGCTTTAATTGAATTATTTTTTAGGAAAAAAATTATAAGACGTATTCCCGAACCAGTATCCAAAATTCGGATCCTTTTAAACCGTATCCCCATATCTTAATTTTTAAAATGAAAAGAATCCGACTCCTAGATATGTACCCCTATCCGACACCCGCACCCGAGTCCGAGCATCATAGATAAGAATATGAGCCTTCATTAATGGCTTCCCCAGCATTTCTGTCTCCAAATCTAATGGTTTTCCGACCAAAGTAATGATTCTTGATGGGTCTTGTGAGTGTTCAAAGGATGAAAAATCCATTTTTGAAACAATATGGGGGTTGACTATATGAACGTTGCCACCAAACGGCAGAGTAAAGACCAGCAAGCATTCCACAAATACTCAAAAGAAAAACTGAATTCATATGGATTATCACGAATCGAGCAAGCCAACTAACTCAAATTATCAACAAAAAAAACACTGGGAAAATTAACAGGAGTGCTTCCCCATTTAATTGGGAAGAAATCTTTCAGATGCTGATAGGGTAGTTTCATTAATGGCTTCCCCAGCATTTCTGTCTCCAAATCTAATGGTTTTCCGACCAAAGTAAGGATTCTTGATGGGTCTTGTGAGTGTTCAAAGGATGAAAATCCATTTTTAAAACAATATGGGGGTTGACTATATGAATGTTGCCACCAAACGGCAGAGTAAAGACCAGCAAGCATTCCACAAATACTCAAAAGAAAAACTGAATTCATATGGATTATCACGAATCGAGCAAGCCAACTAACTCAAATTATCAACAAAAAAAACACTGGGAAAATTAACAGGAGTGCTTCCCCCATTTCATTGGGAAGAAATCTTTCAGATGCTGATAGGGTAGTACGCAAAATGATACTTTCCAGTAGTAGTTATGCAATCGACAACTATAAGATTATGAGCCTTCATTAATAGCTTCCCCAGCATTTCTGTCTCCAAATCTAATGGTTTTCCGACCAAAGTAAGGATTCTTGATGGGTCTTGTGAGTGTTCAAAGGATGACAAATCCATTTTTGAAACAATGTGGGGGTTGACTATATGAATGTTTCCACCAAACGGCAGAGTAAAACCCAGCAAGCATTACACAAATACTCAAAAGAAAAACTGAATTAATGAAGTAATCTAGTTTTAAATTTCCAGAAAAGAGTAAAATTAATCAATATTTCAACAGATGTTCAAACGAAAGGTTCGAGATACATACCTTCAAATTTCGAATATCGTTAAAACAGACACAAATAGAACATTCACCAATGGAATTAAGGTACAAAATTATCAGCAAGAACCTATACATTCACATGGCATACGTTGTGCCAAATACAGAAAACAAAAATAAAAAGCGAAAGAGGGATAAGAAACACATAAAAGACGACACCAAAGTACACCAACCATTATTCTTTACACTGTATAGTGCACAAAATTACATATATCATGACGTGTATACATAACAAAAACGCGACAAAAAGCGATAAATAAAATAATTGAACCTCTCATACGCTTCCTTCATAAAGAACATAGCAAAACAGAAAAAAGTTGATGCAAAATGAGAAGGAATCGGAGTTCAACTTTCACTCATCATATCTCATTATTAGGTTCAGGGAAAAAAAAGCTCGAAATACATTGAAGTTAAAAGGAAAAACACGCACAAATTGAGAGATGTATATAATCCAAAGACTTGATGAATATAAAATATGCTTGAATCTGAACGGCATCGTAAACGGTACCTTTTTGCAGGATAAAATTCAGAAGGAAGATTCTGGAGCTTTTGAGATTATTACTATTGCACTCGAAAAATGAATAGAATTTTGCTTATTATGGAAGTGGTCTACGGAGAATCATAAGCTAGGTTGGCAATATGACACTTTTTAATTATTGTTAGGTTTTTTTTTTTTTTTTTTTGGAATGAAATGAAAAGATTGGTAAAGGCGTGAGTTCGGTCGCGGATCCGGGCACAGGTCCAGGTCCAGGTCCAGGTCCAGGTCCAGGTCCATTATTATCGTTTGTTATTGACCGCTAACACTTGTTCCCATATGAATTCTAAATTTATGGTCCAACCGGTACTTTTAGAAAATGGCTTGATAAAACTTTCTAATATTCAATTTGAATTTTCAATAATTAAATATTTTTACAATGACTTTTTGGATGTCAAAAAATAAATATGTCCTTAAATATATTATACAATTACAAAAAAATATTTTTTGTTTAAAAGACAATACTGACATTTTAGTTAATAAGTGAAAATTAAACACCCACTTAAAATTTTAAAATCAGCTAACTTTTCTTATCTATTATTTCAATACAGATAAAAACTCTCACATCATTCATCTGCTTCAACTTAAAATCTCAAAAACTTATTGAACACTCAAAAAGAAAGTGTTTTTTTTATACAAATCAATAAGTATATGTACGTATGTTTAATTTCGTTTTTGTTCAATTAGTATACTTTTTAATCGATAAATCTGTTTCAAAGATTAATCTTCTAATAGATTCATAATTTTTTTAAAGCATAAACAAGCAAAAAATAGCAAAAAAGTAAAATAAAAGTAATTTGTATGTATTCTTTCAGACGAGATTCATGACAATGTTAATTTTCAGCCAACCTTATCGGCAGCGGGCTGTTAAATAGTTGACTGTAATAGTCATATAGTCGACTATTACGTGAGGCTATCCGATTGTTTAACAGTTAGACCAGCTGACTAGGCCAGCTATTAATACAGCCTGCCCGACCTTTTTTGAATAAATTTCTGTTGTCCAGTGGTTGAGCTGATTCCTGACTTTTTTTCTTATAATTAAAAATTATATTTCATTATGCAAATATGGTTGCAATCTCAATTTGTTATTTTAGTGATTCAAATTTGATGAGAAAGATCGATGGTATGAAAATGGACGGGTAATATAGATGACGGTATTCCAATTTCCATAACATTGAGTATATCATATGTGGAAATGTACCATGATTTATAAAACTAGCTAAATGTTGATCCCTCTTATACGATAAAGAATCGAGATTTTAATTCAACGAACATTCATCCATTTCAATTCCGCCTATGATGGCTACTTCTGATGCTGAAGTGAATCATCTATTTGAATTGAACAAAATGCACACAACTTCTCTTCGCGTGACTTAGTGAGGAATGATATTGTCGAAAGTAAACATGAAGATTCGGATAGAGTGGATCATAATGTCAATGATTTTTGGGGACACATTTGAGAAAGCTCGTGAGAATAATGTGGTTATTCCCAATACAGTTGTTCCTGATCGTGATCTTGTTGTTACACAGAGAATTCTCTTCATAATTTAAGACAACGAGAATGAAAATAAACCCTTGTTTGAGCACCATTTTTTGGGAAGAATGAATTTTTGAATAGTGTATTGATGGAAAACGTGTGGTTAAAAAATAAGAAAATATTTTGGATTTGCATGTAATATTATTTTATTGAAGAATGTGTGGTTGAAATGATATTAAAATACTGTTGAAAAATGTAACAAGGGCTAAATTTATAAATGAGGATTCAATTACTTTATCCCGTAAAAAAAAGAACGGCGTGGGAGCCATGGGCTAAATCGAGTAGATCGTCATCTAATTCTTCGCATATGATTCTCGATAATGAGGATTTGTCTGTCAAAAAACTGTTTGAAACAAAGAAAAAATTTCAGGAAACTATGCATCGAATTGCACTTAAATATAACTTAAAGTTCGAAGTGAAAAAATCAAATAAGTCATTATTGACGATTATCTGCGTCAACGACAGTTGTCGTTGATATTTACGAGTGACAAAGATGGACACGAATGAGTTATTTATAGTTTGCAAAATGCAAGGAAACATACTTGCAAAGTGAAAATTCGTTGAAAATATCACAAGGAAATCCGAACATGATTTATTGGTTCGACAGTTAATGCACAAGTATCAGAACCCACGAATGATTTACAGACATTTGGACATCATTAATGACGTTCATCGAGAGTACAAAGTGGTCATAAGCTACCATAAGATCTGAAAGGCCAAAGAATGGGTGTTGGAGGATTTAATGGGCTTAATCGAGGTGAGTTATGCTAAATTTGTCAGGTATTGCTACAACATGGGACAACTAGTCCTAGCTTGGCCTTTTTTTGTGAGACAGGTGACGAGAGTTCTTCATAGCTCTTAATCAAGAGAATTTCAAAATGCGATCAACCCCTAATTTTAGTCAATGGTACAACTCTGAAAGCTAGATACGAAGGTAATTTGATTATTGTTTGCCAACATCCAAATTTATCCTCTTAATTCGATATAGTCGATAGCGAAAATGATCTATTGATGCATTGATTCTTGACAAAGTTGAGGAAAGTAATTGGAGAAGTCAATGATCTTACCTTTGTAACTGATTGGGGACCATCTATAATAAGTGATATCATTGAAATTTTTTCCAATGCACATCATGGATATTACATATACCATATACAAGACAACCTAAAGACTGAGCATCAGGAAAGGCATCATTTCATTGTTCAGGAGAGCGGTTGAAGCTTATAGTGTTGAAAAGTGTAATAAGTTCATGGTTGAAATAGAAAGTAAATCATTACAGGCATGAGGGTATCTAACAAAAATTGGGATTGAACATAGGGTGAGCTCACATTTTTCAGGATGTCAATACAACATGATGACGTCAAAATATGATAAATCTCTCAATGCATCATTCAAGAATGATCGAGAGTTACCAATTCTCGCAATTATTGAGAACATTCATGTTGTTGACTATAGCAATAGTTTCACAACTGACGTGTAAAATCATAAAGTTACAGGAGCCTACTAGAACCAGCTCAAGAAAATAAACTCTTCAAGGCAGCAGAAGTTGCGAGAAAGTTGAATGTGAAATCACTAGATGAGTTGCGCTTCTCCATGAAATGCGCACATAAAATAGCATACATGGTAGACTTAATTGATAACACATACACTTATAGTCAATTTCAGTTGGAGAGTTTTTCATGTAAGCATGCAATCACGATGGCTATATATAGATGCTTTGTAGCGAGAACATTGTACTCTCTATATTACATGGCTGATTATTGGATAGCAACGTATGTCGAGACTATATTTCCTCTACTGAATGAAGCCAAGTAGGAAGTTCCCGACCATATTCTCCCACTTCATAGTTTGTTGCCACACGAAGTTGAACCACATGGTCTGGAGAGTTTTCTCAACCACATAAGTGTGGCTGTGCAAAGCAACAGATCATACTCGCCAATTTAAACAAGTCAGATCCCCCTAAATGACAATTAGACAGATGTGTAATAATATCTGACACTACCCGCTCCGAGTATGCTAGTGGGCCTGGAACGTGATGTGCTCCGATAATAGATATCAACTAAAAGTCCGACCCATTATCAAGGCTATGCAACTTTTATAAATTATTTTTAATAGAATTTCGACAATATTTTTCTGGTAAATATGACTAACCAGCCTATAATCCACTATACACAAATTTCAAAATATATAATGCAAAAAAAAAAAGCCTAAATATCAACTTTTACTAAGAAAAGGACATGAAATGTACATATGGATACAAAATATATGGTGAGCCCCATAACTATTTATAAGTGATGCAAAATTACATCTAAAAATGAACATGCGTCCCGAAACACTGACTACATGCTATATGAAATGAGTCATACTAGCAAACTCTGTCGTATGACTCTGACTCCAAAATCAAATGCTCAACTCCAAAAGATGCCCAAAAATTCAACTCCTGCTTGATAAAAAAAATCGTGGAAAAATATATGAGTTGATAACTCAATGAGTGGAGAAGTTCGAAGATAATTATACTTTCTCGTTTAAACATTTTTATCAAAAATTGAGTTTATATCATTTAACATCATCATATCATTTAATAATTCACAAGATAGCATCATAGCTAAGAAGTGAGACATCCTCATAACGATGTAAAATATCATCTCAAATCCTGATATAAATGTCAGCTGATAACCATACTATTATCTCATCACATCAAAATGTACTGAAAAGTCCACTAAAAATGTACCTTCTGACTAAACTATGTAATCTGGTCATGCGCGCGTAGACTGCCTCTCAGGCTAAGCACTCCCGACATAGGCTTCAAGCCGCCTCAGTGTACAAAAGCAAGTTTTAAAGACCTCTCATAATCAATTCTAGAACACGGTCAATGCCTATCAGCGAACTATATGTACATGGTCAAGACTCCTTCAACCCCAATCAAGACCTCTCAATGCAGTATAGAACAAGGTCAAGACCCCTTATTGAACTAAAAGAAGTAGATAATCGTGGGTACTTTTGTGGTCGATCTCAATATCGCACATGTCTCACATACCAAAATCACAAATATACCATATACAATCTTTGAAGTTCTACAAGTGTCATAGTAGAAGAATTTCCATAATAATCATATAATTGGACATATAATTGCACAAAATGTAATAGTATAATTAATTTATCAATATTCAAAAATATATAAGTTTTTCCACTCACAAAACTCTATATACAAAATCAAGTCGGTTGTTAGGTTGTCTCGATGTCCGTATTGTATCCTTAAATATAGTATAATTTTTAGATTAAAATTTTCCGCTTTAAGAAATTCTGATAATTAGATAGACGATACTAAAATTTAATCATTCCATATTTAAGCGATTTCTAAAGTTCCTTTAATCACTTAAACTAATTCTTCCTTCAGTTAACTTAATTAAATAGCTTATTATACTTAATTTAATAGTTCGCTTGCAATAAAATTGAATTTAAACTAATAATCTAACAACTATAAAATTAAACATAAATATGCAATAAGTAACTTTGTACTTACCTTTCGTAACTGAGGAATTCAAGTTTAATAGTATAAATCACTTATTTTCTAACTTGGCAAATTTTTTTCCTATTCTTCCTCTCTCTCTTTTTTCTTTTCTTTCTTTCCGCTTTTTTCTTTTTTTTTCTCTCTGCTTCGTTTTCTTTCTTGTATGTGTTGTGTGTGTTTATGTGTGAAAAATGGATTTGAATTTGTAGCATCGATGGATTGATATAAATCAATCCACCGCCTACCTTTTTTATTTTGTTTGTTTTTAATTTTTTTATGGTTTGATATCTTTGACTCTCTTTTTTTAATTAACGTATTAAAAAATTCATCATTTTAAAAGAATTTTGTCCTCAAAATTCAATTAACTAAGTTCGAAAAAGTCGTGGATATTGAGAATGCGTTTGTTCTTCACTTTTCCATCTCGCTTCTTTTATACCATGATTCTTTCATAAGACTTTAACTAAAGGAATAATCTTACTATGCAAGACCTGTTTCTTTTCATCCAATATCTGAACTAGTTTTTATTCATTGATAAGATTTTCCTTCAATTCCACAGGTTGAAATACTTAAACATGAGACGGATCTAGAATATATTTACAAAGCATGGAAATATGGAACACATTGTGAATTCTAGACAATTCCGTTAACAAAGCCAATCGATAAACAACTAGATCAATGCATTCAACAATCTCACATGAGCCAATATACCACGAACTTAATTTACCCCGTTTACCAAATCTTAAGACCCTTTCATGACGATAATCGCAGTAAAACTATATCCCTAACTGTAAAATCAAGATTTATTATGCGTCTGTCTGTGTAGTTTTTCTATCTATTTTGAACCGTCTTTAACTTTTCTTTAATTATCTTTACTTTTTCCACAGTAATCTGAATATATTCGAGACCTAATAATTTTCTTTTGCCCACTTTATCCCAATATACTAGAGTTTTAAATTTCCTACATTGCAATTCTTCAAAAGAAGCCATTTTTATGCTCAAATGATACTATTTTTATAGGCAAAATCCATTAAATAAATATGAATATCCTAATTCCCTTTAAATTGTACTACACAAGCTCGTAACTTGTCTTTCAAAGTTTGAATAGTTCTTTCTGACTAACCATTTGTTTGTGGATGAAAAGTTATACTAAAATGAAATTTGATACCCATAGCTTTCTGCAAACTGGGCCAAAATTTAAAAGTGAAATGAGAATCTCTATCTAAAACAATAGATACTGGTACCCTATACAAACTGACTATCTCATCAACATATACTTTTGTAAATTTATCTAGCGTGTAAGTGACTTTAATAGGCAAAAATCTAGAAGTCTTCGTCACTTTTGTCTACAATGATCTATATGCCATCATGTCAGCTCTGAGTCCTTGGAATTCTAAATAAGAAATCTATAATAATGTGCTCACATTTCCACTCAAGAACAGGCAACATTTGTAACAATCCTGCTGTTTTATGACGATTTGGTTTCTCTTGCTGACAAATGAGACACCTAGATACAAACTCAACTATTTTTTTCCTCATTCCATGCCACCAATAATGTTCTTTGAGTATATGATACATTTTATTACTACTTGGATGTATCGCGTAAGCTGAACCTCTTGTAGAGTTTCTCTCTTCAATTTCGAATCGTCTGGAGCACATAATTTGCTTTCTGTAACTAAAGTTTCGTCATCTCGAATGGTATAATCTCTATGCTTACCCTTACTAACTTCTTCTTTCAATTTGCTCAACGCTGGATCCTGAGTTTGAGCTGCCCTAACCTTGTAAATGAAAGTAGGTCTCACTTGAAAGTTGGCAAACAATGCTCCTACACTGGTAACTGACGATTGAACATGTAAAGCATTGAGCTCACCAAATAAAGAAGAACATGCTACATTAGTCTAGGTCATAGGACTCAATGTCTTCCTATTGAGAGTATCAACAACTACATTAGCCTTCCCTGAATGATAATCTATCTTGCAGTCGTAATCTTTTATCAACTTTACCCATCTTCTTTACCTCGAGTTTAACTCTTTCTTATCGAAAATATATTTTAAACTTTTTATGATCTGTATTTATTTGACATCTCTCGCCATACAAGTAATGTTTCCAAATCATCAAAGCTAGAACAACTACATCTAGCTCTAAGTCATGTGTAGGATAACTTAGTTAATGTTTCTTCAACTATTTGAAAGCATATGTTATAACATTTCCATTCTGCATCAAAACACAACCAAGACCCTGACGTGAAACATCACTATATATCACAAATTCTTCACGGGGGTAGACGGAAAGGTAAGAACTGGAGCTGAAACTAATCGATTCTTCAATTCGAGGAAACTTTGTTCGTAATTTTCATTTTAAACAAATTTAGCATTCTTTCTAGTCAAACTGGTCAAAAGAAGAGCAATTTTAGAAATTCCTCTACAAAACGACGATTATAACCTACTAAGCCAAGAAAATTTCGTATTTCTGTCATACTAGTATGCTTTTTCCATTTCACCACTGTTTCAGTTGTCTGCGGGTCTACATAAATTTCCTTTGCTGATATGACATGTAACAAGAATACTACACTATCAAGCCAGAATTCTAATTTACTGAATTTAGCATATAACTGCTTATTGTGTAGTCTTCAAAATGATTTTAAGATGCTCTGTGTACTCCTCATGATCTCGAGAGTATACTAATATATTATCAATGAATACAATCACAAATCTGCATAAATACGGTCAAAACATTCAACTCATCATATCCATGAAAGCTGCGGTGCATTGGTTAACACAAACAGCATAACAATAAATTCATATTGACCATTCCTTATCCTGAAAAGCAGTTTTTGGCACATCACTATACCTGATTTTGAGTTGGTGATATCTAAAATGCAAATCAATCTTTGAAAATACTGCAGCACCGCGAAGTTGATCAAACAAATCATCAATATGTTATAAGGGATATTTATTGCGAAATTGTCACTTTGTTCAACTGTCTGTAATCTATGCACAATCGCTTAGTGTCATCTTTCTTCTTCACAAACAAAACTGGTACTCCCCATGGAGATACACTAGGTCTAATAAATCATTTGTCTACCAACTCTTGCAACTGAACTTTTAGCTCTTTCAATTCTACTATAGCCATCCTATATGGTACCTGTGAAATAGGTACAGTTCCTGGAATCAGATCTATAGTGAACTTGATATCTTGTCTGATGGTAAACCTGGTAGTTCTTTTGAAAATACATAAGGAAAGTCTCTGGCAACTGTGATGTCCTCGAGTTTTATTTTGCTAGCATCCATATTAATCACATTAGCTAGATATGCATGACAACCTTATTAAGTAATCTCCTAGCATCAATAGCGAATATCACACGAGATGATAAAATTCTGTACTGTCCAATGAATATAACTTTAGGCTATTCTAGTTGTTTAAACACACACTCCTTTCGAAAACAATCAATTGAAACTTTATTTGTAGCTAAAAAGTTTGTACCCAGAATAACATGAAAATCATGTATGCCAAAATGTATCAAATTTGCCTTTAGCTTGTGCTCATTTACCTTAATCCCACAATCTCAATATATATTGTCTACTAATAGTGATTCACCTACTGGCGTACTCACTACCAAACAACAGTCTAAAGGTTCTAACTTTTAATTCATATATAAAGCAAATGCAAATGAAATAAAAGAATGTATAGATCCAAGATCAATCAAAATATGAGCATCTCTATCAAAAATAGACAACATATCTATGATAACATATGGTGACTTCTCTACTGCCTGCTAAGTCATACCAAAAACTTTGCCCTAAGTCTTCGATCGTTCCACTTGACCTTTCGATTTAGTACCACTAACACTTACAATATTGGAGTGGATCGCACTGTTTGCACTTGCTTTATTAGTCAAAGCGTTTCTCTGAGTCTGTCTTGTACTACCAACACTCTGCTAAGGAAGCACCATCTCGCACCATGCTACTTTTCTATGATAAAATTGGACAATTTCTTCTAATGTGTCCACCTTGGCTATAATGATAACAAACATCGCTCCCTTTGAACTTTAAACACGCTCCGAGATGACGTCTTTCACATAACTAACGATAAGAAAATCTAACATTAGTAGGACTCTGGTCTTAAATAATCTCTGGAAAGGACTTTGAGTATGAGTACGGCTGGCCAATGGTAGTTGTACAATACTGTGACTGAATTTAGGACCCTGACTTCCCTTCGACCGAGTTTTGAATTGACCTAAACTGGACACACCAGGGCAAGATCCTCTACCGTCTCTCTGTGGTGGTATATAGTTAGAAGTACCCTCCATTGTCTAATTAGTGCTTGTTCTGAAAATTGATTGTTTTCTACCAATTGGTCTATTAGAATGCTCTTCTCTACTCTCAAAACTGACTCAACCAATTTACCAAATTCGTTCCAACCTGTGGCTGTCACTGCTGACCTGGTCTTTTCTCTTAGCCCATTTTCAAACTATCTGTATTTATCAATTTCATTGCTTTACTAGATCTTGAACATACTTTGAAATTTCAATGAAATTAACCTAATATTCTGCAACAGTCATTTGCCCTTATACTAACTTCAAAAATTCCTCCTACTTTGCATCTTTATATGAACGAAGGTAATAAGCATCATAAAAGATACGTCTGAAATCGGTTCAAGTGATAATAGAAAGATCTTAATATGTACTCTGTACTGACTGCCACCAATCATATGCACTCTCCTTTAATAAGAAAGTGGCAAGGCACAACTTCTGATCATCTGGGCAACCTATAACATCAAATATCCTATCTATCTTGGTCATCCATGCTTGAGCAATTGCAGGATCGATTATGTAATAAAAATTTTCGTAAAGCTAACTTAATTAAGCGATACCAAAACTTAATCATTTCATATTTAAGCGATTTTTAAAGTTTTTTTAATCACTTAAACTAATTTTTCCTTCATTTAACTTAATTAAATAGCTTATTATACTTAATTCAATAGTTCCCTTTCAGTAAAATTGAATTTAAACTAATAATCTAACAACTATAAAATTAAACATAATTATACAATAAGTAACTTTTTACTTACCTTTCGAAATTGAGGAATTCCAGTCTAATAGTATAAACCACTTATTTTCTAACAACTTGGTAAATTTTCCTCTCTTTTTTTTCTCTTTGACTTTTCTTTTTTCTTTTTTTTTTTTAATTGAGGTATTATTGTATCATTGTTAAATGAACAATATTTTTATTTTTTACAATATTTACAATTATTTCACAGTTATATAAACAATTAAATATACAATATTTACAATTTTTCACAATGAAATAAACAATTAAATATAAAATATTTATGAATCACAATTGAATTCATACAAATCACGCGCTAACTTATTCTTCCTATTTTGTATTCAGGATTAGTTGATTTCATCAACCTTATATGATATACTAAAAAATTCGATATACTTTAAAAATTATAAATACTTACGATCTCAAGTATCTCGCCGTCGTCGTATCCTGTAGATGGCTAGCCTATCATGCACAATCACCCATCACTCGTTTAGCCATTAAAAGAACGATCACAGCTACCGACTCTAGGTTAAGTTCGAACTAATCGTGTGTCAAATAGGAATGATCTAAGTCGCATACATATATAGTAGAATCAGCAAAAAGATCTCCACGATAAAACAGTGATGATTCGCGATTACTGGAATGTATATATGCATACAACATCCCATAACTTTTCCCCAACATTCAGCCACATCCTTATGACCCACTCAAGCATATATTTTGGTAACTTGTACTCATTTACCCATAAGTTGTAGCAATCGATACTCAATGGTAACGCCATGCAAGAACTCAGTGCTCAATATGACTCGGCCAGAAATATCAAATGATCTAGAATATCTTTGAGCTCGATCGTGTAACAAGTCCACAGCTAGGTTGATGTGCTACATCAAAAAATATAAATAAAGAAGAGAGTTATTTCATTTAAGGTTGATGTACTACATAAAATAATATCAATAAAAAAGATGAAGTTATTTCATTTAATAGATAGAAAATCATGCATACATAATAAATAATAATATGACTATTTCACTTACATCGTTGGCGAGCAAAGCTCCCGAAGTGGTGATATCATGAAACCACTTATAAGTGTTCAAAATCGTCTTTTAAGCTATCCTGAGGCTAGCTCTGAAAAATAAAACAGAAAAAAATGTTAAAAGAAGCATAGATGAGTTAGCGTAGTATACTTTACCATAATCATAAAATATGAGCCAGGGCATAATTATTCTTCACTCCGTCTCGAACACTTTCCACTTAGTAAGGTCCACCTTCAAGAAGAGATTAGGGTACTCCAGTTGACGAACATCATCCTTTTCGCCTCAGAAGTGAAAGGAGAAATGACATACTATGACGGCATTCTTAGTCTCTTGCTGACCACCTACCCCGGCACGTCAACAACAAGTTTCTTATCCTTTGTCACGATGGATGTCTTCTCCTCATCCACCACCCTCCCTGTCCCTAGAACATCCTCCGCCTCACGGACTACTACCTTCTCCTCTTTCCTCTCGGAGCTCGCTACTTCCTTCATCATCAGGGTCACTCCCATCCGTACAGGGCACATCCTTTACCATGGGGATCGTCACTTCTCTCGTCCCCATCGAGGCCAACCCCACCATTATCCTCTCCTCTGTCACCTCACCCGTTCCCGTTGGGGCCACACCTCCCACTCCTCAGATAACAAAAATGATTTTAATGCACCATCCTCTCTCCACAACTGTGGATGACGCCCTCTACGTCATCTTCTTCGTCACCCCCTCGTCTGCATGCTATATCGCTTCAGAGCGACACGATCTCATCCTCGAGATCTTCTAAATGGCTTCATAGCACTCCAACATGATGACATAAATTTGCTACATTACCTCTCAACTCTCATCGCAGCTCCCCTACATCCTCTCATAGTGCGCCCACCTCTTCCACCATAAATTCAGTCAAGCGAATATTTAAATCATCTAAATAATAATTTTGACTATATGCAGAAGATCCACGGCGAGTTGTCCTGATGGGGAGGTGATCCCTTCACAAAGGTGATGTCATCGACGTAAGTGGTATCAAGGCGAAGATGATCATCAATCAACTGACCGTGCCCCTACATAAATAACAATATAAAAAATTATTAACTTAATTAAAATAAGCTAACTCATACAATATGATAATCAATTCACATACCTAATCTCAGTATAGGATGGAATCAGATATCTAGTCGTCTTGAGTATGTGGAACGGGTAATTCACACATAAAACCTCGACTCCCCTCCTCTGTCGATAGCGTCAACTGAGTTAGGACTTCAAAATGACATATTGACAATTCAACTAGTTAACGATCATGTGTTAAGATTTTGAGACGATATACAATATAATTACAATATAATTCGCAAATGTATGATACTCACTTGAGGGTCACCGAGGAGAGCTGAAAACTATTTTCCAAATGAACAACCGTCTATTCGGGATGCTCGCCAACTTTGCATCCAAATGTAGCATGTTTCCCATCTCCTCGCAAACTGGGTACACAAGAGGAAGACTGTCTCATATTCCCAAATCTATAACACATAATTGCTATATATAAATTCAGTATAAAAAATATTTTAACTTTGATTATGTTAAACATTTACGTGCACTTCCATACATTCTATAATTATCGTACTTACGCCCTGGGCTTCAAACGTGATCTGGTGAATATGTGTGTGGTGTCCTCAAAATATCTCCAACCTTACGGGTAGTTGTGGGAGGCATTGATGCCTCACCAACTTCCAAATGAAAGAGGTCGATCGAAGTCTTTCGGTGATGACACCTCATCAAGCTCTTAATAATATAGACCACTCCCAGTTTCAACCCGTCCAACATCTAGTCATACTCCTTGATTGCCCCAATTAATTGTGGGAGAAGCACCATTCCCTCTCCCTAAAAACACGTGTCGTAGAGCCTTTTGCTTCTTTGAGTACCATCGCGAACTGCTTCATCGCCCTTAATCTTGAGTCCAGTCATCATGGCAAACTCAAAAATAGAGAAACTAGCGACCCTATCCCTGAGGTCGAAGTGGAGGGCATCACCATCAACTGGATTAAATAGTCCACATAGTAGTGCATCAATGATCTACCCAGAGCACTGTATCTCTCTCAATTGATACAAGAGCCAAAGGAAAGATTACCATAGTAAATCTCAATGCTGGTCATATTTGCTTAAAAAGAATATTTAATTCAGTAATTTTCAATTTAAAATTCTTGTCAAAAAATTGCTACATTCGACGAGAAGAAGTTTTGTTTGGACAAATTTAACACTTATTACTCTACTACACTTAATAATCTACCTAATTTATAAAGAATAAACATTATAAATATCATAAAATTTGCAGATAAACATCCATAAAATTCACAAATTTTTGAAACTCATATTCCACAAAAAAACTAACCTTGGTAAAGATAATACCCCTGGTGACTGGGTTGTGCAGTGGTCGAACTGTGAGGATGGCGACTTCAACTGGATCCGACTGTTAGAAACTATGCGGTTTTTTTTCTTTTTTCTTTTTTCCTCTCAATTTGTTTTTCATAATGAGGATATAAATGGCTTTTGGTACATAATTTAACAATTAACATTTTTTTAATGGTTACAGGCCATTATGGAAATATGGTTGAGTCAACCAGCTATTTCATGTATTTTCACCGGTCCAACAAAACCCAACGTTATACTTAGTTGGCATGCCCTAGGTAGCTCCAGTGGTCCAGCCTTATTATCACATTATGTCCTGTTTGTTTTAGTCAAAAATTAAAATTTTAATAGAGTCCCTGTTTAATTTTAATTGTAATTTAAGTCAAAATCAATATTTAATTTTAACCACATGTCAAATGACCTCCAATTCTCAATCACACATTTTATCAACTTTATCAAAGTTTAAAAAAATAAATATATATGATTTTAATCCCCATCAAATAGGGACAAAATGTGTGGTTGAAAATTGATAAAAGTTGTGGATTTTATAAAATATATGATCAAATAAGTTTAAAAAATGAAGGTCAAGCGAGAATAATACACTGCTTCTTACAGTTGTTCAGGTTAAAAAACTTGGAGATTCAACATTGATCCCCGTGTATTGTAGCATTGCCTGTTGTTAGCATTTGTTTAGTTTTAATAGACATGTCAGCATATTGGGATAAGCATGTTAACGGTACGCAAGCAGAGTGATTTAGCTCCTGTTTGTCTTATTTTAAAACAAAATTCTTTAATTTTCATACTGATTTTCAACTACACATTTACTTAATAAAATATTTTACACGTAACTCAAAAAAATTTTCCTACTTTTTAACTATACAATCTCTAAAAAAATCATTATTCAAAACATCATTTTTCTAAATAATGGCCATCAAAATGTGTCTTAATTGCTCTTAAACTAAAATTTAATGACTTGATTGCTTAGTTAAAATTTAGTGACCTGATTGCTCTTAGAACAAAAGTTTAATGACCTCCAATATCATTAACCTCGATTATGGCATTTGCGATTGTCGTGCTATAAAGAACGAAAAAATATCGCATAATTTTGATACCAATTTGTTGTGATAGGCAAGAAAATATTATGATACAATATTGATCAGAAACTCAAAAATTAAATAATTGGAAGATGAATGAAGATTTCACTAAAATATAGAGAAATAATTACAATGATTTTGTTTTTTGATTTTTCTAACTTATTCTAAAATATAAAGAAGAGCCAAATATATATAAGGGATGTTTCAAACCGTAAAAACAGAGTCATAGATCAAAATGAATACTAAAAAATGCCTCAAAACGTGAAAATGGGCTGTAGTTGGATGAATATGGCCCTCAAACGCTAGGCTAGCACCAACCTCACTACTTTGGACACTCAAGCTCCTATCGAGCGTAAGGTGAGCATAATTGCACCAAGAGGTCCTCACTAGTCCATATCTTGATATCTTCAAACCCAACATAAATTTTAAATCTTAATTGGGCTTTCAAGCAGAAGTTCAACTAGAATTTGTCAAATAGTCTTTGAATAAGATTTTCTAAAATTATTCCAATAAAATAGAATTTCTCTTAATGCCTACCTTAATTAGAATTCTCAATCATTGTAATACCCCCAAAATTAAATACCAAATTTTGGAGATATTATCATTTAACATTCTCTTAAAATCATATATGTTGAAGTGAATAAATTTTTCTTCAACATAATAACCATCAATGACTTCATTTATAAAAAAAAAAAAAAATATCTGTACTTAATAAAATATAAGACGATTAAATTAAAACCTAAGTTTATTTCAAAGCGAAATCAAATCTAAACTATATTGGTACTAAGCCCGTGACACCACAAGCCGTCATCTCAAATGATCCTGTTTCATCATCTGAAAATGGGGAGGAATAATGTGGGATGAGCTAACGCTCACATGATGCATGCTGATGATATGCATACACATTACTTTAAAACGAAAGGTATTTCTTAATATGTATCCATATTATTTCATTTCTTTAAAAATTTAACGTCAGGAGCTCACTTGATGTATTACAATAACCAATCAGAATGCAGTGGGCCATATTATTTGAAACCCAATCAAATTCTATCGGTAGTACTGCAAAGCGGTTAACATTAACACTGAACATTTATCATTAAACATTGGTCGGGTGCACCGGTCCCCCACACCCCATTTCTCACTCACACCTTTATGACATAGACATATATCTCGTAATAAAAACATTCGGGGTACATATCTTTAAATATTCATTGAGTCATAACATTTGGAAATATTTTTTTCGTTGAAACTTCATGTATGCTTATGGATACATTGACGTGCATGAATATGTCATGAGAATAATTAATAACGTAAAACGTAACAATCAAATAGCAAGATCACATAATAGCAAATTTAGGTAACATATTTATACATTTAATAAGGGTAATTAGCACAAAACATCTCACCTTTCAAGGTTTTTGTGGAAAACGTCAATGCCTTTCGTTTTTTGGTAGATTTCATCCTCATTTTTACCTTTTTTTACGCAAAACCGTCAATTCCCCATTAAAATGTCCCGTCAAATAAAATAAAATGGATATTTTCTTTTCAAAATGCAGGGGTGAGATTGTTCAAACCAATTTGTTCTTCACTGTGGCTTCACTCATTCCTTCTTCAAATGTTCATAACTAAAAAAGTAAAGTAATATGAAAAAAAAAAATTGTACAAAATTATTTCATTCAATAAATAAGGGAAAATGACACAAATGACAGTATTTCTGTTTGAAAAGAATCATGGCTGCTATAATGCTTGATTTCTCAAAAAATTTTGAAATGGTATATGAAGATGTAGCTAATAAACTTGAGATGGTCATCCCCATTTCGTGCTTACAAAGGGTGTAAATAATGGGTAAAGTGAGAAAACTAATTAAAATGTGATTCTATGAACGGACAATACATAAGATGGAGAAGATGATGAAAGATGAAAGGGTATTTTTCCCATTTTAGCATAAAATCGAATTGGTGGTAACAATCCCTATCTTTACATTGTTTTTGTGAAAAACATCCTTACCTTTATATTGTCTTTGAGAAAAACATCCATATCTTTGTTAAAAATTATGCAAACCGTCCCTAGTTTTGAGCTTGATTGTTGAGTACTAATTTTGCTGAGTAGGGACAATTTGCACAATTTTTAACAATGGTATGGATGTTTTGCACAAAGACAATATAAAGATAGGAATGTTTTTCGCAAAGATAATGTAAAAAAAGGGGTTGTTACCACCAATTCGATTTTATACTAAAATGGGAATAATACTCATTCATCTTTCATCATCTTCTCCATCTTATGTATTGCCCATTCATAGAATTACATTTTAATTAGTTTTCTCACTTTACCACTTATTTACACCCTTCGTAAGCATGAAATGGTCATCTCAAGTTTATTAGCCACATGTTCATTCTCTTCATATACTATTCCAAAATTTTTAGAGTAATCAAACATTACAGCAGCCATGATTCTTTTCAACCAAAAATATAGTCCTTTGCGTCATTTTCCCTTATTTATTGAATGAAATAATTTTGTACAAATTTTTTTCATATTACTTTACTTTTTTAGTTATGAACATTTGAAGAAGAATGAGGGAGTGAAGTCACATTGAATAACAAATTGATTTGAACAATCTTACCCCTGCATTTTTGAAAAGAAAATATCCATTTTATTTATTTGACGGAGCATTTTAGCGGGGAGTTGATGGAAGGATGTTTTGCGCAAAAAGGGCAAAAGTGAGGATGAAATTTGCCAAAAAAAAATGAAAGGAATGAACGTTTTCCACAAAAATCTTGAAAATTAGGAACGTTTTGTACTAATTATAATGTAACGTGCACATGAAGACAAAGGGAGGTTTACTTATTTGAAATCCTTGACAATTTATTTTTAAAAAGATAAGTGGAGATGTCCTTAGTCGCCTATGATGTCAACGTGCCCAAAAATCCGAGTTCATAACCATTTACTTGGAAACTTCAATAAAGTTCACTCTTTAAACATGATCCATAACATTTGTCCATTAAGTTAGATCTCTATTAAATGCCCAAACTGTAAATTGAAAGTGTAGAAATGAGTAAAAATTAGATTTTAAGTTAAAAACATTCTTAGCTTATAAGGTACAGCTTGGTTAAATCATATCTACCACATTAATTTATGGATATTAAGTTACGTATAGAGGATACACTAACATTTTAAGGGTAAAAGACAGAAAGATAACGAGGATCATTAACTGTGAAAGAGTAATTTGGCAAGAAGGATAACAATATTTCAATTATCATATGCATCATTCAAAAATTCATACACAATGAATTATTTAAAAGAACATAACCCATACAAGATACAAGCTAAGAATACTGTGATTTAGAAGTATACACTGGATTGTTAAGTTCAAAATTCGGATTACGGGCCATATTTAATTAGTAAAAATAGCAAAGCCAATATAAAGAAGAAGGGAAACTAATCAATAAACGTGAAATCAGGAATTGTTAATTATCACAATTGGGCCTTAGATAGGGATGGCCAAGAATTAATCCCAAGGAATTCGATAATCACATTAAATTATATAAAAAAAAAAAAAAAAAAAAACTTGATGCCCTACCCATGCATCTAATAGACCAGCCAGTCCAAGGCCTCCAAGACATACATAATTATATAATTATAGCCATTCATGGAATTTGATAAACTTATAATATGAAAGATAAAACTAGTCACTCAATTGTTAATTAGAATTTGTAGAACTTTTGTACCTTGTAAACAAACCTCTAACAAATAGCACACGGATATATACAGCAATGGAGCCTTTGGGTTGAACCTGTTTCTTTTGGGAGGGATGAATACTGACTTTTGTTTATTTATTTATTTTAGAAATGAGTAGAATTAGGTCCAAATTTGTTTATTTACTTTTTGGACAGTGTTGTTTGGGGCCATGATTGTGCAATTTTGACAATTATAAAAGGATTCATTAGTTGACATTATTATTTTACCTATTCCATTCCCAACAAACCATCTGAACTTTTAATTGGCTCTCTCAACCACCCCCAAATTGGTGCCAACTAATGAAATTTTGAATCAACTTACTATTAAAAAGAGAATAGATTATTGCCACAATGTTTAGATTCCAAGTCTAATTAAAAAGATAATAAAAATATCACATAATATATTATAAATTTAATTAAATTATATTTATGTTTGATTTAGAATTACTAGTCAAATTGATTGTTTAGGACGTCCAAATTACACTCCACTGCAACAACATAAATAGGAGAGACAAAATAAAAATAATATTAACGTAATTAATTTAAATAGACATGATAATTCATGAGAAATAAGAGCGCGGCATTACAAAATTATACCCCTTAAAATAAATTTCGTCCTCGAAATTAAAACATATCAAACAAATGTGGGTACTTTGTTTTTACCGCTTTCCATTGCATAGAACTCCTTTTTTTTTTTTTTATTTACCTCTTCTAGTACATATTTTTTCCTATACTCTAAATTCTGAGCTATTGTCTTCTCTATCTATGATTTTGATGGATCGCAAGTGGAGAGGTCCCTTGGTTGCTTACGGCTCAAGTGTCCCAAGATATTAACATAAAGTTACATAGCATTTAACATGACTATGTACTATATGTAATTCTAACATGAACAAAAATACCTAGTAAATTCAAATCCATTTTAGTATAACATATTGAAATGATAATCTTCTATTTATATTAAAACTCTATTTTATGGTATTCTTTAGTATTTTTAGACTCAAATTCCGTTTTAACTAGGGTTTATTGAGTTCTCTATAAATAGGACTCATCCTTTCGCTGTAAACACAATTAATTTTTGAGAGATATTATTCATAGGAATAATTGTTTTCAATCTTTGTTCTTCGTTGAACTAATTTCGAACTTATTAATATTTATTTCTTGTGGTGTTCAAACAATTCGGGTAGGATTCTTGAATTTTGTGATCGCATGATTAATATATTGTCGGCGATTGTATTGATTATTTAGTTCAACATTTTTGGATCAAACTCTAAATTTTGAATTCTTGGCTTTCTTCGGTTGAATCAATCTTGTGTGGGCTTTGAATCTACTATTGCTACGTGGGTTCGCATTAGTTGATATCAAAGTTTAAGTTCCAAAAATCATATCCTTTTCTTTTGGGTTTGAGTCTTTTGTTTGCTTTTCTTTCATTCTTCGTGTTCTTCGCGTTTTATGGTTTTTGAGTCTTTAATCCATAAAAATATCAAAAAAAAAAAAATCAAATTTTGTTTTTGTGCTAATTTTAACACTCAAATCAGTTTCTGTTTCTTTTGCTAGTATCATGGTTGAATTTTCCAGAAAAAATGCAAAAATTGTCAGTGGTATACAATTTCTTTTTTTGAGTAAGAAAGGTGAGTGTCCAATCAAAATTCAATAACTGCTTTCTTGGATTAATATTAGTTTACAATCAAAGAGTTACATTCTTTTGCTTATTTTTTTTTTTCCTTTCTTAAGTCTTATAAGTACAATTTCTCATTCACATCCTAATTTGAATTCTTCGAGAATAAAAATAGTTGAAATTGAATTAATTCTTGAAACATTTGGACAAAGCATTGAGTGAAAAAAGGCAAAAGTGGTGAGACTAATAGAAGGAAAAAGCCAAATTTGAGTGATGCACGAGCGTATACACATGAGGCAAATATTACTTTAGAATTATGATGTTTGAAATGACGATTCTACTTCAAGCGGGAATAATAATTAAGTCACTATGTCATATGAGTTGATACGATGGTTCGACAAATTGTTTGAAGATGTGAGAGAAATGTTGGATAGGCAAGAGGTGTGGATGGAGAGATAAGAATCATTGCTTGCTAATTTACATGGAGAACAACCTAGGGAAGTTTCCAATGCAAGGAAGAGAGGTAGGTAGGAGTAGGATACCCGTCGTGGAAAAGTACTTGTGGTGATGTGTAGTCTTAATATGCAAATCAAGGTGTACAATAAAGAGCAGCAAAGGGAGAACATCTTTCATATTAGATGCCATGTCAAAAACAAGATATGTAGTTTGATTATTTATGGGGTAATTGTACTAATATTGCTAGTACTACACTTGTCGAGAAATTAGGACCGACTACAATAAAACATTCTAAGCCTTATGAATTGCAGTGGTTAGATGAATGTGGAGAGGTTAGGTAGATAGGCAAATTTTGATGAATTTCTCGATTAGGAGGTACAGAGATAATGTGATGTGTGATGTAGTTTATATGCATACTTGGTACATTTTGTTGGATAGATCATGGCAATATAATAGGAAGGTAAAGCATAATAGATTCAAGTATAGGTACAACTTTATAAAAGATGGGAGAGATGTTACTCTTTTACCCTTAACACCACAACAGGTTTACAAGGACCAGTTGAAATTGAGAGGTGGGGAAGAAAAAAAAAGCAAGAAAAGGCAAAAGTAGAGTGGAAGAGAAAATAGTGAGGTTGCTAATTGTGAGGAAAAAAGAGCAAAGCCAAAAGAGAGAAGAAATAAAAAATTTTGATAGGAGAGAAAAATCCAAAGTGAATCTCTACGCAAAAAGGAGTGAGATTGAGAGTGTTTTAGTGAGAATTAACAAATCCCTCCCCAATTTGATTATTTCTTTATTACACGAATTCAAAGACTTATCCCATGAAGATTTAATTAGTGGGATACCACCCATTGAATATCCAATTGATTCTTACAAGTGGAGATTTTGATAAGCAGTGAAGGAGAAATATTCAACTATGACATGGTAAAGTATCAATACACCATACATATGTTAGATGATGGTCTAGTATCTAGGAATAGTTTTTCACTTGGGGCATGTACCTTTACACATGTTAATGCATCTAAAATTTCTATGAGAATAATAAATCATTAGTCACATGGATACATAAGCAATCATTTACCAGTTTATGATATTCTAGTATGTTGCAAAAACTTAATTGAGCATGATAGACAATTGGGGGTGCATTGTTGGTGATTTGAGGAATGAGAATCTATATTTCAATCTTAAAGTCCTTAACTGTTTGGGTTTGAATTTATGGAATATGTTCGGAATTAATTTAGTATCTTCTAATACTTCAACTACACATTTTGATATGGTTTATGGTTTAAATCCACTAACTTTCTTTGGTTTAATTCCATTAACTACTGTTATAAGTCGTAGTTTAGATGGAACACTGGGACTTGAATTACATGCGTCTCAAGATAGCAAAGGGAAAATGTGTAAAGTATTCAAACCAGGTGATTGGGTTTGTATGCCTAAGCAAAAAGGGCCTGTTCGAATGGGAAGAAGGTCAAGATTTTATCCTAGAGGAGATAAATCATTCCACGTCATTGCAAGGATTGAAAATAATGGCTACTAATTGAATCTTCAAGGTAACTTGGTGATAATTTGCATTTTCGATGTTCTTTATCTTGTTTCCTTTGATGCAGGTACAGATTCGAGGTCGAATCCTTTTGAAGAGTGAGTGGATAATATGATCCATAGCACGATGGCAAATCCGGACAAGGATCCGTTGATCGTTGAAGAAGGTGCTATAACTAGTTTGCAAGCGAAGAGGTTTAAAGAAACGATGTGACTACTTGCTCAAGCCATTGGAAACAAAACATTGATCATGACTAGCAAAGAAACAAGACTCGTGTTGGGCTCGAGCGAAGACATGAGGTGGATCAACTTGATTCAAATAGCAGAAAAAGGAGTTGCGACCACATAGTTGTAAATGTATGCAGCCGCATACAAAATTCATGTTGGCCTATTCGATCGCATTCCATAGAACTGTGCGACCGCATAGTACATCTTGGACAAGTGAATTTTCCTAATTCGCGTATTCTTCTATTTATATTAAAACTCTATTTTATGGTATCATTTTAATATTTTTAGACTTATATGTTGTTTTAACTAGTGTTTATTGAGTTCCCTAGAAATAGGACTTATCATTTTCGTTGTAAACACAATTAACTTTTTAGAGATATTATTGAGAGGCATAATTATTTTTAATCTTTGTTCTTCATTGAACTAATTTCGAACTTATCAATATTTATTTCTTGTGGTGTTCAAACAATTCGGGTGAGATTCTTGAGTCTTGTGATCATGTGGTTAACATATTGTCAGCGATTTTATTGGTTATGAAGTATTCAAACCAGGTGATTGGGTTTGTATGCCTAAGCAAAAAGGGCCTGTTCGAATGGGAAGAAGGTCAAGATTTTATCCTAGAGGAGATAAATCATTCCACGTCATTGCAAGGATTGAAAATAATGGCTACTAATTGAATCTTCAAGGTAACTTGGTGATAATTTGCATTTTCGATGTTCTTTATCTTGTTTCCTTTGATGCAGGTACAGATTCGAGGTCGAATCCTTTTGAAGAGTGAGTGGATAATATGATCCATAGCACGATGGCAAATCCGGACAAGGATCCGTTGATCGTTGAAGAAGGTGCTATAACTAGTTTGCAAGCGAAGAGGTTTAAAGAAACGATGTGACTACTTGCTCAAGCCATTGGAAACAAAACATTGATCATGACTAGCAAAGAAACAAGACTCGTGTTGGGCTCGAGCGAAGACATGAGGTGGATCAACTTGATTCAAATAGCAGAAAAAGGAGTTGTGACCACATAGTTGTAAATGTATGCAGCCGCATACAAAGTTCATGTTGGCCTATTCGATCGCATTCCATAGAACTGTGCGACCGCATAGTACATCTTGGACAAGTGAATTTTCCTAATTCGCGTATTCTTCTATTTATATTAAAACTCTATTTTATGGTATCATTTTAATATTTTTAGACTTATATGTTGTTTTAACTAGTGTTTATTGAGTTCCCTAGAAATAGGACTTATCATTTTCGTTGTAAACACAATTAACTTTTTAGAGATATTATTAAGAGGCATAATTATTTTTAATCTTTGTTCTTCGTTGAACTAATTTCGAATTTATCAATATTTATTTCTTGTGGTGTTCAAACAATTCGGGTGAGATTCTTGAGTCTTGTGATCATGTGGTTAACATATTGTCAGCGATTTTATTGGTTATTTGGTTTAATATTTTTGGATCAAACTCTAAACTTTAATTTTCTGGCTTTCTTGGATTGAATCAATCTTATGTAAGTTTCATAGCTCTTATTCTACGTGGATTCATATCAAATGGGTTCAAACTAAAAAACTTGAGTAATCAAAATTTCAAGAACATTATTTGACATTAAATTGTTCGAATCATGAACAACAAAATCAAACGTAATTAACAATCACCAAACAAGGATGAAACAAGCCATGTAATAGAATCACCACAAAATGCTTCAATTGAATGATCATTGCTAAAATCACCACTTTCAATCACAAACAAAATAGAATTAACTGAATCAACATCTTTGTACTATATGAAGGCATATTCTCAAAAACAAGTCTGTGTTCTAGAAACTAAATACAATGGCATCGCTAGTAATCGTGGCAAAACAATTTAAATCTATAACTTTTCGATCTTGACTTAAATGGGGTCATCAAAATAGTCTACAAACAAAACTCCGATGGTACTAAACAAAACTCAAAATCCGCCTGAGTCTTTAAACTATGCTGATCTATCAAAGATTTTATAGTACCTTGCAAGATATATAATTGGGACTTTTTCCATCGCTTCAACACAATATTAGCACCTCTATAAACCTTTAGAACTCCACCTTTACCAATGAATTTATACTATTTTAAGTCAATAGTAGTTAAGGAGATAATATTTTTTTGCAAATCAGGAACATAAGAGGCATAATTATTTTTAATCTTTGTTCTTCGTTGAACTAATTTCGAATTTATCAATATTTATTTCTTGTGGTGTTCAAACAATTCGGGTGAGATTCTTGAGTCTTGTGATCATGTGGTTAACATATTGTCAGCGATTTTATTGGTTATTTGGTTTAATATTTTTGGATCAAACTCTAAACTTTAATTTTCTGGCTTTCTTGGATTGAATCAATCTTATGTAAGTTTCATAGCTCTTATTCTACGTGGATTCATATCAAATGGGTTCAAACTAAAAAACTTGAGTAATCAAAATTTCAAGAACATTATTTGACATTAAATTGTTCGAATCATGAACAACAAAATCAAACGTAATTAACAATCACCAAACAAGGATGAAACAAGCCATGTAATAGAATCACCACAAAATGCTTCAATTGAATGATCATTGCTAAAATCACCACTTTCAATCACAAACAAAATAGAATTAACTGAATCAACATCTTTGTACTATATGAAGGCATATTCTCAAAAACAAGTCTGTGTTCTAGAAACTAAATACAATGGCATCGCTAGTAATCGTGGCAAAACAATTTAAATCTATAACTTTTCGATCTTGACTTAAATGGGGTCATCAAAATAGTCTACAAACAAAACTCCGATGGTACTAAACAAAACTCAAAATCCGCCTGAGTCTTTAAACTATGCTGATCTATCAAAGATTTTATAGTACCTTGCAAGATATATAACTGGGACTTTTTCCATCGCTTCAACACAATATTAGAACCTCTATAAACCTTTAGAACTCCACCTTTACCAATGAATTTATACTATTTTAAGTCAATAGTAGTTAAGGAGATAATATTTTTTTGCAAATCAGGAACATATCGCATTGCATCAAGTGTTATAACACTCTCATCAATCAACTTAATTCTAACCCTTCCTATACGAACTATTCGACAAGGTGTATTATTATCAATCACAACACCTTTAAAATCTTCTTCATGTGCTGTAAACAAATATTGATTGTTCCACATATGAAAAATGCAAGTCGTATCAAGAATCCAATCATCTTCAGGTCTAGAATCGCCATCAAAAATCACCAAAAAACTTTCATCATTGTGAAAGATTTCTTAATCACAAGCTTCACCCGAAGTATTTAATTGCTTTCTCTTTTGATTAGCTGCAACTTATAGCAATCCTTAACCAAGTGTCCCTTCCTCTTGCAATAATTATAAATTCTATTTGTGAAGTTAGACATTAATTCACCCCTTCTAGAACCACCATCAACAATAAGGCTATCTCCATGAGCCTCAGTTCGAACGAGATACTTCATCTTCTCCTTCGACTAAAGAGCATTATAAATATTTTCAATGGTAAGTGTATCATGACTATATAGGATCATGTCTCTAAACGACATATATAAAGGGACCTTGAAAAATGAACATTGGAGGCTACATAAGGGTGTCCATAATAGACACAATGCCGAGGCGCCTGCCGCGCAGGGGCTCATAGGCGTCTCAGCCAATGGAGAGGTGCCGAGTGTCCATTATGGACACCCGAATGTAGCCCCCAATGTACAACAAGCATAATCCTATATAAAGAGGGGAAAGAACATACAAAACGAACCCAAAACTTCATCATATTTACTCTCTCTGGTTTCAAGATCAGTGACGATTTCCTTAACATAGCTAGATAATCTTCAATAGATGTATCTTTTGTCATACGGATGAGAATAAAGGCGCTACTTCAAATGCATTTTGCTAGTAAGACTCTTAGTCACGCACAATCTCTCTAATGTTAACCATAATGCAAGGGCAAAATTTTCCTTCAAAACGTCCAGAATAATGTTATTCGAAAGATGAAGGTCAATTTATGTTAGGGCCTCCTGATTCCTACATTATTTCTCCTCCTGATTCTAAGTTGTAGGCATCTTGTCAAATCCCAACAACACATCATCCAAATCCATCTAAATGGGAATTGCTAGCATCTTTACCTGCCGCAATGAAAATTTTATGCTACGATCTAAAAACAGAATCTTATACTTTATGGTTGCCATCCCAAAATCAAAAAAATAATTTTTTATGAATTAAGTCTTAGCTCTGATACCTGTTTGTCATAAATAACAAAGAAAATATCAGATAATCTCAATACCAATTTGCTATGATAACAGGCGAGAAAATAATATATCACAGTATGAAATAATTGATCACAAACTCAATAAATAATTGGCAGAGGAATGAAGATTTCACTAAAACATAGAAAAAGAATTACAATGATTTTGTATTTTGATTTGTCAAACTTATTCTGAAATACAATGAAGAGCCTAATATATACAAAGGATGTTTCAAACCCTAAAAGTGGAGTTGTAGATGAAAATGAATGATCAAAACACATCAAAACGTAAAAACATGTTTGGGCCAGATGAGTATGGCGCTCGAGGGCCAAGTTGGCACAGCCCAACACTCAAGCGGCCTGTGGACAAGCTTCATTGGTTTGGACGCTCGAGCGCTAGACAAGCATATAATTGCACTGAAAAGTGTCCTTAGTCTATATCCTAATATCTTCAATCCAATAAAAATCCCAACTCCCAATTATAGATTTTGAATAGGATTCCAAAAGCATTCCAACAAATAGAATTCATCTTTGTCGATTTTAATTGGCATTCCCAATCATCTTCAAAATGGAACTCGGGTCACATTCTAATTCTAACTTATTGGTTAGGAAGATAAGAAAAGACAAGCTCCATTTCAATTTCTCTATTTATCCGGTTGCTAGAAATTCAAACTGATGGAAACTTTGCCTCAACAGATGCCAAAATTTCAAAAGGGGTATGAAAAAGAAGAGAAATCAAGGCGTGAAGAATTCCATTATGTCAAGTCCGAATCTTTGGTGTAAAGATGCCTCAATGATTGTGTAAACAAATTGGCATTGAAAATCATAAAAGTTTCCATAAACAATTTTTTTATTTTTTATTTTTTAACGACAAAAGAAATTATAAAGAAGATACCTATTATTGAATCATTGATCTTGTGAAAACTATCGTCCTTAACCAATTAAGATAAGAAAAAAATTTATAAAAGTTTTCATAAACTAGAAGCATAGCAACCAATTTTTGGAGCAAGAATTATGTTAACGATTCAATCCTTATTCTCTATAGATTGACCTGATTTCTTTTCATTTCTTTTATGTACGAAAAAAGGAAAAGATTAGATATAACATTCAAAGAATATTCTCGTTTTCTTAGTGATTTGTACAAATAGTGATATTTTATGAGTTTGGTGAAGCCTATAGGTTATTTTTTGTACTGTGTTTCAGTTTAGTTGTGCCAAAACTTATATATTGGTTGTAACAAATTTTAGGACTTTTATTTAATAGTTTAGGATTTTTCTCAAATTTTAAAAATTATCACATAAATCATTGTATTATTTTTCTCCAGCTTCTTAACTCGTTGATCGTAGGTAGGCCCGGTCCTGGGCAGAGGCCTAAGGCACCCAAGACCATTAGGGGTCTAATTTTGCCCCCACCCCCCCCCCTTTTTTTCTTTTTTAACAAGGTGAGCAGACCTAAAATAAGGTGAGTCGGCCCAAGACTAATTATCCAACAACAAACAACATCCTTTAATCCCACAACAAAACAACATCCTTAATACACCTTTGAATTTTGTCGCTGGGGGGCCTAATTTTCATCGTTCGCCTCAGGGCCCATCAAACACAGGACCAGCTCTGATCGTAGGAAAGTGAGTAACTTGAAAGCATTACAAGGGTTGGGATTTGCTTTAGCAAACATAAGAGAATGGCCTCTTAATTGTATGTTACGTTTGAATTTATAGCTCTTGTATACGGGAGATTATTTTAAAAGTGATTTTGTTAAAAAGTAGGAAAAATTTTTAAAAATAAAAAAAAAAATATATCTTTCAGAACTCCACCTTCACTAATGAATTTATTCTATTTTAAGCCAATAGTAGTTAAGGAGATAATATTTTTCTACAAATCAGGAACTTATCGCATTGCATCAAGTGTTATGACACTTTCATCAATCAACTTAATTCTAACCCTTCCTATACCAACTATTCAACAAGGTGTATTATTATCAATCACAACGCCTTTAAAATCTTCTTCATGTGTTGTAAAAAAATCTTGATTGTTCCCCATGTGAAAAGTGCAAGTCGTATCAAGAATCCAATCATCTTAAGGTTGAGAATCGCCATTAAAAATCACCAAAAGATCTCCATCATCGTGAAAGATTTCTCAATCACTAGCTTCACCCGAAGAATTTAATTGCTTTCCCTTTTGATTAGCTGCAGCAAATTTTTCTTTATTCTGCAACTTATAGCAATCCTTAACCAAGTGTCCCTTTCTCTTGTAATAATTACAAATTTTATTTGTGAAGTTAGACATTAATTTATCCTGTATGTTACGTTTGAATTTATAGCTCTTGTATACGGGAGATTATTTTAAAAGTGATTTTGTTAAAAAGTAGGAAAAATTTTTAAAAATAAAAAAAAAAATATATCTTTCAGAACTCCACCTTCACTAATGAATTTATTCTATTTTAAGCCAATAGTAGTTAAGGAGATAATATTTTTCTACAAATCAGGAACTTATCGCATTGCATCAAGTGTTATGACACTTTCATCAATCAACTTAATTCTAACCCTTCCTATACCAACTATTCAACAAGGTGTATTATTATCAATCACAACGCCTTTAAAAACTTCTTCATGTGCTGTAAACAAATCTTGATTGTTCCCCATATGAAAAGTGCAAGTCATATCAAAAATCCAATCATCTTAAGGTTGAGAATCACCATTAAAAATCACCAAAAGATCTCCATCATTGTGAAAGATTTCTCAATCACTAGCTTCACCTGAAGAATTTAATTGCTTTCCCTTGTGATTAGCTGCAGCAATTTTTTCTTTATTCTGTAACTTATAGCAATCCTTAACCAAGTGTCCCTTTCTCTTGTAATAATTACAAATTTTATTTGTGAAGTTAGACATTAATTTATCCTTTCTAGAACCACCATCAACAATAAGGCCATCTCCATGAGCCTCAATTCGAACGAGATACTTCATCTTCTCCATTGACTAAAGATCATCATAAACATTTTCAATGATAAGTATATCATGACTATATAAGATCGTGTCTCTAAACGACATATATAAAAGAGGGCAAAGAACATAACAAAACAAACCCAAAACTTCTTCGTCATATTTACTCTCCAAGGTTTCAAGATCGGCGACGATTTCCTTAAAACAGCTAAATAATCTTCAAGAGATGTATTTTTTATCATACGATAAGAATAAAGGCACTGCTTCAAATGTAATTTGCTACTTAACTCTTAGTCATGCACAATTGTTCTAATCTTAACCATAATGCAAGGGCAGACTTTTCCTTCAAAATGTCCAGAACAATGTTATTCGAAAAATGAAGATGAATGTGTGCTAGGGCCTTCCGATTTCTACATTGTTTCTCCTCTTGATTCTAAGTTGTAGGCATCTTATCAAATCCTAACAAAGTATCGTCCAAATCCATCTAAATGAAATCGCTCGCATATTTACCTGCCGCAATGAAAATCTTATGTTGCGATCCAAAAACGGAATATTATACTTTATGGTTACCATTCCAAAATTAAAAAAAAAAAAAAAAAGTCTTACGAATTAAGTCTTAGCTCTGATACTAGTTTGTTGTAAATAACAAAGAAATATATCGGATAATCTTGATACCAATTTGTTATGATAAGTACAATATGAAGTAATTGATCACAAACTTAATAATAAAATAATTGGCAGAGGAATGAAGATTTCACTAATATATGGAAAAAGAATTACAATGATTTTATATTTTGATTTGTCAAACTTATTCTGAAATACAATGAAGAACCTAATATATATACAAGGGATGTTTCAAACCAAAAAAGTGGAGTTGTAGATAAAAATGAATGATCAAAACGCGTCAAAACATAAAAACGTGTCTGGGCCTGATAAATATAGCACTCGAGAGCCGAGATGGCACGGCCGTCAAGCGACCTGTGCACAAGCTTCATTGGTTTGGATGCTCGAGCTCTAGTCGAGCGTTAGACAAGCATAATTGCCCCGAAAAATATCCTTAGCCTGTATCCTGATCTTTCAGTCCAATAAAAATCCCAACTTCCAATAAGGCTTCTAAATAGAATTTCAACTACAATTTCTCAAATAAATTTCGAATAGAATTCCAAAAGCATTCCAACAAATAGAATTCCTCAGTGTTGATTTTAATTGAAATTCCCAATCGTGTTCAAAATACAACTCAGGTCACATTCTAATTCTAACTTTTCCAATTGCTAGAAATTCAGACTGATGGAAACTTGGCCTCAAAAGATGCCAAAATTACAAAAGGGGTATGAAAAAGAAGAGAAATCAAGGCGTGAAGAAGCCCTTTATGTCAAGTCCGAATCTCTGGCGTAAAGATGCTCAATGATTGTGCCAGCAAATTGGCATTGAAAATCATAAAAGTTTCAATAAACAATATTTTATTTATTTATTATTATTTTTTTAATCTCTGGTGTAAAGATGCCTCAATGATTGTGCCAGCAAATTGGCATTGAAAATCATAAAAGTTTCAAAAAACAATTTATTTATTATTATTTTTTTTTAACGACAAAAGAAATTATAAAGAGGATACCTATTATTGAATCATTGATCTTGTGAAAACTATCGTCCTTAACCAATTAAGATAAGAAAAAAAATTTACAAAAGTTTTCATAAATTTTTGGAGCAAGAATTATGTTAAACGATTCAACCTGATTTTTTTTTCATTTCTTTTATGTACGCAATAAGGAAAAAAATTCGATATAACATGTAAAGAATATTCTCGTTTTCTTAGCGGTTTGTACAAATAGTGATATTTTATGAGTTTGATGAAGCCTATATGATATTTTTTGTACTATGTTTCGGTTTAGTTGTGCCAAAACTTCTATATTGGTTGTAACAAATTTTAGGACTTTTATTTAATAGTTTAGGATTTTTCTCAAATTTTAAAAATTCTCACCTAAATCGTTGTATTATTTTTCTCCATCTTCTTGACTTATCGAACGTAGGAAAGTGAGTAACTCGAAAGCATTACAAGGGTTGGGATTTGCTTTAGCAAACATAAGAGAATGGCCTCCTAATTGTAAGTTACGTCTGAATTTATAGTTGTTGTACACGGGAGATTATTTTAAAAGTGATTTTGTTAAAAAGTGGGAAAAAAATTTTAAAATATGAAAAAATATGTATTTTCTTAAAATGTGTGATTGAAAGTGAGTCACTTACCGACTCTAATCGTAAAGACGAGTAGGCGACAGGGGACGGTGGAAATGGACAAAGAAATTATGAATATAAAGCAAATTGTCTGTTACATGTCATTCTCGAATTGACGTCTTGGGCATTTGGCCCAATTAAATGGACGGTCCAAGTTGAAGTACAAGTCACAATAAAATAAATAAATTTCCAATTTAGATCGTGACGTCTCTCACTCTCTAATTAGGACAACATGGAGCCCTTCTAGAAGACTAGGAGGCTGTTTGGGAGTGATTTTGAGAATTGATTTTTTGACCGTTAAAAGAAAAGTTGGGTCCATCCGTGAGAGAAGAAGTCAAATATGACAGCTGAAATAGTGAAATAACGATCAAAAAATCAATTTTTTGGGCGAAAAAATCGGGCCCAAACAGGCTTTAGAACTTTTAATGACTTGAAAGTATTTTAAAATATTTGATTTATATTTAACTTTTTTTTAAAATAAATCTTAATATTTCTTTATACATAACTAACGAGGTTTCTCAATTGAGATTTTAATAAATTTTAATTTATTTATTTTTTTTTCAAATTTTAGGTATCACCAATTAAGATTTGATGAGTTTTAAAAAGAAACATGATATAAGTAAAGGGATTTTTCACAAATTTTATACAGGAAGACAGCTGTGAAAAAATCATGTAACTGGAGAATTTCACTTTTAAAGATCATTTTAAATTTAAGTTTCCCCTAAATTCATTAAAATCAAATGTCCGTAATTGAGATTTTAATTAATTTTAATGAAATCTTTACAATTTAAGCATATCCTCATAACTTAGAAATTTATAAAAATCTCATTAACTGAGGAATTTTAAAATATCTGAATAAGTTTCAAGCTTAAAAATATACATAACGAACTTTTTTGAATTTGGTGAAAATATATTCAAATTCATGAATTTATAATTTTTTTAAATTCATCATAATCTCAATTGAGAACAACATAAATTGTGATACATAATCATCGATCGGATATTCAATATAAAATGTGAAAGTAATCTACATGTAACTTTATGAAGACAGACAAGTAATACCAACAATTATTTATTTTCATATAAAAATATGAGTGTAGTTTCAAATTAAATTTGAATCAATATCATAATGACGTACCAATTCCTCTCCCTTAACCCACCTTTTTATAAAAATGAATAAATGACAATGGAGACAGCCAGAAGACCCAGGGTGTCTCTATAAATTATTAATAATAATACTTTCAATTATTTATATCAACGAAAAGAAAACGAATCCCTCGTTCTCCTCCACTACTTCAGTGCTCCTCCGCCACCCGCCACCGCCGGAAAATTGGGAGATGGGGTTTCTATACTACGCCATAAGACTACCAAAGGTTATAAACCTAACATTCTTCTTGAACATATTAAGCCAAGTGAGATTCTTAATTATCGGGGCACTCACTCGTCTTGGTCTGTACAAACCGCCGCCGGAGGAAGAGACAGCCACGGACAATTCGAACAATTATATTCTCATATTAGATGGATTATCCCCATCTCTGGTCCCAGTTCCTGTTCACGTGGTCACAGCAGCCATTAAGAAAAGAGTTCCTATTGTGAAATACAGAGATTTTCTGGAACGGCTGGATCAAGATGAAGACGGAAATGGGGAAAAGGTATGCACGATTTGCTTAGAGTCTGTGGAATTAAGGCATGAAATTAGAGAGCTCTGTAATTGCAACCATGTATTCCATAGAGAGTGTTTAGATACATGGATTGATGAGGGCCAAGTGAGTTGTCCTTTGTGTAGATCTATGCTGCTTCCTCCGAGAAATAGAACGAATCATCTATGAATTTCAGTATGCTTACAGTTTTCAATCTCAAAATGATTTTTCCTTTTTTTAAAATTTTACAATTCTTGTTTGGCTTCTTGTGCCCGGGTTCCATGAATGCGTCCAAGAATTATATTAATGCTAGTCTGTGTAGACACCACGGAATCCAGAGAGAATGGCGTCTAGACTAGGGATGTCGATCCAGCCTAGGCTCGGGCTAATGCTTCCTCGGCCCCAAAAAAAGCCCGAGTCAGCCCGATTCGAGACTCGGGAGAATTGAGCCCCATTTTTAAGTGCCGGCAAAGCTTGAGCTGGCCGTGTGCTGCTACCTTATTTGAAATAAGGCAGCAAATAAGGCAGCAGCGATATAGTTTTCTAATGTACATTATTTTCTTAAAAAATGCTATAAGTGCAGATTTTTTATTACTACATTCAGAGAAGGGATTGATCCCGAAAGAGAGGTCTTTCTTTTTGGTTTATGAAATTGCTTAGGTTGAAAAGCAAGTCAATGATAACATGGTCAACAACTCAGGCAAGAAATTCTGAGAAGCGGCTAACGATGCAAGAGCTCTTTTGCAAGAAATTTTTAGGAAAAAAATCTAATGGAAATTTAGGTTTAACAAATTTTATACAGGAAACACAGCCGTCTCACAGGAATTTGTTGTCGTCTTGTATAAAATTTGTTAAAAAAATCTATGCCTGCAGAATAATTCTATTTTCTTTACAATTGTCATTATCTCATTTATTTTTGACCTGAATCTATGGTCTTTGGAAGCTGAAGTTCCGTTCCGTTTGGTAACTTCTGTTTATGGTCACTTCCGTTAACTATAACAGGTGACCTAACTACACATATCGAGGCAAAATAATCCTACGGTTGAAGCAAATTGTCAACCCAAAAGCATTCACTAAATTTTTAAAGCAATGTACGTAACCAAATTGCGTTAATATATAGCCCCTGTTTGGTACTCATTTTTGGAGCCAAAAGTGCATTTTTTCTGTCACATCAGCACACAATTTTTGACTCTACACTCTAATGGGGAGACCCGCGATATGATGTTTAAAATGCATTTTCATCTAAAAAATGTGCACAAAACGGACTCATATATAGCTAGGAAAATGACCGAATTAATATTCAATCAATGCCTATACCTAATGTTAATAGCAACGTGAATCGGCTATCAATCTCTATTTTATCTTCAATCGTGTAGTGTGATTGGTAATTGGACGAAGGGAGTTCATATTTAATGTCTTTTAACCCCATTATGCTAATATTGGATATTTCTATTTCTATTATTTACTCTTATTCGACCGTAACTCGTATAAACTATATGTAATTTTTAATTTAATATCTATGAAAATAGCTTAGCTTAAATTCAAGTTATTACACACGAAACAAAAAGTATTTATTAATATTTATTTTTCAGTCGACACAAAATGGTTGGACAAAACTTTCACCTAAATATACTTTTATGGAAATACAAGCGTCAAAAAAGAACTATATACTTGGCCTTCTTGCATAAGAGAGTTGCCCAAAACACACAATCTTGGTTTCTTTTCTTAATGGACTAAGGGGTATTTGAGAATGATTTTTCATCCCCCAAAAATTGATTTTTTAATCGTTATTTCACTATTTTAGTCATAAAGTTTGATTTCTTCTCTCACAGGAGGTCCCCAATTTTCTCCTAACGATAAAAAAATTAATTCTCAAAATCGCTCCCAAACGGGGCCCTAGTTTAAGCCTATTGTAATGGGAAAAAGAAGTCTCTTTTTACTTAATGAAACTAAAATCTATTTCATTAAGGGCCCATTAAATTCTAGGAGGAAATTAGGCTCCCTACTCTAAAGTGAACAAACTAGATTAATAAACTTAAACAAACTAAAACCTATAATGACCGTAATAATTACGCCTTAAATCTTCCAAAACCCCCCAAAACCAACCGATTGCAGAGAGAAATCCCATGTTTACAATCCATCCAAACCACAGATTTCACTCTCCTCTCATCTCTCGACGACTCTACCAGGTGCCTTAGCCCTCACTCTTGTCTCTCGCCGCCTTCCACCACCTATCACCGGCACCTCTCACTCTCGTCTCTCGCCTCCCAGGACCCAAATCAATATATTTCTGTAAGGACTTGTTTTCTTTTCTTTTCTTTCTTTTTTTTTTTTACTTTTAATTTTTAAATTTCATTGACAACGTATGTTTTCTGATTGGGTACCACTATTTTCATCCACACTTTTTATAAGTACATCCCACTCTAAATTCATCTCTTATAAAATTTAAAAATTTTAAAAAATACTATTTACATCCACGTCATTTTCAATCTTGTCCTTATTAAATCCATTCATTTAAACACTATATTTCCACTTGAATTTTATACATTCATTTTAGGTGGCCAATATCAAAATATAAACAATTTTTACTCATTAATTCTCGTGATAAATGATGTCTACCATCATCTAAACTTTACAAATGCACAATTCGCATATATCAGAAATAGGCACGAAAGAAGTTAAGAGATAGCAATATAATTTCAATCTCCTTATCAATCCAAAGGATCATATGCTTTAACATAACCTTTTTTTCGTGTTTTTTTGGTCGAACATGGGTTGTTAATATCTTTAAATTAATATAAACAAAAGAAACATAGTAAAGGGCTGACACGCTGACAATCATTTTTTTCTGTGTTTTGGATTCATGTCCAATAATACCACGTGGAGCTATAATATGTGAAACTTTGTTGAACTAAAGAGTACCTCAAATACTCCAACTGCAAGCCAGGGCCTGCAACATCTGAGAGCAATTATTTACCAGTGTCAAGGCCAAAAACTCTTTCCCATTATCCAAATTTTTTTAATCATACACACCCCCACTAGTATTCGGCTTATTACTCTCCAAACCCTCATCAGACTGCCCTTTCTTGGAATGTCAATGAACTGCTCGAACTAATTATGGGAAACTCCAAGCTCTTGCAACAATTACAGTCTTCATCCGATTTAGATCTCACAATCCCGGATAGTATTTCATTAGTATTACTACTTCTATTATGGATCAACGAATTATGAATATTGGAAGAGCTCTCGCTAGTGTTCAAGTGATTCAAAGAAGTGAATTGCTTAAATAAGTCATGAGAACAATCGGAATATGACGAGAGTGACGAGGAGGGGTGGTGGCAGAGGAGGAGGAACTAATTTACAGCGAGGCCCATTTGGTAGATTTAGATGGGGGTGCCAATTTTTTATTCTTAGAAGATTTCAAGAAAATGAATCTAGACCTTTAAATTAAGGGTTGGGATTATTTGTCAAATTCACTTGTCAAAAAGCTTTGTGGGAGGAAGGCTACCTTTTATTATCCAGGCTGCTCATTATTACTCATGTCTTTTTAAGTAAATTTATATGTGATTTAAAATATAGTAAAATTTTATTTTTAAAAGTGGATATACTTATAAAAAGCATTGATGGAAATAGAGCTACCCTTTTCTAATTTTATGTTTAATGGGTTGGTCATAGATTGTTAATTGAAATATCTAGATTAAAATGATATAAACCTTGATTTTGATTTTTTATTCAAGTTAAGTTCCCCTGTTCAAGTACGTTTTTCATCTGTGAAGATGATTGTGTGAGAATTGACGTGGTGGAAGTGAAGCGTTGAATAGACAGGTGTAAATTTCTTTGTTGATGAAATGGCATTCGTGGCATTAATGTTTTATTATCGCTTAAACATGGACTCCTCCACCTCCAATAACTGATTATGGGCTATCAAGGCCAAAAATGGAGGCAAATTCCCAACCCACAAGAAGAAATCCATAGCAGTAAGGCCAGTTGCCGAGAAGGCACCAAATTCTACCCAGCTGATGATGTCAAGAAGCCGCTTTCCAACAAGCGCAAGCACAAACCCACAAAACTTAGGGCAAGTATTACTCCAGAGCAGTGTTAATTATACTGACCGAAAGATTTAAGGGGATGCGTGTTGTTCTCTTGAAGTAGCTTGCTTCTAGATTGTTGCTTGTTACTAGACGATTCAAGATCAATGGTATTCCTCTACAACGTGTCAACCAAGCCTACGTTGTTGCTACTTCCACAAAGGTTGACATCTCTAGGGTGAATGTGAAGAAGCTCGATGACGAGTACTTGGCTACGCAAGCTGAGAAGAAGAAGGGCGAGACTGAATTCTTTGAGGCAAAAAAAGAGGAGAAAATGTGCTTCCAGCAGAGAAGAAAGATGACCAAAAAGCTGTTGATGTAAAATTGTAAAAAGCTATTAAGAGCATTCCAGAATCGAAGTGCTCTTTGGGAGCGAGATTCTCTATAAAGGCTGGAATGAAATCTCATGAGCTCGTCTTTTAGATGAATCTAACTTATTTGGTTACTCTTTTTCCTGTATCTTATCTTCCTTAATTTTGCATCAGAGATTAATCTTAGTACACGGTTTTTATCTGTTATAAACAATAAAGTTTTGTTGCTATCACTTTTTTTTATCTATTTTCTGTCACTTTTTTTTTATGTCACTTTTTTAAATTTCTGTCACTGTTTTTTGAATTTTTGTCATTTTTTAGTGTTTGTCACCTTTTTTCAATCGTCTTTTTGAAATTTTTAGCACTTTTGACAAACATCTTTTTTTTAATAAAAAAAAGTGACATTAAACTTTTAAAAGTGACGTTGTGTCACTTTTTAAAAAATAAATAACACTTTTATTAAAAAGTGACGTTGTGTTACTTTTTAATTTTATACAGTATTTTTTACTTCTAAAAAACTTTTCATATAATTTTTCAAAAAACCTCTAATTTTAAGGATACTTTTGTAAGTTGCCCTAAATTTTAGCCCTTGTTTGAGCCCCATTTTATGTGAAAGAATGCATTTTTAAATAGTGATTGATGGATAATGTGTGGTTAAAAATTAGGAAAAAGTTTTGAATTTGCATGCAATATTATTTTATTGAAAAATGTATAGTTGAAAATGAATTTTTAATAGAATGGAGCTCAAACAAGGACTTGAGTATTTTATGATATACTACAAAAATGTGTATACACATCATATATACTATATATATTACATAAAACAACACGAAAAATACTGCTTCCTTAATTTCCTCAATTAGTCTTTTTGTAATTGAAAAATTAAAGTCTTTTTGTAGCTGAAACTAAACATGAGCAAATTATTTGTGTCCTTGGCTAGTTTCAAAGCCCATACAATTAGAGGCAATTATCCCAAATGGTATATTGGTGCATGGAGAGGCAATGGCAGCAACGGGTTATTGCCCAACCACTACAACAGTAGCCTGGGGAAATGTTGTCTGCTGCTGCAACTAGCCATGGCAGTGGCAGATTGCAAGCCATGGCTACTCGAGTATCTGCTTTGGGTGGTCTAGTCGAGCATCTAACGCACAAGCAACAAATTTGCATTATTTTTTTAATGATTCGATACACCACATGAGTTCATGAGTCTTTAGACTCTTATTCCTATTCCCTTATATTCCAATGCATCATTTAGAAACTCAAAACAAACCATTATTTATTTTCATTTATTATTGATGTATGCAAAATGTTGTCCATCATTTTAACAAACAAAATATTAAGATATGAAAAAATTGATGTGGATGGATATGAAATTACACAATAGAAATTAATTTTGTACTTTATAAAGTTCTGTCAATTCACTTGATGCAATCGTTGGATAGCAATAAACAATTTGGTTGGAAACCATTCATAGAACATTAAACAATATTGTTTTTGTTGAAATTTTATGAAACTTTGAATCTTAATAACATAAAACATTATTACTTTATTGCCAAGATCCTCTATGTCAAGTTAACAAAAAAGTTAATAATGCGAGACATATCTTAATTATTTGAAAAGGATTATTTATTACTAGATTTTGATTTCAGATCTTGAATCTTGAAAATTAACTTGGAATCCCTTCTTGATTGCTTCTTACTTTCAATCTTGAATTTTGTCTCCTAGGATTCTTTGATTCTTGTTCTTGATTTTCTTTCTTGATTCTTGATTATAGATTGTATATTCTTGATTATGGATTTTGGATCTTTCTCTTCAACATGTCTTCTCTCTAAATTTTTGTGTTGATGTGATGACACAAATAATGAGAAGTTACATATGAATTGGAGACCATAATTCTATATATTGTTTTTTATTTTGCTCATTATGATATACAATTTTAAAGGAATTCAATCTTTACACATATAATTCAGCCCACACTTAGGGAATAGTCACTCTCCTCCTCCCGTCCATTGAATATTTTTGTCTCCTCACCTCGTCTTCCGTACTTGATTAAGACGACGTGGATGGTGTGAGACGAGACAAGATGGGGGCGAGGCGGAACGGGTCTCCAGCCCCATTTTACCGTCCCATTTATTTATTTATTTATTTTTGTTTTACTTTTTGCTTTTATTTTTTTCATTTTTTTAATTGACAAAAATCATCATCATTATTATTTTTTTGTAGAGCAACCCAATCCCTTTAGAAAGATGATTCTTATATAATTTTGTGTGATAAAAAATGTATATATTAAAATGAATTTTAAACAAGACAATGACCCTTTCGTTGCCCCGATCCCACCACGTGGCAAAGATCACATCCCACCGCTCTCATATACTTGATTAAGACGGCGTGGATGGCATGGGACAGGAAGGAGGCGAGTTGGAACGGACCCAGACCCATTTTACCATCCCTTTTTTTAATTTTTGTTTTATTTTAACTTTTATTTTTTTAATTGATAAAATTCATTACTCTTTTTTTTCCCCACCAATTTGTAGAGCAACCTAGTGCCCTTTAGAGAAGATTATTCTTTTATTTATGTGTGATAAAAAACTTATATATTGCAATGAATTTTAAACAGGATAAGGACCATTTTCTCGCAGGGCCGTCCCAGACCTTTAGTATTGTGGGGTCAAAATTTTAAAAATAATGTTTTTAATAAACAACATAATATTAATGAAAATAAGTTTATATGTATTTTAACACTTTGAAAACGTCGTATAATTACATAATTATTAATATTATTAAATAAATTTTGCTACTTGTTTACTTTTATTTATCATTTCATTGGCAAATGCTGAGCTAACATTGAGTAAATTAAATTGAATGTAGAAATTAAATGAATTGAAATACAATTCAATTTTAATTCAGGAAGTAAATGAAATTCAAATCTAAAGCAAATATAAGTCGAAAGTAATTCAAATTGCATTTAATTCGTAACGACTCTAAAAAATTTACATCATATTTCATGTAAGACGTCCGAATAAAACGATATAAATTATATTGAAAAATTTATCTTGCAAAAATAACAATTAATTGAATTTTTTAAAAGAAAAAACGAGTTAGACGTCTTTTTTGAGACGTACATTTGATACATATTTAACTATTTTCGATATCCGTTTGAACCATTCGATATGAAAATGATGTAGTTTTCGAAACAAACTTTTACATGATATAGACGATTTGTGGATTCAGATAGCATATTATCGCAAACGAATTTTTAAAGTTAGGAAATTATCAAAATTTTCAAAATACTAGTTTCAAATGCCCTACTTTAGCATGTCACAACTTTTGCTATAGTTGACCACTTCGCATATCATTAATGAGTGAAAAATTAGGTTATGAGCACTTCGAAATGATATTAAGAATGCAATATTTTGATTTCATTTGACATTTCGACGAGTGCGTCAAAGTAGATTGTAAAAAAAAAAAAAAAAGGCAAAATTTTGTAGGGTCATTTGACCCCATGTGGGTCCCACCCCTGTTTTCTAGTACCTTGACCCCACCATGAGCAAAGATCACGTCCCGCGGCTCTCGTGTACTTGATTAGATAAAAAATTTTTGCCCTATTCGATACGGAACCCTACGGTTATCGAGTTTAGTGGATTGTCTTGTCTTCTCTAAGTAGTTGCCTCCTCCAAAGTCTAAATTATTTTTTTATGAAATAATGGGTCATTTCTTTGGACTTTTGAAAAATTAAAAGCTATTTTTAAGATTAAGAAATTGTTATTAAACATTAATAATTTTGTGGACATCTTTTTCTGATTAAAAGAACTTTTAGATGAAACCTAAAGTTGATTTTTCAAAAATTGAAACTCTGCCAAATGAAGCCCCTCTTAGACAATTATTTTTACAAAACTCTGTTTGGTACATATTCATTTCAACGGCACATTCATATAATAAAATACTTTACAAGTAAACGTAATTTTTTTATTTTTTACTTTTTAATCACACATTCTTCTAAAAATCACCATTCAAAATATTGTTTGTCCTAAATAATGGTTGTCAAACGGGGACTAAGGCTTGTAGTAATGATGAGCTAACCCTCAATCTACCTTTTGCACTCTCATTCAAACAAATTGATGATCCCAAGTATTTTTATTTTTATTTTTATTTTTTGAGATGATGAAAAGCAGTATATAACCGACTTTATTGTTAATAATGAAATTTGTTAGTGGAGTGATGGGTTGTGTCAAGTTGAGCATTACTATCTTTTACAATTTCGTTTAGTATAATCAACTTTAGATCATGGACCTCTATTGTACGTGTACCGTGCTAGCGATGGATGCTGCTACTCTCAATCTTCTAGAAGGAAAAGAAGAAATTCAAAATAAAAAAAAGAATAATTTCCAACATAAACAAAAAGTTGATTGATTTGCATTGGGAAGCGGGGACCATTTCACAGCCCGTGAGGTCTAAAGATTCGCCAAAAGCCAATAATTAATTTAACTTTGATTTTATGCTCCTGTTTATCATCTTTTGCTTTATATTATTTTTTTTATAATACTCATTTTTAATAATATATTATTCATTAAAATAATATTACACGCAAATAAAAAATTTTCTTCTTTTTTAATCACGCATTCTCCATCAACCACTCTTCCATAATACAGTTCTTCAAATTAATGAGACTCAAACAGAACCTAAATACTCAGCACTCATTTCAAACCTAGCCATAAATATATCGAGTTTGAACATGTACGTTATCATAGTTATTACGTTCTTGTTTAGGTTTCATCATTTTCAAAATTTATTTTCAAACATACAGTGTTTCATAAAATAATATTAAACATAAATACAACATTTTCCTTATCTTTTAATAGTACATTATTCAAAAATTCAATATTCTAAAATAACATTAAAATGGAGCCCTTATAGTCTCCTGATTGGAACCTTAGATCCATCAACAGATGCAGGGGCGGACCTTGGTGGAAGGGGGGGATTATAAGGGCAATTGACCCTCTAGATTTTGGGGGAAAAAATTTTTTTTGCTTAGCCTTTTTTTTTTCCTTAGCTTTTTTTTATTAGAAATCCCTTATAAATTTTATTTTTGACTTCCTAACCCAAGTTGTTTGGGTTCACTCCTGAACAGATGAGCCTTTGCACGATGGATATCCAATTCCATATGTTTCGGTTAATAATTCTTTGTTCTTAACAAATTACGGTTGATGAGAATCAAGAGTAAACCACCACTAGCAATTTCACATGCTTGCTTCGCCTTGCAGAAGTATGCGCTAACAAATCTTCGTTTATTCTTTTGTGGCTGGCTACAGGCCACTTAGCTCGAGGCTAAATTTGAATCGACCTAATTTCAATCAGATCAAGTCTATAAATTATACAAATAGTGACCTCAGAAGTTCTTTTAAGTGAGATTGAACCACATCAATTATTTTTAGACACAAATAAGGCTCAGAGATTTATGGGCCTAAATCCTAATAAATGCTATGGTTGCTATACGACTAACCACCAAAAAATTTGAATGACAAGGGCCCCTGTACGGGGCCAAGTTGGCCCCACGTGATTGGTTGGGAGCTGACCAGCATACAGGGCCTTGTGAAAAGTAGCAGGGCCCAGTTTTGAAAGTGTGAAACTGTGACCAAATCAAAAGCTAAGGGACCGTTCTCTTCGTATTTTAATTTTGTAGTTTTGACTTTTGAATTCATTTTGAATTTTGTGTTTTACGTGCCTGTTTTGAAATTGCTATAAATACGTTCTCTTTGTCATTATAGAAAATTGTTTCTCAAAACATAAAATTAGAAAACGCGTTTACTTTAAAATTTTGAGAATAATTTTTTTATAATATTTTATTCAAGAAATTTGATTATTCAATAAATTTTAATAGTTAAATGTTAATATAGTATTAAACATAGTATTAGTTGAACTTTATAGAATTATTTCGTGTCAATTTTTATTCCAATTTGACCATTATGCTCCGTGATTAAAACTAATGACTTGTCTCAATATCAAATTCCACCTCATTTTGAGTCGGGACAATAGTTTTTAATCATGTATAAATACAGAATGGCCAAACCGAAACAGAAACATAAATCGAAATTCAATAACATGAAACATGTTCATGAAATATAAAACTTGTCTTGATTAAAACTTCAAACATACAAATTATTTCAAAAGTCTATAGTCCTTTTGAGGTAAATAACACATTTGATGCTATTATACTCACAATCAAGTATCATATCCAAAAAAAAAACATCCCCCCCCCCCCCCCCCCCTTTTTTGGTTGATTCTTTTTTTCTTTTTGGGATGGAAACATCCCCTCTATTCTAATGCAAAAGAATGTGTGCAAAACATGTCATGGCTCTATAACTTGTGCTTTACATTCACAATCTGGTTTCATTGAGAAAAAGATAAATTCTGGCCAAATAGAAGCTGCACAAATTACCAACTAATAGCAGTGACAGCAGCCTTACACTAATATGAATTACCAACTAATAGCAGTGATGGTAGCCTTACACAAATTTTTTTTTCCTAATGAAATTATAATATCTATATAACAATACACCTAAAATATAAACTGCAATCATCCCCAACATTCAAGTGGGCATTGGGTTAAGCATCTACACCTTATCTGCAATCTTGAATAAACTGCAAAACAGAAAAATCAACCATAAAAAGTTCCTAAGAATTGGCATAATGCAGAATCCAACATAAAAAAGAGAAACATCACACCTAACAACATTTGCAATCTGCACTTGGCAGAAGGCTTAAGTAAGCAACAAATGACAGATACCTTTTGTTGGAAGTTCCACATTTTCATGGTAATATTATCAGATCAAAAGAACAGTGTACAAATATGCTTAAGCTTCAGAATGCATCAGCAACAGCTATAGGAAAGATTTAATTGCTCCCACATATTCTTGCAAAAGCTAAATTTGTTTAATAAAATAGTCAGTTAATGGTCTAACTTCATAGGAATATTCACTTTGAACATTATCTTTTACAAGTTCCACAACTGAAATTGAAAAATGAGCCACCAAATTCATGGTACATTGATAACTTCTCGCCCAAACAGGTACTAGTGTCACGAACTGCTAATTTCTCAGCAGCAAGCATGAATGTTAATTGTCCAAATAAATTAATCATTAAAATGGTAATAACATCACAAAAAGATTCTAGGGAGAAAGTCAGGTCCCATAGGAGCAACAAAGCAACAAGGGTCCAATTCCACCTCCTGCAGAGCATTAAAACGGTACAAATTGCAACCTGCAAGAGAATGACTCTCAACAAAAGATCGCATCACTCACTAACATTCCAACTCAGGAATGTGATCTCAATGAACAGAGCGAGGACCTCCTATACCAAATTTTCAAACTTGCAGTGCAGTTTTGTAGACCATTGTCTCCTTGTGAATTTGATGGCAACTATTCTCAACAAGGTCAAGAAGAAAATAGATGGAAAACAAAACAAGCCTAGAGGAACATTACAAGGTTTGCTTTCATAAGGAGTAATTCCGGGATTTAGATTCTGTTAGGAACTTATTATCTAGAGTTGTTCGGCTTTGGTCCATGAATATCAATGACGAGCTTATTATTGACTCAATCACTGACTTGCGACTAATCTGGTACCCAAGTACTAACTTGTATATATAAATCAGAAATCAAGGCAATGCATAGGCAATGCATCGTATATTCCAATACTCCCATTTTCCTCGTATAACTCCATAACGTGATTAGACTTACCAGTTAGGACCCTGGCAAATGACAAATTGGATGTGGATTCAGAACTTACATATGTATAATTTAATAATAAATATGGCACGATGAAATCAAGCTTAACATTGACATTTGATCTAATAAAACCATAACAGCATTTGTCATCTATATGCCCAGGACGTGAGTAAAATTTCCAATACTTAACATCAATACTATCCAAAGAATGGAATATGTGCAATCGTAATTTGAATACTGATCACCAACATTCACGTTTACCTATCACAAATAAATACTGAAGAAAATGAAATTAAAAAGAAAATAAGCGGGGATGGGCTGACAATTTACAAGAGCACAGGGAGAATTTGGGTATTTGGAGAGAAGAGTCGCGGAGTGCTTGAGGGCGTTCTTGAACTGGTGAGAATCAATGGCATCCCAAATGGGTCGGACCCGTCGCTCCGGAATGTTGCCCGCTAACCTGAATTTGGACGCCAGTCAGGAAAAAGAGTTCTTAAGAATTTTGGTCGCTTAATGGGTGCACTTAACAGAACGGGGAAAATAAAAATAAATATAAGGCAGGGTTGGGAATTTGGAGATGCGCAGGTGAAGGGGTCTCTGCCTCCTATCCAAAGATTGAAGAAGAGGAAGAGGAAGAAGAAAGAGGAGGAAGGGGCCAAGATTTCAATTTGCCTCTGTGTTTAGGGTGGGGAAAATGGAAGAAGAGGTCGTTTCCCGTGTTTTGGATTTACCGCGTGTTTTTTCCTCAAAACACTTAAAACGTCTTTTAAAACGTCTAAAAAGACGTTTTGAGTTTTCTTCACATATTATTTTTTTTTTTTTTTTATTTTTTGAAAAAAGAGAACGCATTTTCATTATTTTGAAAAATCGAAAATTGAAAACGGACTGAAAACAGTGAATAGAACAGGGCCTAACTTAGTCACGCAAACATAATCCATTTTCCGGAGATACTAATTAGCACAAATCCAATAAACACACTATTTATGAAGAATATCCTAGGTATAATGAAGAGTATAAAATATTTTATACATCTCAACAATGATCTTTACTTTGACATGTCATTTTTTTTTTCCTCGTCTTTCATTTGAAATTGTTTTATATGTTAATTACCAATCAATTTAAGTATAATTTAAATAATTTAATAAATAGATTATTTAAATATGTATCTTGTTAAGTCCTCGTTTGAGCCCTATTTTTTTGAAACTTATTTTCAATCACACATTATTCAATAAAATAATTTTACACATAAACTTAAAAATTTTCCTTACTTTTTAACCTCACATTCTCAAAAAAATAACTATTTTAAAATACATTTTACACCAAAAATGGAGTTAAACAGGAGCTAAATATAATAATTCTAATGGAGGAATTAAGAGTGAGTTTGCTCTCCAAAAAGTAGAGAGTTTTTAGAATATCTCTAATTGACACACTATTCATAAAGAGTTATTAATAATACAGAACATCATTAAATTTAAATAGTTAATTCTTTTATACAATAACAAGCTCTTAATATTTTATTTTATTTTTTGGAAAAATTAAAAATTTATTATTTTGTTTTCATTTTTATTTAACATATCTTTTATGTGTCAATGTTCAATCAATTCAAATATGATTTGAACAAGGAAAATTTAATTAAAAAGTTAGGTCAACAATAATATTTGGTAAAACAGCCTACAGCGAATAATGTTTAGTAAAGTAGCCTTTAGTCTATTTTGTCATGTAAGCGTAGACATTTTAACCGAAAACGAACCTTTCGAATCAAAATCTAACCGGAACCTTTGGTTCCAAAAAGAAAAATTAAAATTTGGAATCGAGAACCAGCCGACTCCGAAATGATTCTTCGTTCCTGAACTGTGGATACTTAAATGTAACCAAGTTTATACAATTTACAGGCTGAGTACAAAAAATACAAAACATAAAATCGTAATTTGTCTAAAACTCTAAACTCCAACTCTAAGGAATCAAGATTGACTTTTATTTTTTATTTTTTTTTCTCGCCTCATATTAGATTGCTGCATTTCAGAGGTTAGTAAATATTAATCTTTTGCAATTTGGGTTTTCTAGTAATCAAAAAGTTCAAGTTAGATTGTCGTGTAAGTTGATTAATCAAGTGTTTAATCTTTACAATTTGACCTTCTTACTTTCGTACGCTATTTACAAACTTAAGTAATTTTTAAAATTTTTTTTATAACATGTTACAATCGAACTTAATATATTCATAGTTTGGGCTATGGTGTACCTTTCTTATTATCTTCATTTCGTGGTTCTCTTTTGAAATACAATTTTTCTTTTTTACTCAGATAGGGCGAGTTTAATAAGTGGACTGCAATTTCTTGATATTATATAGTTATGTATTTGGTTATTTTTTATGTCAGTTCATTTTAAGAGTAGAAGAATTTAAACTTTATCCATAATTAAATTATAGATTTTAACATATCTCATTCATGGATCGAATAAAATTTATTAAGAAAAAATTATCTCTTCTCAAGCTGTAATTTAATTTTTATATATATTTTTGTGGTTTTTGTTTTGTTTTTTGAAGATTTCTTAGCTAGATTTTCTTTCTTGCACAAATATTATCGAATAGTAGCATGTTGTCATATGTATTGAAAGTGACTATATGAATATATTTATTAAACGTATATTAAAAAAATATTACGAGGTAGAGCCGAACCAGAACCAAAATTGACGATTTGATTTTAGATTTGGTTTCAGTAATTATAAGGACCCAAATTGTTCCTTTTATTAAATACCCAAAGTATAATGGGTGGTTCCGGGTATTGAAATACCCGGACCAATCCAACTGACGCCTACGTATCATTTATTACCTGTCATGAATACGTTTCATTTGAACCGTCTAAAAAATTCAGTTTCAAACCAAAATTTACATTTCTCCTAAATCTCCTTTATTCTCACATCTTCAAACTCACTTTCATATATTAAAGCCACATTCATATTTCACTTCTTTCTACTTCATATTCATTATCATTCGTTGTAATTAATGATTATATACTTAAGTTACTTTATTTGAACACAAAAACAAATCGAAGGGAGCAAATTTTGGAAGTGGGTCAACAATATTCGGTTCCAGACAGCTGAATGTATGATTTGTAATTTGAAACTTAATGATTTGTTGTTATTTCCTAATTATATTCTACCTCCAAATTATAAAAAAAATAAATTGGGAAAGCAAAATTAACATTGAAATATAAAATCGGAGTGTTGCAATTTTTGTATATTTGGGTACCTTTTTCTGTAAATGGGCGTAGGGGTGTCAAAAGAATCGAGCGACTTATCAACTAGGCTACTGGGATCGTGAAAAGACAACTTGTGGACAGCTCAAGCTGGTAATTGAACGAGCTCGAGCCAAGCAAGCAGACTTGCCTAGATGAGCCACGAGGCCAGGCTCGTTATATCAAAAGTGGCCAAAATATCCACTTTAATTTTTTTCCTTCCTTCATTTTTTTTTTTGTAACTCTATGAATACCTCAATCCAATTCCAAATTTTTTTTCACACAACTTTTCAACAACAATTCTCACTCTCTTCCACATTCTACAATCTCATACATTTATTTCTAATTTTCTACCTTTAATTTCAATTATTCGATATTAGTTACCAATTTACTACACTACAAATTTACAATTACATTTTTATGCATAAACTTTCTTTAAATTCTTGATTTCTTTTCATACTCTTGATTTACTTACTTAATTATTTACTATACACTATACAATATATACTATGCAAATTACAATACATATTCTATACATTTTATCAAAATTCACAAATAGTTCCATGCTCATTTGTTCAAGGCTTGTTCGGTATCGGAGGTGAATCACCTATGACGTCTCAATTTCAAAATGAATTTGTCAGTCTCAACGAAGTACACAATCCCAAAAATATTTCAGATTTGGATGCTCACGGAAGTAGTAATCCAATTGATATGGATGACATTGATGTTCCCGAAGCGGAAGAGGAATTAGATATTCTCGATGCTAGAGCGAAGCGAAAGGGAAAAAGACGGGCAAAATGTTGGAATTACTTTAAATTGATTCCAATGAGTTGTATAGTCGATGGAATTGCAGAGTCTAAAATAGTATATAAATAATGTTAACAACAATTGGCATGATAGAAGGGCTATCCACCTGGATCGTTACCACAAAGCATGTGCGGCCAAATACAGGGCTTTTACTGTAGGTCAAACGCAACTGCAATTTGGTAGTCCAACTGTCAGTTCTATTTCTACAATATTTTGCACGTGAATGTATTTAGAGAAGAAAACTCGAACAGGAATGGTGAAGTTCGTTGCCTTTAACAATAGCAGACAACCAACATTTCATCTCCTATGTAAAAACATAAAAAAAAATCAACCAAGGTACGTTAGGGTAAGTAAAAACAATCTTCGTTCTGATACATTAAATATTTTCTTAATACTAAGAAACAATTGATTACCAACTTACAAAAATATGGGGATGTTATACCTTTAACTTTAGATATATGGAAAGGAATAATAAAAGATGTCATTTTGGTACATGCATAAAAAAATTATTGAGTTTTTTTACAATGCTAACAATTTATATGTATAACGTTATTATGAGTATTATTAGATAATGTCATTGTGAGAGTAAAATTTGTTCTTTTACGTTTGACAATGCAAGTGTTAACAAGTCAATTATCGACAAATTGTGTAAGGTGCTACAGTTTGATTTCTGTGGTTATTTATTTCATATTTGTTGTGCGTGTCATATTTTTAATTTAATTGTGTACGATGATTTGAAACATATTAAAAATGAAATTTAAAGAATTAGGAATGCATTAATATATAAATATCTATCACAATTTCACATAGTAGAAAACAAGTTTTTGATGAATTTTGTGTTGAATTTGGGGTGACGAATACAAAAATATTTGTTAGTGACGTATGTCATAGATGGAATATCACTTACTTATTTTTAAAATCATGCGAAAGATTTGAATATTTAATAACTAAATTTTATAATGATAATTAAAAAAACGATGATGATACTATTTTGAACGAATCCGATTGGCTTTTAGCTTTTAAAAAAAAAAAAATTTAACAAGTTTTTATGACTCTACAAATATTTTATCAGGAATTTACTATTTCATCAGTTATATGGTGTTTAAACGTCTTTATACAATTGTAATCGCTTTTCATAAATACAAAAATTACATCAATTTTAGTGCAATTATATATTATATGAAATTAAAGTTTATAAAATATTGAGACGATTTTTCTTTGTTATTTCATTTTGCATGTATCATAGACACCGATACAATTTATTAGGTACTAAATATGTAAATGATTAGATTTCAAAAGTTTTAACTTTTAATACTTCTATCATTATTAGAAATTTAAACAAATTTTATGTGAAATGTATGAATTATATGCAGATCGAATGTGTCCAAATATTAATAAAGTATTTTCTGCACCTACTCCTTCTGCTGATATCGAAGAAAATGATATTAAATTAATTTATTTGAAGCATTAATTCGTATAGATATGACGCAAATGCAATAGGTTCATCTTGTAGTAGTATGTCTATCACATGTTATTAGACATTTGACGCAAGTCTAAATGTATTGTCTTCTGAATTAATTGATTATTATAATCATAATATGCCTAACAACAATATAATTAAAAAAGTTTAGAAGTAGTAATTGAATTCTGAAAAAAGTACGAACGACGATGGCAAGTGGTTTCTGCAATTATAAAAGACATACTAATACCTTCAGTTAATATTGTAGTTTCGGAGTCTGCTTTTAGTGTAGATAAAAGGGTTTTGTTCGAGATCAAAATTCACCTGAAAGAAAATATTTTGAAAGCATTAATGTGTGCGAAGGAGTAGCAAGACACTCATTTTCGACTGTAAGATAAATATGTCGAAATTGCACATTGTCAAGTAAGTGATATTTAATTTAACCATTGTAATCAAAATTTAGTATTTTATAATACTATTTTTAATTTATTTTTTTAAAAAAATTGTACACGTAACAAGATGTTTAGGTATAATTTTTAACCCCCCTACTTGAAATTTAAGTAGTCAATCTCAAGCATAGATAAATGTGGAAGGTTTTATCTATTATTAAAAAAATCGACGAGCTTGCGAGCCGGGCTTGTGGGCCCATTGCCACCACTAGATGGGTGCCACTTTTCAGAGTGTTTTAAATTTTTAATGATATTCTTGATGCAATATTCTCAAATTAATCATTCCTTCATTCTTTTATAGCATTATACTGTTTTGAGTAAATTTAAATGGCATAGTTTTAAACTATAAAATTTCATTTTATTTCTACTACAAATTTGTTCTATAATTAATGGGTTGCCTTTTGTTTATTATTGAATTTGCATTTTATAATATTTACTTTTGATAATTAATGAACTAACATATTATGGCCCCGTTTGGTAGGGATTTTTTGCCCCAAAAAATTGATTTTTTTACCGTTATTTTACTATTCAAGCCGTAATTTTTGACTTCTTCTCTCACATGTGGACCCCACTTTTCTTCTAACGATCAAAAAATCAATTCTCAAAATCCCTACCAAACGGGCCCTATATAATTTTGTTGAATTGCAGATATTAACTATGGTACAATGATTATCGTTTGTTATTTCGTTGAATTTGAAAAGAGAGACAAAAGTAGATGAATTTGAAAATGGATAGGAAATAATCAAGACACCATAATAAATATTTCATATGTGGAGTTTTGTGATGAAGTCCTAAAAGCGGTTAAAGTGTACATCCAAAAAATGTCGGATTCATTAAAAAGAAATGAGCAAAAAAAGAGTTATAAATATAGTAGGTGTAGTCAAAGGGGCCATAACCTCCTTACTTGCAAAAATGACCTAAACTGGTTGACATATTGATGAGACTTTTTTCTTATTATTATTGAACTTAATTTCAAAATTGTGATGGTTCTGATAAGTTGTTATGGATGAATAGATGGTTTTGACGGATATATTGAAGTAATTGTTAAATTTAATTATTAAATTGTGATTTTTTTTTTAATAAATTTTGATAGATTTGTTTGTTCAAACCAAAATGACAAATGACCGTTTTAAATGTATGGGTGTCATTTAGGGTTTAGAATACACAAAATATAGCATATGCAGTCATTCAACTTGTACAACTCATCTATAATATTTCAAACATTATTTTACTAGTTTCGGAGTGAAATCAAGATCGTATGACCCAAAATGGCACGTGATCTTTTTAAACATATAGGTATTGTTTCTGTTAGAAGTGTGACTTAAATAGGAGTCTAAATTGTATTAGATTTCTTACCTTTTTTGGGACTCTTTTAGGGCTAGATTTTATACTATAAATACAAGGCTCTTCTTTCAGTATTGTTGAAGCCATTATTGTTGTAATTATCTCCTTTCATAGATTGAATAAAATAACATCGTTCCTCTATCAGTTCTTTTATTTCTTTACTTTAATCTTGTTCTTGGGTTATTCGTGATCTTATTAATTACTTCAATTACAACAAGTTGGAATTTATTAAATCTCAATTCCTACATTATTGGTCAATCGGTCTCTACAAGTGGTATCAGAGCGGAGTTATTGGTGATTTTTGGCCTGAAACTAATCGAAAAATCGTCTGAAAATTACCAGAAAATCAAAAAACGAATCTATCCAATTTTTCGATTTTCTGCCAGATCTGTTTTTGCATTTTCTAGTCAAACCAAAAAGAGTTTGGAGAAACGAACACCACCAGTGGACTCAGCAGGAAGAGACGGTCCAGAAAGGGTCACAAGTCTCCGGCGCGTTTTCGGCCAGTCGCCGACGGTGAAACTCCGGCGAGAAGAGTGGAGGCGCGTGCGGCGATTTTTGGCGACGATGTCTTCAGGCAGTTTTCTCTGGACGACGAGACGGACCTTGTGGTGGTGTCCAATTTCAATTTTGAGCAAAATTATGGTTCTGGACTATTTTGCCCCTTCCTGATTTGATTGAGATTTTTTAGAGATGAATTCGTTGAAGTATGAAATTCCGCTATTGGATCGCAATACAAGATTTTTGCTGTGGCAAGTAAAGGTGAGAGCTGTGTTGACGCAGATGGATCTTGATGATGCTTTGGTGGGTTTTGATAGGATGCCAGCAAGCTTGTCTATGGAGGAGAAACAACGGAAGGATCGGAAGGCTTTAGCGCAAATCCAACTTCATTTATCCAACAATTTGCTACAAGATATTTTGAAAGAGAAGACAGCGGCTGTTTTGTGGCTCAAGTTGGAGCAGTTGTGCATGACAAAGAGTTTGACGAGCAAACTGACTCTAAAGCAGAGGTTGTATTCTCATCGCATGGCAGAAAGAGGGTCACTGCAGGACCACCTTGCTGTGTTCAAGGAGATCGTTGCAGATTTGGAGACGTTGGAGGTAAAATATGATGAAGAAGATCTAGCACTGGTCCTGTTGTGTTCACTATCCAATTCTTTTCGTCATTTTGTGATACTATTCTGTATAGTTGTGACACGTTATCCATTGAGGAGGTATATGACGCCCGGTTCTCAAAAGAGAAGATGGAGTTGTTGGTTGGAGATCCTGCATCTAGGAGTGAGGATGCTCTTGTTACTCATGGTGATCGACGGAGGGGTAGATCGAAGGTGAAGCACAGCAATGTGTATTGTTATTACTGCAAGAGGAAAGGACACATCGAGAAAGACTGCGACAAGTTGCAAGGTAAATGTGATTTACATGCAAATCATGCGGGGCAATCAGGTAATTCAAACGAGACTAATATTGTTGAAAATTTTTGTGATGATGGAGATGTGATGTTGGCTGTATCTGACGGGGAATCCAAACCTGAGGAGTGAATTCTAGATTCTGCTTGTTCGTATCATATTTGTCCCAATAGGACTTTGTTTCAAACATATGAGACGGTGAAGTAAGGTGGAGTTGTCATGGGAAACAATCAATCTTGCCGGGTTGCAGGAATCAGTCGAGTCAGATTGAGGCTACAGGATAGAACAGTGAGGACACTTAATCAAGTTCGCCATTTTCCAGACTTAACAAAGAATCTCATATCACTGAGTACCTTGGATGAAAAAGGGTACAAATCTTCTGGTGGAGGTGGAGTCTTGAAGGTTCGAAGGGGTGTTCGGGTTGTACTGGAGGGACGGAGGAAATCCCAGTGTACATCTTGCAGGGGAGCGCAGAACCAGTTCAGAGACATTTGGACAAGTTCAGTACCGTGGTGGGCATTCAATTTGGTACAGTACCACTCGGGTTTGGCTCTGGGTCAGTTAAGAACTTTGTTCAAGGGAGTGTTGGTGATTCCGCTTTGCCACCAATTTTAGCGAGTACACTATGTTCTTGTAATGCCAATGGACTCATGGAGCGTAGGTACAGTTTTGGAGATGTCTGTAATGCTTTAGAAATCATTGAAGGTGACAATATTAGCAAGGGACCTTCTGATTGTACATTTGGTGTGGTTTCTACTACAGGGTGTGCTTCGACCCTATCCAGTTATTGTTAATTCTAGGAGGAATTTTGGGAACCCGGGTTTGGGTTCGGGTGTCGCTTGTGGACGCCGGGTGGGGGAACGTGTTATCTTGGAGAGTTTGGTTATTGCGTTGAGGAGATTGGTCAGTTTATTCTGATGCAGACGGATTATTTCTCAAGGTGGAGAAATTTTGGAGTTTCGTTCGTTGCACCGAAATTTGAGTCAAGGTGAAAATTGTTAGAATTGTGACTCAAATAGGAGTCTAAATTGCATTAGATTTCTTACCTTTTTTGGGATTCTTTTAGGGCTAGATTTTATATTATAAATACAAGCTCTTCTTTCAGTATTGTTGAAGCCATTATTGTTGTAATTCTCTCCTTTCATAAATTGAATAAAATAACATCGTTTCTCTGCCAGTTCTTTTATTTCTTTACTCTAATCTTGTTCTTGGTTATTCGTGATCTTGTTAATTACTTCAATTACAACAAGTTGGAATTCATTAAATCTCAATTCCTGCATTATTGGTCAATCGGTCTTAATAGTTTCTGCTTATTTTGTGTTCGTATCCATTTGAAAGTGTAAGAATTAAAGTTTTAACTAATTTTGAATTTCATGATCCCCACAAATTTCAAACTATAGTGAATCGCACCATATATCCAGTAGGAAACAACACTACACCTAACATCAAAGGAAAAGGTATGTGTGATATATAAAACATAACACGCGTATTTGTTCAATATGTACAGCTTATCAATTATTTTTCAAATATTGTTTTACTATTTTTGGAATAAAATCAAGACCCCGTGATCCAAAACATTACGTGGTCGTTTTAAATATATCGGTGTCATTTTCACTAATTTTGTGTTCGTATCGCTTCATTCTCCTCTATGTCTACTAGAAAGTGTAAGAATGAACGTTTAACCATTTTGGAAACCACAGGACGCAAAAAGTTCAAACTATAGGGAGTCATACCATACGTCATGTTGGAAACAAAACTACAATTCACAACAAATGAAAATGCAAGTAATAAGTGTGGTATACAAAACATAGCACGTGCATTCGTTCAACATGTACAACTCATGTATGATTTTCCAAATATTTTTTTACTAGTTTCAGAGTGAAATCAAGACCTCGTGATCTAAAACATCACGTGGTTGTTTTAAACGTATGAGTACATTTTCACTATTTTCGCATTCATGTCACTTTATTCTTGCTCGTATCTACTTGAGAGTTTAAGATTGTAAGTTTTAACTACATTTGAATACCTCGGCCCATACAAAGTTCAAACTATATAGAGACACACCATACATTCGGTTGGACTGCACGATACTTAAAAACAAAGGAAAACATAAATAACAAGTATGGTATATAAAACATCGAACATATATTCATTCAACATGTATAGCTTATCTATGATATTTCAGCCATTGCTTTACTAGTTTCGAAGTAAAATCAAAACCGAGAATTCAAAATGGTACATGATCATTTTAAATGTATGGGTGTAAATTCTATTAATTTCGTTTTCATTTCATTATCATTTGTTTCCACTTGAAAATGTAATAATGAAGTTTTAACTACATTTGAAAATCACAATCCACAAAAATTTCAAACTATAGCAAGTCACACCATACATTCGATTTGAAAGTACATTACACTTGATAACAAATGACAACGTAAGTGACAAGTATGGTATATAAAATATTGCACGTACATTTGTTCAACATGTACAACTCATTTATGAAGTTCCAAATATTGTTTTCACTAGTTTCGGAATGAAATCGAGAACATGTGATCGAAAATGGCACGTGGTAGTTTAAAACGTATAGGCGTTCATTTCTATTAATTTCGTGTTCGTTTAACTTCAGTCTTGCTCGTATCCATTTAAAGTGTAAGAATGAAAGTTTTAACTATACTTAGATGTCACGATCCACGTTAAATTCAAATTATAGTGAGTAATATCATGCATCTGATTGAAAACTACACTACACTTGATTAACAAAAAAAAAAAAAAATCTAACTAATAAGTATGATATACAAAACGTAGCACATGCAATCGTTCAACATGTTAAACTCATCTATGATGATCTAAACTTTATTTTTACTAGTTTCGAAATGAAATTGAGAACTCGGGATCCAAAATGGCATGTGGATGTTTTATACATATGGGTATCATTTTTATTAATTTCATGTTCGTTTCGTTTTATTATTACTCGTTCAACATGTACGAGCCATCTATAATGTTCCAAACTAGTTTCAGACTAAAATCGAAACCATGATCCAAAATGGCATGTGATCGCCTCATATTTACACGTTCAACATGCACAAGTCATCTATGATGTTCTAAATTAGTTTCAGAGTGAAATTGAGATCTCTTGATTGAAAATGGGACATGGTTGTTTTAAATGTACAACTGTCTTTTTTCGAGCTGGATGAACCTACAGAATTAGTTAATACAATTTGTACTTTCAAGACTAAATATAGAAGTTGTCATAAAAAATTGCATGCTCTTGTTCCAACTAAACTGCTTCAATGTTTGTAAAAGCATACATACAATAAAAAACATTGCAAAAGTTTATAGCAACAACGGTCAGCATCTATATGCCAGTTCTCCAATCAAATCGTAAATATCACTACCAACTATACAAAATCAGCATCCATACACATTTTTTTCAACTAAATCACAAAAAATACTATCATCTAGATAAAATTAGCATCTTAAACTGTTGACATATAAAAATTCAGCCCAAATCGAACGGCCCAAGGAATGAAGCCCAATTGGAGGATCCTCAAATCAGATAGTCCAAAGAACGAAGTCCAATCAAACAATTCAAGATGAAGGCCCAAATAGAGAGGCCCAAGAACGCGGTAACGCCATCGCCCAAGTTTGTAAGTCGCCCAGAATCTGAGCGAATGGAGTGCCATGCAGTTGCCCAGAGCTGTTACTCTATTCTCGTCCAAACCTTCAAGTCGCCCAAGGTCTTAGCAAACATAAAGCGTTGTGATTATCAAGAAGTGCAGTTATCAAAGCAGTTATTAAAGCAGCCCTATCACGTTCCACGATTCAAGGAATTCAATCGAAAACGGTTGAACGACGAAGAGTAATGGCAGCAGTTAAAAAAGGCAGTTTCATGACAAGCTGGCCATTACGAGGAAAGTGGGCAGTTGTAGAACAATCAAGCAGTTTTTAGGCGGTTGATCACAAAGAGATCATCCACGGAGTATAAAAGGGAGAAAAGACATAGAGCAAAGGATTGAATCAAAAACTTTCGAACAGAGAACATGTAATTTTAATTTTCTTAGCTTAGACTTAAACACTTTTTTCAGTAACTCGTGTGCTTGCGCCCCTTGGAGGCATTTTGTTTTTGATTTCCAATTGTAAAGTCATCGCCAATAAAAGAACACCCCTTTTTGGGACTTTGTCTCAGAGGTTTGTCCCTTACACAATCGTCTGATCCCTTTTAATTGTTAGCGACTAACCCGCGCGAAACAATTTGGCACGCCCAGTGAGACAGTGGTGTTTGGTGTTGAAAATACAAAATGTGAAACAATATGCCTCAGAGATCCGATAAGGAAGCAGCAAGTCAGGGAGGAGTTTAGTCTGTGATCGAGCGATATGAGGAGCAGCATGCCTCTCCACGAACAGATGGACAGAATTAGAGCAGTAACAGTCGTTACGAACCAATGACGAAGTTGAGTCCTCGAACCATGCGTGCATTACTTGGAGAACTCACACAAGATGTCGTTGAACAGGTAAATCTTCGAAATATTCATAATATGGAAAGATTTACCCAAAATGGGAATGCACATTATGACAACATGGCCAAACAACTAAACACTTTGAACGAAACAATGAATAAGTTAGTAGGCCAAATATGTCAACCGGTTAGACCTCTTGTAAATTATTTTCAAACTAGGACAATTGTGGGACATAATCCCTCAATTCTAAATCCGAATCAAGGGGTAGAACCACTTTCTGGTCCCTCTACTTCAAACCAAGGGGGTACTGCGGTGCTAAATCAGAACAATGGTAGTAGTACGCCTAACTTGGGGGGTAATCCAAACATAAGAGATAATGTCCTAAACAATGGACAGAATACCCCACGTGTTAATAAGGGAATAGATGTTCAGGCTAATGGTAATTGCTCTAATTATGGTAATTTTGTTGCCAATCAAGGACCAAACATCAGGCCTCATGCAAATTAACCGGTTAACCAGCCTGTAAGAATTCCATATGACCCCAACGTCATGTTGAGGAATCAGATTATGGAAATCGTACAGGATCAGATGGCTTTTGGGGTGCGTCCCGTCGTTAGGCCGACTTACACAAAGCCATATCCTGATTGGGTAGACCAAGCATATCCATGGCCTAGAGGGTACAAAGTGCCAGAATTCTCACTGTTTACTGGTTTAGGAGAGGTGTCAACTCTAGAACACATAGGGCAATTCACATTGCAAAGTGGTGATGTAACCGATTACCATAAAATGAGGTTTTTCCCTAGTTCATTAACAGGAGTAGCTTTCTCCTGGTTCATCAACTTGCCAGCGAACTTTGTTCAAACATGGCAATAATTGGAACAGCTATTTCACGCTCAATTTTATAAAACTGAGTCTAAAGTCACTTTGGCTAATTTGGCGAATCTACGTCAAATGCCAAACGAATGGGTAGAAAGTTTTCTCCAAATGTTCAAGACAGCAAGAAGCAAGTGTTTTGTACGTCTGCCTGAAAAAGAATTTGTCAAAATCGCTCAGGGCTGCTTGAGCTTTGATTTAAAAAAGAAATTCCAGGACAAGGAATTTCCTGACCTTTTCCAGTTGAGTGCGAATGTGATTAGGTATGAACGACTAATAAGAGATGAAGAACAGATGAAAAATTCTAGTAAAGAGACTTATTACAAAAACCCAAATTTTAACGTTCATACCATCAGCGACGAGTCATACGATCAGGCCGAAATGTGTTTGGCCGAATTGGTCAAAGGAGATACGTATACTTGTCCCATAATGGCCAAGCCTAGACTGTCGGGTAAAGATGAGCCCATAAAAGATGGAAACATAAAGGCTAGAATGTTCTCGTTCGATGTAACCAAAGCAGACCTTATATTTGATAAATTATATAGGGATAAGCAGATAAAGTTGAGCGATAAGCACAAATTGCCAAACCCTGAACAAATTAAGAGTAAAAAATATTGTAAGTGGCATAATGCATGGTCACATTTGACTAACAATTGCTTGGTTTTTCGCCATGTATTGTAGGATGCCATTGAATCAGGACGAATTACGTTCGACGATAAGAAGAAGATGGCAGTGGATGAAAATTCTTTTCCACAGCCACTTGGAGTGAACATGGTGACGTCTGGTTTCAAAAACAAGTTGCCAAAATTCAAGTTGGTCGTAGATGATGGAGAAAAAGATCCTAGACCACATCCCAGTGTCTTTGAACGAATCAAGGGGAAAGAACCAAAAAAGGGCAAAGATGTCCTGTGTGCAAGATGTAAAAAAAAAGTGAATAGAAATACGGAGAAACCAGGGATATAGCAGCATCCCCATCGCCCTGCTTTCTTCCCAAACACCCAGCCTGGTAGAGGGCGAGGTACATCATTCTATAGAGGACCGCCTTTTGAGAGGCAGTTCAAGCCAGCAGATAATGGAAGAACATTTAGGCCGCAACCTCGCCGGCCAAATGTATGACATTCATTCCATTATAATGCAAGAAGGGCAATACCCTTCGATGAGATGACTAGAACCCAACAAAGGCGTTTCTAACGAAACTATGGACGAATGATGAGGCAGCAATAGGGAGTGCCACATCCTAAAGCGCCTAAACTTCTCAAGGTAGCCAATCAAAATGTCCTCAAAGATAGTGAAGAGACCGGTACAGATGAATCAATGAAAGAACTGCCAGAAACTTCTTCTGGGAGATCAAAGTTTGAGCGGGACAGAAGGGATGGAGAAGATCCAGATCAGCCCCTTACTATCCAGTTCGGTGCGTTACCTCCTGTCGTGGCCAATAATTACTTACTGGCTAATGAATTCAAGAATAAAGAAAAAGAAGAAGAAGAAAGGGAGGACAACGAAGGAGAAGCTTGCGTGCTGGAATGTGAAGAAGGCCAGACTTCTAGAGAGGCCTACAACGATGAAGAAGACGACGGGATGACAGACATTGAAGAAGAAATCGACCTAGAAGCAGAAGGAAGAAAAAGAGGAGTATCGCGCAATACTCTGTTGAAGCAACTACATCGAGAGGGAGTTCGCGAAGTAGATTTGTTGGGAGAGCCATCTGGGTGTCCTTTCGATTTTTACGTACTGTACGGGACACCCAAAAGGAAGAGGAGAGTGCCTCGCTCTGAAAAGTATGGATCGCCTCCAAGAATAATGCTCCCTCCCACAGGTTGGGTAACTGATGAGGAAGCATTAGAAAACAGCAAGAAGGAAATTCAGGAGACAGAGGCTCAGCATGATACGCTGCACGTCGACTTATCACAGGAGGATAATTCGACAGAAAGCAAGCAGGAAGTAGAAATAGAGGCTGCTGAAAAGGTTATTTTTAAACGGCTAGCCATGAAATTGACTAAACACTTGAGGCCATTGTATGTTAAAACTCTAGTTAACGGCATCCCAGTGGCAAAAGTGCTTGTCGACAATGGAGCAGCTATAAACACCATTCCATCTAGGATGATGAGGAAGTTTGCAAAGACAGAGGGTGACATGATTTCTACAAAAGTCATCCTTACGAACTTCAACGAAGGAGCAACTTCAGCTAAGAGAGTTATGCCATTGGACATAAATATAGGGACGACTACTAGGACCACTGTCTTCTTTGTAATAGATGGCCCTATTAGTTACAATGTGCTACTAGGAAAAGATTGGATACACGGAAGTCGCTGTATACCCTCATCACTCCATCAATGCCTGATCTTTTGGAATAACAAAGGCGAAGCAGAGGTGGTACAGGCCGATCATAGGCCTTTTGTCGCAGAAGCAAACTCGGTGAAAAAGTTCATGTACGAAGGAAACATGGACCTGTCAGGGTAGTACAAGATGGGGAAGAAACTCAAGTTGTTGCACAAAGCGAAGAGTCATTTTCAGTGGACGCACTCACTGAAATGTTCAGACAGATGAGGTCAAATATAGTGGTCCTAGAAGAGCCAGTAATTGGTAAAAGAATAATCAATGAGTCTTGAATGAATTCTAAGTTACAAAAGCAAATGGCCGATATTCAGGCCTTCAAAGCCAGACTGATGGCTTTCAATAAGGAATGCAATAACAAAATGAAAGAAGAGACAACCCTAAAAGCGCTGAAGGACAAATTGGCAGTATTCGAGTTAGAACAAAGCATTGGCCGAGAAGTCAACAAGGTGGACTGTTTAGAAGAAGAAGTACTTACAAGGGAACTGGACGATGAAGTGACGCGGATCGTCAAACCTAGATACGCTCAAGCACAAGACCCTCTGATCAAAGTAAACATTGGCAATGAAGGAGAAGATCGTCCAACATTCATCAGCCAGATGCTCGATCAAGAGGTTAGTAATAAATTAATCGCTTTGCTAAAGGAGTATAAAGATTGTTTTGCTTGGGAATATGAACAAATGTTTGGTTTAGATAGAGACTTGGTGGAACATAGGTTACGAACTAAGCCTAATTTTAAACCTCATAGGCAGTCTCCTAGACATTTTGCTCCCAATGTACTCCCTGAAATCAAGAAAGAGATAGAGCGATTATTGAAAGTAGGTTTTATTAGAACAGCCAGATATGTCGAATGATTGTCTAATATCGTGCCAGTACTAAAAAAGAATGGTAAACTAAGGGTGTGTATAGATTTTAGGAATTTAAACATAGCTACACCCAAAGATGAGTATCCAATGCCCACGGTGGATTCTTTAGTAGACTCGACTGCCGGACATGTCATGTATTCTTTCATGGATGGGTATTTAGGATACAATCAAATTTATATAGCTGAAAAAAACATACACAAAACTGCCTTTAGATGCCATGGGTCTCTAGGATATTTTGAATGGGTGGTTATGCCTTTCGGCCTAAAAAATGCAGGGGCAACTTATCAAAGGGCAGTGAATTTAATCTTTCATGATATGATAGGCAAGTTTGTTGAAGTGTATGTAGATGACATAGTAGTCAAGTCCATTAAAGAAAAGGACCATTTCGAACAGTTAAGATGTTCATTTGAGCGAATGAAGCAATATAAGTTAAAGTTGAATCCCTTGAAGTGTGCATTTGGTGTTAATGCAGGGAATTTTCTTGGTTTTTTAGTACACAAGAGAGGGATTGAATTTGATAAAAATAAAGCAAAGGCCATTTTAGAGGCCAAATCACCTAACAACAAAAAAGAATTGCAAAGGTTTATAGGCCAAGTAAACTTTTTAAGACGCTTTATTTCTAACTGTGCAGGGCGAACTAAAGTCTTTTCGTCACTTTTAAAGCTGAAAAATCAGGACGAATTCGTCTAGAAAGAAGAACATCAAAAGGCTTTTGAAAGCCTGAAGACATATTTATCAAGTCCACCAGTGTTGGTGTCATCAATTCAAGGACGGCCAATGAAAGTGTATGTATCGGCTGAAAAAGAGTTAATAGCTGGAATGGTCGTACAGGAAGACCAATTTGGTGAAGAAAAGGCAATTTACTACTTAAGTAGACGGTTAATGAAATGTGAATGTAATTACTCTGCTATCGAAAAATTATGTCTTGAATTGTATTTCACATGTACAAAATTAAGGGCTTATTTACGGTCCGTAACCGTTTATTTAATTTCTAAAGTAAATTTAGTTAAGTACATGTTCTCGCGTCCTATTTTACACCAAAGTGTAGGCCTTTGGACACTAGCTTTATCAGAATTCGAGATACAATATATACCTCAAAAGGCAGTCAAAAATCAGGCTTTGGCTAACTTTCTAGCCGATCATCCATGCCTTGACATGCCTGAAGAAATTGTTCTAGAAATCAATTCATTCGAGCTAAAATCTTGGGTGTTGTATTTCGATGGATCAAAAACCTCTAAAGGTGCAGGAGTAGGAGTAGCATTAATTAATTCTTTAGGGATTTGCTACAAGTTCGCATTCACTTTAGACAGAATGTGCACCAACAATCAGGCCGAATATGAAGCCTTAATTGTAAGCCTAGAACTAATGATAGATATGGAAATAAGAAATGTGATTGTTAGGAGCGATTCTCAATTGGTAATCCACCAATTGATTGGTGATTTTAAATGTCAAAGTGATTCCATCATAAGTCAACATGAGATCGCCCAAGAATTGTTAGAAGAATTCGACCAAGTAAAACTTCAATGCGTTAATAGGATATATAATGACGTGGCAAATGAGTTAGCCCAAATGGCCTCAGGGTACTCAAAGGTTTTTAATTGGAAGTCTACTTGTGAGTATGGAATCATATTGCACGTGACTCAAAGAAGGGCGAAAAAGATTGAACTTCACTGCATACAAGATGGAGATGCAATGGATTGGAGAACAGAGATTAAAAGGTTCCTTAAAGAACCTAATGGAGGAATTAGTAGGAAAATGAAGCTGTGTTTGCTGAACTATACACTAATAGATGAAGAGTTGTTTAAGAAACGCTCTGATGGTGTATTGCTAAAGTGTGTAAGTTTGCAAGAAGCCAGGACGATCATGACTGAGTTGCACGAAGGGATATGTGGAGCTCATCAAGCTGGCCAAAGGATGAGATGGTTAATTGTTAGGAGTGGATATTTTTTGCCAAAGATGGGAGAATTATGCGTTCAGTGTGCAAAGAGTTGTTTAGCATGATTCAATACAACGGGCGCCAGCACGAGAGATGACACCTATTATTAAACCTTGGCCGTTCAAGGGTTGGACGATAGACTTGATAGGGAAGATTTATCCCCCATCGTCCAAGCAACATACTTTTGTTATAGTTGCAACCGACTATTTCACCAAGTGGGTAGAAACGGTACCTTTGAAAGAGATCACCCAAAAGAATGTCATAGAGTTTATCCGTGATCACATCATTTATAGGTTTGGAATTCTACAAACGTTGATGGTAGATCACGGAACATCTTTGAATGGGGATCAAGTGAACAAATTTTTGAGCGAGTTTGGGGTTAAATTAGTAAACTCCATACCATACTACGCTCAATCTAACGGACAAGCAGAATCTTCTAATAAGATTCTAAAAAATATCATCAGAAAGATGATAGATAAAAATGCCAGAAATTGGCACGAATGTCTGAACAAGGCCTTATGGGCCTATAGAACATCACCTCGATCAAGTACCAAAATTACTCATTTCCAACTTGTTTATGGACAGGAGGCCGTTTTGCCTATGGAAATCAACGTGCAATCGATTAGAGTGTGCTTGTAATATAAGTTGAATGATGATGAGTATGTCGAATCACTAGTTCAAAATTTATTGGGGTTAGACGAATTAAAGTTGGACATCTTAGATAGATTGCAAATTCAAAAACAAAGAATAGCTAAGTTTTATAATAAAAAAGTCATAGCCAAGTCGTTCAGCCTGGGTGAACTAGTTTGGAAGACGATATTCCCTTTGGATAGCAAGGATCCAAAGTACGGGAAGCGGTCACCCAATTGGGAAGGATCATACAAAATAAACAGTGTGTTGCCCAATGGAGCGTATCACTTGGAAGATTTAGATGGCACCAAACACGTGAGATTCATTAACGGCAAATATTTGAAAAAATATGTTCCTTCTTTATGGGAATGTGAACAGATAAAAGCATAATCAAAATATGTTGAACGATTAAGGATAACAAGGTCAGAGCGAAATACGTTCAAATAAAGTCCTTCATTATCAAACGTTCATTACAAAGATGCAAAAATACAAATAATGGATGCTCTACAAACTACAATCAAAAGTAAGCTAATCTCCCGGTTCATCGCTGAGTAAGAGAGTGGACTAGCCTCGCACCGTCTTCCTAAATGCATCGCTGCAATGGTGGGATCGCCGAGTAAGAGGGTAGACTGGCCTCACCACTTTCCTAAATGCATCGCTGCAATGGCGGGCAAAGAGGCTGAGAAGTACTCTCAGCAAGTAAGGTAGCCCGCAAGCATCCCAAAAATTGCCTTCTATCATCGACTCCTTGTAAAGGACAAAGAGACGATGGGAAGAACTTCGATGGTAAAAACTTTGCTACTGGCCAAAAGGCATTTCCTATACCTCCCACACCAAAGGTGACATCAAGGCAAATAGCAAACTGGGCGGATTAAACAATCCATTTTTATAGAAAGACGAAGGTTTCGGATCAGAATGATTGTCAAAGTGCCAAACAATGGCAGCAAATTGGTTTCGAAGAAGAGAATGAAGATGAAGATGGAAGATGGAAAGTGCGAAACATACGTACATTTATAGGGGGTGGAGATGAAGAGACAGAATATGAGCAGCCACATTCTGCCTAGTAAATGGAATTAAGTAGCCCAAAGTCTTGGGAAAAAAGGTGGAAATATCAAAAGAAAATGTGCAAGATTTTTAGCACAAAACAGTTAAATGCTTAAAGAATTGGCGATTAAAAGACAAACGTCAAATAAATGCACAAGAAGTTAACATATATGTTCATTAATGATGAACAATGTTACAAAAGGAAAGTCAAATGTGAAATTACAAAAAGAAAAGTTAAGGCGTCATATCTCTTAATTACAGTCCACCCCATACTGAACGAATTCGTTCCCTAAGTTTTTCCCAATCCTCGTTCTGCCGAGAGGAAGTGATGTTCAATTCAGCCACGACATCATCATCAACTTCCAACTTCTTGTACTGCTCAACCAAGGACTTAGTTCGCTCAATTCCCTGAGAGGCGTTGCGTTTTTTAGCAGTCATTCTCGCCTTGCAGTCGTCCATTTTGGCTTGAAGTTCCTTCATCCGAGTAGCCAAATTAACCATCAAAGAGTCTTCAATCATGACTTCGAAGAGATTTCTTTCAACTCGTCCTCAGCCTTGTTGATCTCCAGACGCAAAGACTCTTTCTCAGATATGGCTCGAAGATATTGAGTACTTTTGGCCTTTAGTTCAGCATTCTTGGCCAGCAAGGAAAGAACCTCGGAGTGGATAACCTTCAACGTCGCTTTAAAATCGGCAGAAAGATTGAGCGACGGAAGCGTTAGTGCTTACTCCAACTTCGCATTCAAATATTCAAGTTTATCCTTGTGTCTGGCAGCACTAGCCCTACCAATGTCCATATCCATGAAGGACACGTACTCAAATATCGACTGCTTGAAAAACTTCAAATCTTCCTCTGAAGAATCAACAAGACGATTAGATGGAGCAGGGCGAGATGTCTTGACTTACCCCCAGGAAGCAAACTAGTCTTGGATAGAACGCACAATCTTGTCAGCATCCTGCAAAGAAAATTGCCAATATTGAAGATTCTCACTACAACGAACAAGATGGAAATAAAAGTGAAGTAAAGATTACCTCATCAACAATCGTAGAAGATGGCATATCCTCAGCCAAGTCTGCCACCAGTGACTCCTCCATTCGTGAGGACTTCCCCTTGTCTGAGCGAGAAGATGTTGCCACAACGGGCAGACTCATAGGAGTATCTACAGAACTCAAGAGCAACAAATCAGAAACCAATAGCACAAGCAAAGGTAAGGCATCAAAAAACTGAATTACCTTTTGCTTCGATGTTTTGGGGGTTGACGCCCTGGGAAGAAGGTGGCTCATCCATGGGTTGTGATGAGGATTTTGGGATTGAAGATGTCTCTTTAAGCGTAGTCCCCTCATCAACCGGTTTGGATGAAGCAGCCTCGGCAGAGGATGATGGAGCAGGAGCTGTCGATGCCAGAGCCTTTAAAGGAGAGGCTGAACTTTTCTGAGGAATCCAAATAAATCGTTAGCACACAGAAAAGTTTCAAGTATGGAAAAGTATGCTTGTGGGTAAACCAATTTAATTACCTTCCTCCTAACGATAAGAGAGGTATCATCATCATCATCAACATCATCCTCCAGAATGGGAGATACTGAGGCTGGCCGTTTGCGGCTTGGGGCACTCTTGGCTATAGTAGGCTTGGCAAGGAGAGAAGAAGATGGACGAGCAGACTGTTTAGCGCGACGAGGAGGAGAAGGACTCCGGATGGACAAAGGAGTGACTAAAACAAGAGGAGGGGAAGAAATGCTCGGCTGGTCTAGTGAATGAAAGGCACGATTGGCATCAGTCGCAAACAATCTGCGCTTCACTGACGGCCAGAGCTGTTCAAAAAGAGGATGAATGGCGTGGCTAGAATTGAAGGGGGCTAATGAAAAATAGCTTGTTAAAAGAAGATTGCGAGCATTTATAGCCTCTGCTTTCGCCTTATTAATAATATGAAAGCGGTCGATCAAGTTCCTTGAATAGCAAGGAGGAACAGGCCAAGTTTGGCCGAAACCAAGTTGGCGAGCAAAAAATTGGGGAGCATAAATTTCTACCCTTGCCTTGGCATTGGTCCCAGTTAAAATATCATGAAATAGCTCCCTCCCGGTTAGAAACTGGATCTAAATGAGCAGGGAGGTGCTCGCGCTGTCTATAGTGGAAGGGGGATGCACATAGTTTGGAGTCAAAAAAGGAGAAAAAGGAAAAAAGGAAGGGGATTGAATCCAAAGAATAAAAGAATGAAAAAATGTCCCTTCTAGACATATTTACAGGAGCCAAGGGCTCAATGGCTAGCCCATAGCAGCTAGCAGAGGAGCGAGAAATTGATGGAGCACCAAGCAATGGAAAATAGGATCTCAACCACAGTTGAGTGAACCAAAGAGGTCCACTACCAGTAGGAGATGCACCATTCTTCAATTGGGTTTGGAGAGAAGCCATGCCTCTATAAAAGGCAGCCAAAAAGAAAGAACATAAATTCAAAGGCCTGCCACGCGCTAATTCGTGCGCTATGGGTAAATAACTCAGGGAGGGCTTTATGCTTGGCACACAGTAACATATTTACAAAGCCAAACTAGAAGAAAAGCCACTCGCTCAGTATGGGAAGGCTCAGCGCTCGAATGATTGTGAAGGGTTTGCAAGCTTGAATAAGACTCGGTGTAGTTTTTACTAAACTTTGGGGCACCACCAGAAACCAAGATACCAGGAAAAATGGTATCGCCCAAAGGTGGTATCACTAGGGCCCCAACATCCCTTAAGGTAATAGACATGGGGCCAAGAGGGAAAATAAAGGTATTATACTCGGAAGACCAAAAACTCAAAGCAATCGAAAAAAGTGTTGAATCAAAAGTAGGGGGTCGAATAGAGATTTCTAACAAATCAGAAATCCTAGCATTATCAAAAAGTGCCCTAGTAGGACCATGGCCAACAAGACGAGCATGCCACCTACGGAAAGCTACATCAGATTTAGGCCAAGTGCGAATACCTCTTTCGCGAAGTAGCCCCAGCGGCAGAGAGTTTAGAAAATGAGGGCATTGAGTACAAGGAAACAGTTGACCCACCGCGGTCTGTTCGACTGCCTCTGCATTGTTGAAGAAAGGACCTAGGTAGAACTCATTGAGGTCGACATTGACGGGCGTGAGAAAACTCGGAGTTATGTATGGACCACTCACAAGTTTCTGAAAATCATCAAAACTAAAGGAGTCGCCAGCTTGAGATTGTGAAGTAGCCATTAGAGATGAAACGAAGTTTTTTCAGAGTTACGTAGTAGGGAAGCAAAAGATGAACAGTAAATCGTAAGAGAGACGCGAAAAATTGAGGCGTGATTTAATGGTGCAGTGAAATGACGTGTTTGGGAGTTATAAGAGTTTGCAAAACGTCGCACCTTTTCAAGTTATGGAAGAAAACAATGATTGAAATTCTTGAAAATTTCGAATGTTGCTGGAAACACAAAGTGAATATGGCAAAATTTAATAATTGGTATTAATTCTGCCGTATTGGGGGGTAATTGTTGACGCATAAAAATTCAGCCCAAATCGAACGGTCCAAGGAATGAAGCCCAATTGGAGGATCCCCAAATCAGATAGCCCAAAAAACGAAGGCCAATCAAACAATTCAAGATGAAGGCCCAAATAAGAAGGCCCAAGAACGCGGTAACGTCATCGCCCAAGTTTGTAAGTCGCCCAGAATTTGAGCGAATGGAGTGACATGCAGTCGCCCAGAGCTGTTACTCTATTATCGCCCAAACCTTCAAGTCGCCCAAGGTCTTAGCAATCATAAAGCGTTGTGGTTATCAAGAAGTGCAGTTATCAAAATAGTTATTAAAGCAGCCCTATCACGTTCCACAATTCAAGGAATTCAATCGAAAACGGTTGAACGACGAAGAGTAATGACAGCAGTTAAAAAAGGCAGTTTCATGACAAGCTGGCCATTACGAGGAAAGTGGGCAGTTGTAGAACAATCAAGCAGTTTTTAGGCGGTTGATCACAAAGAGATCATTCATGGAGTCTAAAAGGGAGAAAAGACATAGAGCAAAGGACTGAATCAAAAACTCTCGAACAGAGAATATGTAATTTTAATTTTCTTAGCTTAGACGTAAACACTTTTTTCAGTAACTCGTGTGCTTGCACCCCTTGGAGGCATTTTGTTTTTTATTTCTAATTGTAAAGTCATCGCCAATAAAAGAACACCCCTTTTTGGGACTTTGTCTCGAGAGGTTTGTCCCTTACACAATCGTCTGATCCCTTTTAATTGTTAGCGATTAACCCGCGCGAAACATAAACAAAATCAACATGTTTAAAAATCTTTTCCTTTTTAGCCTTGAGCGAGCAATGAACAGCAATTTGCACAAAAACAAAATGTACACTTAATTTTTAAAAAGTACATAATATAATCTACATTTAAAATATACTCATGTATGGTTCGTCTAGACTTGCTCAAATATTATTGGAGTCAGGTATAAAAACGAATTCCATCGACATATCCTCAAGAGGTCGGTGTCAACATATCTCTGCCCTGATAAATGGCGTGGCTTTATATGCTCAAATCTACAAAGGATTCTATTTTACAGGTGGTGTCAATGTAAGGAAGTGAGATGATGGTTTGTTTATAGGAGGACATAAGAGGAATTTAATTCTTTTGAACTCAGAATCATCGGCTCAAGTGGTACAATACATCTAATAATATAATTCTCCGTGATAATTAACATAGCTAATAGCTAAATTGTGAAGGTGTCTTTTACCCACTAATTCTACAAGATCAAGTAGATGAAATCACGATAGAAATACACACAAATCATCGTCCATATTTAACTCATTCTCAATTATTAAATACTTTACGCCTATTTTATCCCTTCCAATTCAGGATTTTTGTTTTTATTATTTCCTTTGAGAATTTATCACTTCTTCACTAAACAAGGGCTTAATATCGTTTCAAAATTTATGATAACATTCTCCAATCGGTCAAGACTCTCCACATTTGGTCTAGAGTTTGATGGAAGAGATTATTTGAAATATTTGAAAAGGTAGAAAAAAGAATTATGAATTCACGTGCAAAATTATTTTTACTGGAAGAATGTATGATCGTAAATGTATTTGAGTAAAAAATAATTTTCACATAAGTTATGCGAAACAAACGCTGAAAATGGGTCTGAAAACATTAAATCCTTGTGTAAAGTTGATTTTTTGAGAAATAATTTTGCAAAAAGTGATATTTTTTTTATAGAGTTTGTGTTAAAAGTTGGAATAAGTTATTCATGCATGTGAATTTTTTTTTTTTTATTTGGAAAATGTGTTATTAAAAATGAATGTAAAGAAAAATGGCTTAAAATCCACTTCAAACATGCGTTGATTATTTATAGTTTAAGGTTTAAGGGGGGAAAAAGGAAAAGAAAAAATAACATTGGAAGTCCCCACCTATTAGCATTTTTACAAGTCTGACTATAGTCGTCTTCAAATTTCCAGCGTGTAGCAAATTGGTCTCCAATAACCATTTCTTATCTACTTTACAAATTCAAAATATTATCATTTTAATTTAAAGATAATTATAATTGTCTAATACCCTACTGTGGAGATTTGAGTAGGGCCCATGATAATATTATTGCCTTCAATACGGTGGAGTTGGAACTTGGGCTACTGTTTTCTTAGCTTTTTCATTTGCTTATTTATTTCACTATTTAAAAGTCACACATATCAATTAAATATTCTTCAGATAAATATAAAATATTTTGTATTTTATAAAAAATCACTATTAAAACTTATATTTTTAAATTTAATATAATTAAATAGATTGTTCACCTTCTTGATGAAGCAAAAACCCCAAATTTTTTAATATTAATTATAACATTCATTAGTTAAGCTAAATGATGTCTCCTAATTATGAATTAGGGACATAATCGTTATTTCGTGGCACGTTACGTATAGTTTAAGATAGAGAAATCTTATGCCCATCCACCAATTGTACATAACAACATTACCAATGAATTCATTTCTTCATGCTGAGAAAGCTGTTGGGACTTTTGTCTTTTGTATAATTTATGAATTTCGAGGACAAAATCCCAAAATATTTACAACATGGTCCTTACCCCTGACATATTCTGATATTTGTTTGATTCTCTTTCAATTTTCCA
>NC_036249.1:11901773-11906357 GCF_002742605.1 Olea europaea var. sylvestris | reverse complement strand
CGGTATGAGGCGTTCGCTCATAGGCGTCAATCAGCCGCGTCTGTAGAGTGGGCGAAGAGCTTGTCTCTTTTGAGTTGAATTGACATAAAGTTGATAAGTCACATCATCTAGTCTCATGGAGATGTCGAATCAATTTAAATCTTAGGTACAGGAAAGATCTTGGCATAAATCTCTTTCTGAAATTGGCGGCGGATCCTCTAACCGGGGTCTACTTAACCTCGACCTCGGGGGCGAGGTACTTTTGGTCAGGTACTACTAGGTTGCAGGTATTGCTGACATCACTTCGGAAACACTTCAGATGGGTCTTTACTAGGTCGGAACATATGGTGGTGAGCGTCTGAGGCGTATCAGATCAGTCTCAGATCCGAGCGTAACAGTGGTCCCCCAAGTCCAAGTATGAATATTTATATCACCGGATTGCGACTTGTGGGAGCTTGGGGGTTGATCTTTTGCAGTAATTGAGGTTGTGATCCGAGGTAGATGTGCCAAAGTTTCGTTACTGTGCACAGCGTCCGAGGCGGTGACCATTATGAGACGGCGCGTCAGGTGCGTCAAAGCTTCATAAGGTGCACTAACCCACAGGGCCGACGCGTTGGGAGGGCTAAAACTTTGTAAAGTATGGGAGGGAACGCATCATCCGAGGTGATGACCCACCGGGGGTGTTGCGTCAGATGCGTCCAAACTTTGTAAAGTTGAGTGAGGAGCTCATCTGCCACCGGTGCGTTGAGCCACAGGGCCGACGCGTTGGAAGATGGCTAAAACTTTGTAAAGCATGGGAGGGAACGCAGCATCCGAGACGATGCCCTACCGGGGGTGTCGCATCAAATGCGTCCAAACTTTGTAAAGTTGAGTGAGAAGCTCATCTGCCACCGGTGCGCTGAGCCACAGGGCCGACGCGTTGGGAGATGGCTAAAACTTTGTAAAGCATGGGAGGAAACGCAGCATCGGAGGCAATGCCCCACCGGGGGTGTCGCGTCAGATGCGTCCAAGCTTTGTAAAGTTGAGTGAGGAGCTCATCTACCACCGGTGCGCTAAGCCACAGGGTCGATGCGTTGGGAGATGGCTAAAACTTTGTAAAGCATGGGAGGGAACGCAGCATCCAAGGCGATGCCCCACCGGGGGTGTCGCGTCAGATGTGTCTAAATTTTGTAAAGTTGAGTGAGGAGCTCGATCCGAGGCGATTCAAACATCAAATGATTTGACAACTGTTGCGTGTTTCCAAGGTGACAGTTGGGTGCCATGCCCATTCTTCCAAAAGGCTGTTGCGGCTACTTATTATTATTGACGGCTGGTTGTAACCGAGGTGACGCATTTTAAGTAAGCGTGAATGTTACAGCGACATCTTGGGCGTAGATCAAATCTGGCGTTTCATTTCAACGGCCTAGATTGAAGATGCGATGAACGGCTTAGATTGATCGCATTTGAATTCGACGGTGGAGATTGGATTCGTGTTTCTATAAAAGGAGGACTCTGAGGCTTTCTCAGGCTTTCTACCTTTGCGAAACAAACAATTTACTTTGCTCTCATGTAATTGGCGATTTTCGGCGTTTTCTAAGCAACTCCAGCGAGAAAATTGAACTTCCGGTGACTTTACACCATTTCCGGCTAGGAAAACCTTCAAACTTGTAAGTTTCATACTTTTTAGGGCTTTTAAATTTTGAAAGAATGGCCTTGGAGGGAAGTTCTGGTTCGGGGAGGGGGTTAGAATTAGTAAGGGTGGACGAGCCCGTTGTGGCGACCTCCTCAGAAATAGCTGGGGCAATTATAGGGGGGAAATATATGGAAGCGTCCGAATAGCCCAGCAGATATGTCTGTGCATTGGGGGGCATCGGACTACCCATCTAAATTAAGAGAGGCCGACCTGGGAAGACTTAGGATAGAGTATAGGATCCCTGATAGCATAGATTTGATCCTCCCTGGGCCGGAAGAGAGAGCCTGCTACCCTAGGCCGGACTGTGTGGCCATTAGCGAGGCGATCCTTAGGGCCGAACTTAGGCTGCCAGTTCACCCATTCTTTAGGATGGTACTTAGATCCTACGGGCTAGCCCCGACACAGCTCAATCCGAACTCTTGGAGCCAAATGATGGGCTCCTGGATGTTGTGGAAAGAGGCGTCATTAGGGGTGGAGATGCCCCTCTCCATTTTTCAGACCCTTTATATACCTAAGGTTACTGCCGAAGGGGATAAGACCCGGGGATGGTATTACCTTACCTCATGGGGTTCCCATACTCCATTCGTGCTCGATCTGCCAAGCTCTATCAAAGAATGGAAGAGCTCGTGGTGCTGGGCCGCAGGGCGATGGGGCAAGATGGAGGGGGACCCCCTGGCGCCTCTTACGGTCCCAACGAAGTATTCAACACTTAGTGAGTATAGTTGTTTTTCCTTATATTTCTCTTCGGTTCGAATTGTGCTTAACAGTTACATTTCCTTTGTAGGTGCTCTTCCTCGGTGCGAGTTGTTATCCGAAGACTTTGACACCATCTGCGTCATTTATTAGTTGCCTCAAAAGAAGAGGTCTTACCATAGGCTAATCCGAAAGAACATCCACTTCATTACTCACGATCTGATGGCATCCCAAGGTAACTGGACTGAAGTCTTTGCTTTTTATTCCGAACTCTCAAGACTTGTACTAATTCCTTATTCTCTCTTTCCAGACAACTTTAATAAGAAGATGCCAGTGTGCCCCGACTTCAAGACCATCCAGAAGATGATGGCAGAGGCACGAGCGTTGAAGGCCTCCTCCTCCTCGTACAAAAGGCAAATGGAGGATTTGGTGGAAGCCAGTAAGAGGCTTCAGCCTCCAACGGAGGAAAAGGTACCGGAGGACTCGGAGGCTGACCTTCGGAGGAAGGGCAAGAAGAGTGCCACCATTCCAAAACGTCCAACTGTGGCGAGGCCACCCCCAACTCTGAGGCAGACCACAATTCCCATCGGGTGGCCATTCCGGAGAAAAGGCCCACCCCAACTGAGCCTGTCACTGCCCCGGCCACAACACCCCTCACTGCAGTGCCAAATGAACAAGTGCCAGGGCAGCAGAAGAGGAAGAGGCCCCATCCCTCTAAGGAGGTCGACTTTCTAGGTACCAATCCCGAAGAGCCCGTAAGGGAAGTATTGGAGGCTCTTCCTCCAGAGACAACTGCGATGGAGGTGGTCCACAGCAAATACTGGACAGAGGAGTGGAGGGGACCACACCACCTCCTGCACGGCTAAGGATTTGGTGGTCGCGAACAGCGCCTGCGTGGCTCGAGCCCTGAGTACAAGCATCCGGCTTGAGGGCTTGGTGAAGGATCTGGACTCTAAGAGGGAGGACCTCGCCAAGCGCCTCGAGGAGACGATGCACTACGGGGATGCAGTACGAGCGGCCCAAGCCAAGGCCACGCAGGCTGAGGAGGGGAAGAAGGAGGTTGAGGCCCAGCTAACTGCCGTCAAAGCAGAAGTGGAACGGCTGAAGGAGTTGTACGAGGTGGAGTGCCAAGTGGCTGTCGTGACTCGGCGGCTTGATCACACCAATGAGCACCACAAGCTCGCCACCGAGGTTCTGGAGGTCTCCAACAAAGAGAAGGCAGAGCTGAGGCAGAAGGCAGAGGCTCAGTCAGAGGAGATTGCCTCTTTGAAAGAGGAGTCGGGAGGTGGCAGTCCAGAACTTCATCGACCACTTTGAAGACCATCCCCTGTATGACGACTTGGCCAATTTTCGGGCCTCATGGAGTGCCCAAAGCTTATTAGGTTGACTGAAGGAAGTGTACCCCACTCTGGACATCTCTTCATTGGAGGCAGAGTTCGGGGGGCCAACTGGAGGTCGGCGTGATAGGCTTGTCGAGGAGGCTCCGGAGGCCCAAGAGGCAGCCAATGTAGAAGCCCCTCCAGCAGAGTATGGTTACCTTTTGTAATGGCTTCAGCCTCCTTGTACTTAAATTTATTCAATAAAATGACATTTTTGCTAAGTATTTGCGCTTTTGCTTTTTTATCTTTTCTATCTGTTCATACTTGTATGAATGACAAGCGTCAGACTAATTGCCTTGTGATAATAACCAGTTAATAACTGCGGACCGAACCACTCAAGTTAATATAAGTTTAATCACTTAAGCGAGTATGAAGCGACTCTTAATGCTAACCCGTTAACAATTTGAGATCGGACCACTTAAGTTAATATGAAGCGGACCACTTAAGCAAACATGAAGAGTCCCTTAACGTTAATCAGCTAATAATTGAAGATCGGATCGCTTAAATGAACCTACTGAAGGACTGAGGAAACTATTTACTAACTGATGTGGCTCGGAACCAAAGCTTCATTACTTAAGATAAATTACACCACCCTTTACTAAGGCAATTCCAGCACTTGGGGAATTTTAAAACTGAGATCAGATCAAAACAATCGATTCTTTATAACATACTGAGATCGGATCGGAACAAAGTCTCATCATTGATAGTACTTCCTCAAGTGTTCGATGTTCCACTGATGAGGCAATGCCTTTCCTGCCATATCTTCGATTTCTAAGGTACCAGGTCGGGATTCCCTGCGGATGCGGTAAGGGCCTTCCCAGTTTGGGCCAAACACTCCTGACCCGGTTGGTTTTGAAGATT
>NC_036249.1:11834180-11901557 GCF_002742605.1 Olea europaea var. sylvestris | reverse complement strand
GTTTTTCCAAACGAATTTGGTAGTATTAGCCTCGGTAATTCTGGCAAGGGGTTCAGCCTTGACCCACTTTGTGAAGTAGTCAATGGCGACAATGGCGAAAGTTGCACTTCCTCTCCCTTTTGGGAGTGGACCAATGAAGTCAATGCCCCACTTGGCGAACGGCCAAGGGCTGGTTACTACGGAGAGGCTCTGAGCAGGCTGTCTTTGTATGTTCGAGAAGCGCTAGCACTTGTCATATTTTTGGACAAACTGGCAAGCATCCCTTTTCAGGGTCGACCAGAAGTAGTCTTGACGGAGAACCTTGTGTGCCAAAGCCGTTCCTTCGGAATGATTTCCGCAGATTCCTTCATGGATTTCCCTGAGTATGTATGTGGCCTCTTCGCCTCCTACGCATCGAAGAAGGGACGAGGCGAAGCCTCTCTTGTAAAGGGTATCTTCTTGCAGGACGAAGTGTGCAGCCCTTCTTCTTAACTTCCTCGCCTCGCTTCTGGAAGCAGGCAGTGTTTGCTCCTTCAGGTAGGCGATGATGGGTTGCATCCATAAAGGGGTGCCTTCTATCCACAGTATCTCTTCACCTTCGGAGGTAGAGGGCTTTGAGAAGTGCTCAATAGGAATGACGTTTAGCAGCTTTGAGTCTATGCTGCTGGCCAATTTAGAGAGGGCGTCTGCATGTGCATTCTCTAGACGGGGGACTTAAGTCAGTTCGAACCTTTCAAAATGAGGAATTATGTCTAGAACCAACTTCAAGTACGTAATCATGTTACCATCTTTGGCTACGAAGTTTCCATTGACCTGATTCACTATAAGCTGAGAGTCACTACTCGCCGGGAGCCTCCTGACCCGCATCTCCTTAGCGAGTCTAAAACCTGCCAGAAGGGCCTCGTATTCGGTGGCATTGTTCGAGGCTTTGAAGCCGAACCTCACTGTACAATTTAGCTTGTGGCCTCCCGGGCTTTCCAATACGATCCCTGCACCTGCCCCTGCGCCAGCCTCTCCCGAGGACCCATCTACGAATAGTTTCCATGTGAGGGGCTCGGCTGGTTCCATTATCGCCTCCATTTCTGGGGCTTTGGCAAACTCAACCATAAAATCAGTAAGGGCCTGGCCCTTGATGGCGTGTCGAGGTCAGAATGTTAGATCGAACTCATTGAGCTCGATTGCCCATCTGTTTTTTGCATTACCTGCTTTAGTGGGAAATTGGTGAGAACTTTTATTGAGTGGGCTTGGAAGTATGGCCTCAGCTTTCTTGAGGCTGTGATAAGGGCGAGTGCCAGTTTTTCCATGTCTGGGTAGCGTGTTTCAGCTGGGAGAAGTGCTTTGCTGATGTAGTGCACTGGCAATTGGTGTTCATTTTCTTCCCTGATTAGGACTGCACTGACCGCCACGTTCGAAACTGTTATATACAGCAGTAGAGATTCATCCGGTTGAGGTTTTGACAAGAAGGGCGCCTCTCCAAGATGCTTTTTCAGAGCCTCGAAGGCTTCTTCACACTCCGAAGTCCATTGGAATTTTTTCCCTTGCTTCAGCACAATGAAGAAAGGCAAGCTTTTATCTGTGGCTCTGGAGATAAAGCGACTGAGTGCGGCTATCCGACAGTTGAGACTTTGGATCTCCTTCGATTTCTGAGGTGACCTCATTTCTAGCAAGGCCGTTACTTTCATTGGATTTGCCTCAATTCCTCTCTGATTTACAATATACCCCAAGAACTGGCCCGATGCCACTCCAAAGGTGCACTTGAGGGGATTCAATTTCATATTATACTTTCTAAGTATCTGAAAAGTTTGGTCGAGGTGACTCACGTGTTTGGCTGCCTGGAGGCTTTTGACCAACATGTCGTCCATGTAGACCTCCATGGTTTTTCCAATGAGTTCAACAAACATCATGTTGACCAACCTCTGATATGTAGCTCCGACATTCTTCAATCCGAAGGGCATGACTTTGTAGCAATATAGCCCCCTGTCCGTAATGAACGATGTAGCTTCCTCATCAGGTCGGAACATGGGTATCTGGTTATACCCTGAGTATGCATCCATGAAACTCAGTAGTTCATGCCTAGCAGTAGAGTCCCCAAGTTGATCTATTCTTGGAAGTGGGAAGCTGTCTTTGGGACACGCCTTATTCAAGTTTGTGAAGTCCACGCATACCTTCCACTTTCCGCTGGGCTTTTTCATCAGAACTGGGTTGGCTATCCACCTTGGATAGATGGCCTCTCTTATGAAACCACTGCGTCTAAGTTTGTTTACTTCGTCTTTGAGTGCCTCGTATCTTTCCAGATTGAGGGCACGCCTCTTCTGTCTATGGGGGGCATAGGAGGGATTGATGTTAAGGTGATGGCAACTGATCCTAAAAATCTATTCCCACCATATCTTCATGTTTCCATGCGAAGACATCCAGGTTCCCTTTCAGGAAGCTTATCATCTCTGTTTTTGCTTCAGGGGACAATGACTTTCCTATACGCAAGACCTGACTGGGATCTTCGGGGTTGACGGGGAAAATCTCCAATTCTTCCATTGGGGTCGCATTTGGTTCAGAGTCAATTATTCGGGGATCTAACTCATCAAGAGGGTGTCCTTGTTCAGGGACCTCTTCCATGTCGACGTCTCCCCCTTGTTCAGAGGTATGCTCTTATTCAGGGGCGTCGAGCATTTTCACGTCCGTACTGACTTCAGCGAGTACCTCAGTTAGGATTACATTAACAGTTCGGGGCTCGAACTTTCACAGCGAGTTTAAGTAGCATGCCCTGGAGCCCATCTGATCACCTCGGACCGTAGCAATCCCATGTTCAGTTGGAAATTTCATGCACAAGTAGTGGATGAACGTGATAGCCCAAAGATCTTTCAGAGCGGGTCTGCCCAATACTCCATGATAAGCCGATCTGTGATCTACCACCAGAAATTCCATGAAGTACTAGGCCACTAGGGGTGCCGAACCCATTTCGACAGGCAGGGTGACCCGCCCTCGTTGGATGATGTTGTCCCCAGTGAATCCAAATAGTGGGTCGGTCATGGGATCAACCCATGTTTAATTTGCATTTTGTCAAAAGTGGAGCCGAACAATATGTTCACGAAACTGCCATTGTTAACGAGCATGTGTTTTAATCCGTTTCTAACTACTACAGCTCTTACAACCAATGCATCACAATGAGGATAGTGAACCCCCTTTGAGTCTTCCTGGGAAAAGGTGATTGGGGTCATCTTATCTGCTGCTTCCGATTCATTAATAATGTAAGTGATCATTGGGGGGGTCTTTTGCTTCTCTTGTGTAATTTCTCTAGGCATTCCTGGTGTTGCCACCGACGTGGGGTTCCCCAATGATAGTATCAATTTCCCTGATGACCTGGCTTCCAGAAAATTGGGCTTGGTTTCCCTATCTTGATTGACCTCGGTCCCTTGATTCTCTTTTTCGAGGAGGTTGTTCCCTGTGACCTCTCCCTCCCCTTCTCGGGGAGGCGAATCTGCGAGTGTATTCGTCCCTGCTGGAAGGGTGTAGGTTGCTTCGATCAGGGCGTCGATTGGTGTCACGGCACTCACTAGTGTCATGTCCATAGAGTTGATGGAACGTACAAAACCTTGCTCTTTCCAAGGGTCTGTTTGACCTCTTCTTCTTCTTGTTATCAGCTCTTCCAGATGGTCTCGTTTCGGCAGGGGCATTATCATATGCCAGCACCGGTACTGCATTCAATGTGGTGGAAGCTAGGGCATGTCCGGATGTCAGAGCTATTGTATGACCTGCTTGGGTCCATTGTTGAGTAACAAGGTGTGCTGCAGGTCCTCGACCTACCTGCCTCTGAGGAGGATTGAGTCACTACGCGGCACGGTTGCGATGATCAATCATTTCTTCACAAATAATTTCCACTCTCATCATTTCCACCAGCTCGTCATATATGGAGGGATTCTTGCTGTGCACGTCCCTCCAAAACAAAGTGTTCATGTTGAGCCCACCCTTCAGGGCTGAAAGGGCTTCTCTGTCAGTGACCTATTCGCAGTAGGTGATTTCGTTTATAAACCTGGTGAGATAGCTTTTCAGTGTCTCCCCAGGGGCTTGCCTCATATCTTGCAGGCGTTGCACTGGTGCCTCTCCTTCCCTGCGTGAGAGGTACTGGTTCAAAAATGTTTTCTTCAAATCTGGCCAGCTTCTAATGCTTAGGGGAGGAAGCCTGCTGTACCATACCTCGACGGCCCCGCCTAGCGTTAAATGGAAGGCTCTGCATTTTAAAGCAGGCGAGGCCCCCCTAAGGCTCATCTGTGTCATGTACTTGGTGAGGTGCTTCTCTGGATCCCCCTTTCCTTCATACTTGGGGATCTTAGGGAGCATGAAATTTTGCTGGCATTGGGAAGCTTCGAATCTCCCTTGAGAAAGGGAGGTTATCATCATCGTCGTCAATCTCATAAGATCGACAGGGCCCATCTGACCCTTCATCATCTTGGATGTCCTGGGGAGGTGGAGGTGCTTCTCCTCGACTTTCCCAATTGACTAGGTTTCTCCTCTCTCTCCTATTTCTAGGAGGAGGAGGTGGAGCATGTTCTTGCTCGTGATCCAGACGAACTGATCCTCTTGCTGGGCGGACCCTATTGCTAGGATCCTCCCTTATCCGGTCGAAAACGCTTACCGACCTTTGGTCCTCGTGTTCTTGAGGGAAATTGTCCCCCAAGCGTGGTTCTGATGGCTGACTCCCTTGCACATAAGATGTTGCTTCGGCGTTCATTTCCCTTTTGAGGGGGCGTTCTGTGTGCCGGCTCATGTGGCCTCGAGAGTGAGATAAAGGATCTTCCCGCACCGGATAAGATCCTTGGGGCAATTGATAGCCCTGACGACCCTGGGCTTGCATGAGAAGTTCCTGCATCGCCATATTCTGAGCTGCTATGTCTCTCATACCTGCAGCTATCTGAGTCATTCCTTCGGTGAGTATGGCTGTTCTTCCACCTTGGCGACACCGATGATGTGGTCTCTAATGAGTAACATTGTTATGGAGTACCTCTTCTTCAGAGGCCTCTCTCATGGGGTTGTCGTCTTCATGGCTATAGCTCATCCTATTTCTTTTTCAAGGGTAGTGAGAACTTGGATTGTAACTCGACTTTATTCTTTTTAAAAAATGTCCCCTTTTCAGGGTTAGTCTCTAGTTTTCTGGTAACTTCTTCGATGGAGAATGCAAAACTTCGAATGGGAAGTGTTTCCCCCAGATGGCGCCAATCTGTTGACCTCGAAAATTGGTTCTTCCACGTGGCCAACCAAAAGCTACTCCACGTATTCCTCTCTGCGCACAATCAGCGAATGGTAAGACACACACGGCTGGGACCAATGACGGTGGCGGCGGCCGTATACACTCCGACGGTCAAGTCAGGTTTAAGTGGTCGGAACAGTACCCAGTGGCTGTGCAAATCAATGATAATGGGGAGGAGAAAATATATAAGCTTGCTATGGAGTGCTATGTAGTAAGAGTTTCATTACCTTTGCCTCTTGCCAAACCTTGGGTATTTATAGGTGGTATGAGCTGTTGGATGTGGACGCATGTATACGTCTGACGGTATGAGGCGTTCGCTCATAAGCGTCAATCAGCCGCGTCTGTAGAGTGGGCGGACAGCTTGTCTCTTCTGAGTTGAATTGACATAAAATTGATAAGTCACATCATCTAGCCTCATGGAGACGTCAAATCAATTTAAACCTTAGGTACAGGAAAGATCTTGGCATAAATTTCTTTCTAAAATTGGCGGCGGATCCTCTAACCGGGATCCACTTGGCCTCGGCCTCGGGGGTGATGTACTTTTGGTCAGGTACTACTAGGTTGCAGGTATTGCTGACATCACTTCGGAAACACTTCGGACGGGTCTTTACCAGGTCATAACATATGGTGGTGAGCGTCCGAGGAGTATCAGATCGGTCTCAGATCGGAGCGTAACAAAGTCAATTGTGTGTTATAGGAACCCTGCCAATCACATTATAGGAAAAATTGTAGCAGCAATCCCTGACCTTTTCATTTTTCACAAATTTTACCCTAACCTACATTTTGTGCCAATAAAGGTCCCTAACTTTTCATAAATATGCACCTGAGGTCCATCTGGATGGAAACCGTCCAAAACACCGTCAGTTGACCTGAAAAATTCCTTGAATTGTCTGCTACCACGATCATTTTATTGGATGTTGATACATTTTTTGATGGTGTTTTGGATGGTTCTATTGGATGTTGATTTCTTAATTTTCCTGATCAACTAACGATATTTTGGACGATTTTCGTCTAGATGGACCCCAGGTGCCTATTTATGAAAAGTTAGAAACCTCTGCTGACACAAAATGAAGGTTAGGATAAGTCTACAAAAAATAAAAAGAATAGGGACCACTGCTGCAATTTTTCCATATATATATATATATATAAACGATAAATCTATCAAAATTCAAGTAATATTTAGTTTTAAGGACTAAAATGGAAGATTTCTAAATTATAGTGACCTATTATGCAATATTCAAAAGTAGGGGTATTTTAGGTATTATTATTTGATAAATTGGTCAAACGTCATTTTGGAAAAATGGTCTCTTTGTTTAGGTCATTTCCATATATTTCTCCCAAACATGCTCTTACTCTCAATCTGACTGTAGTTTGTTTACTTGCTAATATATGCTTGGATCAGCTAGAAATTACTATGGCTTTTTTCGCTAAATCGAACAAAGATGATTACATTGGTTTAAATACAATATTATACTAATCCCTTCTGCTTCTAACAGCCATGCAGATAAATAACCAGCTGCTTGAGGTAGAGGCTCAATACATGGATGATGTAAAAGAATGAAAAAAAAGAATGGAACTTTCATTGATGGGCCTAGCATTGCTCGTGGATAGGCTGAGGCTGGCCCATCCATATTCTCAGACTTTATGGCACCCTTTTTGTGGTTTTGGCTGGGCATGGCTCCAATCGGGTTGGTTTGTAATAAAAAAAAGTAGGAGAAGTTTGGCTTACTTTTTTCAGTTTTTAAATTTGTAAAATACTTAAAACTTGTTTAATATGATATTTTTGAAAATGCATTATTGAAAATAAGGTTAAACTTATAATAGAACCTCAAAACATATTTTGACCTTTTTAGGTAAAACACGAAAAAGTAGGAGTGGGCACTTTTTCCCAGAGCTGGTGGAACCGGATCGGAACCGTTTAGAACCGACCGCTTCGGTTTCGAATCTTCTAAAAAATAACTTGACTTCGGGACAAATTTTTAAGAACCGATCGGTTTCGGTCCGGTTCCCGATTCTAGTATGGGAACGACGGGAACAGACGGTTGTCATTGGATTTTTATTTTTTTTGGTAAAATATATTACTCAATCTCCAAGACTCCAACACTTTTATAAAAAATAATCAGGTTTCTTCTTAATTTTAGATTCGAGCATTTTCCTTCTTCTCTTTGATTCTTTCATTGTCTCTTCTTATAATTCTTTGATTAATTGATTTTCAAACCAAATTAGAATATATAAATTTATTTACAATATATAATTTTATTTATAAGATGCGAAATTTTTATTTTGTTTTCATTTTGTACATCTATACCTAAATATATTTTGTTAAAAGTATCATGTTGGTAGCATTTTTAAAGTTTTTATTAGTGAACATTTTATTTTGACATTTTCAATGTAAAGAATCGGACCGGACCGAATCGGAACCGATTGGTTTGATTCCGATTCGGTTCCACAGTTGGCTATGGAACTAATGGTTCCATTTCTAAAATTCCCATTGTTATTTGGTTCGGTTCGATTTCCTTTGGAATCGAACCAAATTAGACTGCGCCCACTCCTACAAAAAAGACTCAAAATATAAGAAATGGGAATGTAGATACAATTTTATTTCAATAAAATTCTAAAAATTATAAATATAAATTGTAGAAAAATATAAATTTTGAAAAAAAATTAAAAATTATAAAAAAAAAAAGTAAAAATGGTGAAAAAATAAAAACTCTAAAAATTCTTAACAAAAAATATTACAAATAAAAAATATCAAGCTCTTATTGATTATTTGAATAAAAATTATGAAAAATATAATTAAATGAACACATTTGGTCTACGTCATAAGTTTTTATTTTGTATTTATTATTTATTTTTATTTTTATTTTATTATTGTAGTGAAAAAATATTATAAGATTCACCAACTATAAAAATGTATATATCTTTTTAAAAAAAATTGTTCCATTTTACTGAATAATTAAATATAACGCAATAAAATGTCATAAAATAATTTCTTAAAACTTCAACGAAACATGTTTTCTAATTTTTTATTTTGAAAATAATTTTTCAGAATGACAAATTAAACGTGTTTTCAACAATCTTAAAATAGACCCTCTAAATAAAAAATTGAAAAGTTACTCAAAATTAAAAATTGAAATGCCAACCAAACGGACCCTTACATTTTTAAACTTGCGTGCTTATGATTTTTTTTCCTTTTGTTTTTGAAGGGGGAGCGGGAGAGAAAGATTAGGGTAGGCTCATAGCCCAGCCTATATGCTAGACATTTAGGCCATGGGCCTCCATGCGGGCCCAATTGCACTATGGCCTGGCATCCATGCTCAAGCTAACACATTGCCCGACCTAATTGGCTCCCCGCCTTAAGGTCATGTATGATATTCAATACATTGTAAGATTTTGACTTCTTTTATTTTTTTTATATTATCTAATACTTTGATATCTACCCTATCAAACAAATAATAATAATGCATTTATCAACATACTGGGTCCTACCTCACAAATTAGTATTGTGTTTTCTGGTTCATAATATTTAGTTCTTGGATCTAGTTATTTTGAATCTTCGATAGATATAGCAATAAACCGAACAAAAGCTCGTATGGCTGACTTTAAATTTGTTGTGCTTAATAATGCCATTTGTTAAAGCAAATTGCCAAATTTGGTATTGGTTATGTTGAGTTTTTCGACTTTATTAGGAGAATTTGTTTATTTTGTTGTATAGAAGTGGTATAATAGGATTTCAAAACTGTTTGGGAATCACAAAATATAGGCATTTTTTCTCCAAGTTATGTCCTTATTGAAAGGTTGTCGCACAATGATGCAATTGTGTGTGTTGACCGGTTGACTGATTTTATGAAGTTGTTCGCTGGTTTGTTGCAAAAAACGTGTTTTCAATTTAAAACCATGTTTCTCTCATGAATGGATGCTTTTGATGATGCCATGTGTCAACCCCATGTCCGTTGGATGGTTGATCATTTGGTGACTTATATAAATAGCGCCCTAGGGTTTGAGACGCATGATTTTTTCCCTTCTTCTGGCTTCCAAACTCTTCTTTTTCTCTGATCGTTCAAGTTCTTCGTCTTTCCCTCTTTGAAAATCAAAATTCTCATTTGATTTTCAATACTCTCTCAAATCTATTTTGTAATCTTGAGTGTTTTGGTAATTTTTTTTTTTTTTTTTTTTTTTTTTTAGAGAAGAGTGGTGTGTTCTCATGTGAACAATTTTTTCTTTAGTGAGAACATTGAATCTTCTATGATCTTGTGTGGTTACGGTCTAAGAACAAAACACCGGGGTTTCTTCCCTTGGTCTTGGTTCCTTTTGCCGGTGGTTTTTCTGTGACGGAAGCACTTGATTTTGGGTGTTATTTACCTTAGGGCAAACGATTAATGAAACTCTATTTTAAATAGGCTTTTGTTCAGTTCTTATTTCGTTTATTGTGTATTTTTGTTGTTTAAATCGTACTAACTCTTGAACCTCTTCTTAACAGTGGTATCAGAGCAGTTGAACGAGGGTTTTTGACTCTGATTCGTGTAGATCTGAAAGTTGTTACACTTATATAAGTCGTTCTTCGTTATTTCTTGAAACTATATTAAAGGGATTTGGTGAGTTCGTTCCAATTTTGCTGTTAATTGTACAGATTACTTGTTTATACTCTTTAAACTCACTGCAATCGTGATTAAAACCTTAGATCTATGACTTTCTTGGTAATTCCTTTGTCCAGAAACCATAGGAGTTGTCTGGAATCTGAGGGTTACCTTGATTTAAGTCATAGGCTGTGATATTATTATCTTGCTGTGACCTTTATTGTTTTATAATACTAGTTCTTGTAATTTGTATGTGATTTATGATGAAAAGAGCATATCGTGATTGTTTGCTATGAACATACTCTCTGTGATATAACTAAAGTTCATCATATCTGGTAACCATTGCGTGTTATGTATCTCTTGTGTGGTGACACTAAATTGCTATAAGCCTGTAAGTTACATGTGCTTGAAAAGTATCTGATTTATATTTTTCCATCCAACTTTTTAAATCATGACTACTACTAAGTTTGAACTGGATGTCTTTGACGGCAAAGGAGACTTTAGGCTCTGGGACCAAAAAATGAAGGCAATTTTACTACAACAAAAATGTGCTAAGGCTATTGATGAGACATTGCCAAGTGATTTAGAATAAACAAAGAAAACTGAACTTGATGAAATTACTTGGAGTTCAATTTTTCTGCATTTGTCTGACAATGTACTTAGAGAAATTGGTGAGACTAAGATCGCTGCTAAATTGTGGAAAAAGTTAGAAGATGCATATTTGAATAAATCTGTCTAATAAAGTGTATCTTCTAAAATAGTTCTTTGATTTTAAACATGACCCATCTCTTGATCTTAAGGCTAATATTGATAGATTTAATAGATTATCCCGTAACCTAGCCAACTGTGATGAGAAACTCTCAAAAGATCAGTTGGCAGTGGTATTGTTAAATTCAATTGGTGATAAATATAAAGATGTTAAAAGTGCTATTGAATATGGAAGGGAAACCCTAACTACTGATATTATTATTCATGTCTTAAGAAATAAAGAGTTAGAGTTAAAATCTGACATGAAAGATTTTATCAATGGGGAGAACTTGATGGCTAATTCTAAACCTACTGTAATGACCCGGGTCTCCGTACTCAAACCGTTAGCTTACATACTATCCGCTTCGGGTGGGCTTTGCACCCACTTATCCATCACACTTTCTGTCGCGTCCCCTAGGATTCGAACTCTTAACATTTTCCCTAAGTAAGACTTAAGTTGAATCCTGGTACCAATTGGGCAAGTCCCGAGTCTCTGTACTCAAGCCATTAGCTTACGTACTGTCCACTTTGGGTGGCCCTTGCACCCACTTATCCCTCACGCTTTCTGTCGCGTCCCCCAGGATTCGAACTCATAACATTTCCCTTAAGTATGACTTATGTTGTATCCTGGTATCAATTGGGCAAGTTTTGTAACAACCCAAGTCTCCGTACCCAAGCCGTTAGATTACGTACTGTCCAGTTTGGATGGGCCTTACGCTCACTTAACCCTTACAGCTTTCTGTCACGTCCCTCAGGATTCGAACTCATAACATTTTCCTTAAGTAAGACTTAAGTTGAATCCTGGTACCAATTGGGTAAGTATGTTTTTGTAACAACCCGTGTCTCTGTACCCAAGCCGTTAGCTTACGTACAGTCTGCTTCTGGTGGGCCTTGCGCCCACTTATCCCTCACGGCTTGTCCAATTTGTACCAGAATTCAACTTAAGTCTTACTTAAGGGAAATGTTATGAGTTCGAATCCTAGAAGACGCGATAACAAGCCGTGAGGGGTAAGTGGGCGCAAGGTCCACCCGAATCAGACAGTATGTAAGCTAATGGCTTGGGTACAAAGATCCGGGTCGTTACAAAAAATCGGGTCTCTGTACCTAAGCCGTTGGCTTACGTGCTGTAAGCTTCGGGTGGGCCTTGGGCCCACTTACCCCTCACAGCTTACTATCGTGTCCCCTAAGATTCGAACTCGTACCATTTTTCCTTAAGTAAGACTTAAGTTGAATCCTAGTACCAATTGGACAAGTGGTAAGTGGGCGCAAGGCCCCCCGAAGCAAACAGTACGTAAGCTAACGGTTTGGGTACAGAGATCAGAGTTGTTACAAAAAAATGCATATTTTTTTTAAACAACCCGGGTCTCTGTACCCAAGCCGTTAGCTTACGTACTGTCCGCTTCGAGTGGACCTTGGACAATTGGTACCAGAATTCAACTTAAGTCTTACTTAAGAGAAATGTTATGAGTTCGAATCCTGGGAACATGACAGAAAGTCGTGAGGGGTAAGTGGACGCAAGGCCCACCTGAAGCGGACAATACGTAAGCTAACGACTTGGGTACAGAGACCCGGGTCGTTATACCTAATCCCAAGACTGTGAGCTTTAACAAGAACCTGGACACAAGAAAAGGGGAAATTTTAAGGGTAAAATGAAAATGAAAATGAAAACCAAAGATAAAAAGTGTTTCTATTGCCTTGGAGAGGGTCACTTCATTAAAAATTGTCTTAAGAGACTTGGTTTTTTGAAAAATAAATCAAAAGAAGATGGTGGTGCAGCTTTGACCTATAACAATGAGGCTCAAATTGATGAAGTATATGTGGCAGTAAACTGTCCACCTTGTGAAGAGTGGATCATTGACTCAGGCTATACATACCATATGTGTCCAAACAAAGCGTGGTTCGCGGAGTTTGAAAATGTAACTGGGGGTAAGGTTTTAATGGGTAATCACATGACATGTCAGGTAAAGGGAATAGGAACTGTTACTTTAAAGGTAAAGGGGAATAATGAACTGATTCTTGAAAAAAACTAGATATGTACCTGATTTACAAAGAAATCTTATTTCCTTGGGGGGTTTTAGATGACCTATACTATGACATTCTAATTAACAAGGGATACATTAAAATCTTGAGGGGCTCACAAGTAATTGTTGAAGCTCCAAAGAGACATGGACTATATATTTTACAAACTAAAAATTTTTTAGACTCCACTTAAGCAACAATTTCAATCCAAAATGATAAGTCACAAAAGATTGGGTCATATTAGTAACAAAGGGCTTCAGATTCTGAAAAAATAGGGTTCCTTTCATAAAGATAACATTGAGAAACTTAGTTTTTATGATTATTGCATTCTTGAAAAACATAACAGATTGCCTTTTCTGCCTAGAATGCATAAATCTTTGTCTATTCTTGAATATTTGCATGCTGATCTTTGGAGACCAGCTTCTGTACCAACACAAACTAGTTTAAGATATTTCTTATCAATTATTGACTATTTTTCTAGAAAAACTGGACTTTTCTTTTAAAATCTAAATCTAAAACCTTTAGTGTTTTCAAGAAATGGAAAACTTTGATTGAAAACCAAACTGATAAAAAGATTAAGGTTTTAAGAACTGATGATGGTTTGGAATTCTGTAATATTGAATTTGATGAGTTGTGAAAATCTGCTGGTATATTAAGACACAGAACTGTGACACACACTCCACAACAAAATGGTTTGGTTGAATGAAAGAATAGAATGATTCTTGAGAAAGTGAGATGTATGCTTTTAAGTTCTGGTCTGCCTAAAATATTTTGGGGTGAAGCTGTAAAAACTACTAGTTATCTTAATAATAGAAGCCCTGCTAGTGCTATAAATTTTAAAACCCCGGAAGAGATGTGGAATGAGAAACCTATTGACTTCAGTAACTTGAGGATTTTTGGATGTGCAGCTTTTGAACATCAATCAGAAGGTACACTTGAACCTAGGGCTTTTAAATGTGTATTTTTGGGTTATGGTGAAGGGGTTAAAGGGTATAGACTATGGGTGAGAGAAGTCAAAGGCTATAAGATCATAATCAGTAGAAATGTGGTATTTAATGAAGAAGATCTACCCTGTATTAAATCTGAAAATCAAGTAAAACCTCTTAGTCAGACTAAAAATGTGGAAATAGGGATTGAAATTAAGGTGGAGCAACCTAATGATAATATACATCGGAATAGTACACACCTTATTGAGAGAAATGAGAAAACATTTGATGTTCTAGCTCCTATTGGTGAACAGGAAGCCGATTCAGAAACTGACCAGAACTTAGAAAATTATCGGCTTGCTAGAGTTAGGCAAAGAAGACAAATAAGACCTCCAATTAGGTTTGAAGAAGACATTTCTTTGCTATCTTATCAAGGTTTGATTGAGAATGAACTTGAGTCTTTTGAGGAAGTTATGAGGAGTAAAGACTCTAACCATTGGCTTGCAGCAATGCGAGATGAAATGCAATCACTTAAAAAGAATAAAACCTGGATGTTGGTCAAAAGTCCTGAAGGTAAAAGGGTTGTTGATTGTAAATGGATCTTCAAAATTAAAAGAGAGGAACAAAGTGAAAATGACATCAGGTATAAAAATAGGCTAGTGGCAAAGGGTTTTACACAAAAAGAAGTTGTTGATTTCAATGAAATATTCTCTCCAGTTGTGAAATTTACAGCTGTTAGGGTTATTCTAGCCTTAGCCACTCAATTTAATTGGGAGCTAGATCAATTGGATATCAAAGCCGCCTTTTTAAATGGTGGCTTAGATGAAACTACTTACATGAAACAACCTAAAGGTTTTGAAATAAATCAGAAAGCTGATTTAGTTTGCTTCCTTTAAAAATCCCTATATGGCTTAAAACAAACTCCAAGGTAATGGTATAAAAAATTTGATAATTTTGTACTTGGACTTGGATTTAAGAAAAGTAACTTTGATACTTGTCTTTATTGTAAAGAAAATGGTGGAGAAAATTTACTCTATCTACTCCTTTATGTGGATGACATGCTATTGGCAAGTTATGACATTAAAGAGATAGAAGAAATAAAAGACAAATTAAAATCAAAATTTGAAATGAATGACTTAGGTCCTGTAAGAAGGATTTTGGGTATTGAAGTTAAAAGAAATAAAAGGGAAGGCACGCTAAGTCTTAGCCAAAAATCATATATGCTGAAATTGCTAAATAAGTTTGCTATATCTGATTCAAAAATTGTGAGCTTACCTTTGGTTAACCATTTCAAAATTTCTAATAAACAATGTCCTAAATCTAAAGAAGAATTTGAAAAAAATGGCAAGAGTGCACTATTCTAATGCAATTGGGTCTGTGATGTACACTTATGGTTTGTTCTGGACTAGATTTGGCATATTCTATAAGTGTTTTGAGTATATATATGTTAAATCCTAGTGAAGCACATTGGAAAGCCATAAAATGGCTTCTTAGATATATAAAAGGTACTTCTGATTTAGGAATTTTATTAAGAAGACAATCTGAAGGTGTTGTTTTGAGAGGGTATACTGATTCAGATTATGCTGGTGATATGGACAATAGGAAGTCCAATTCACCCTATATGTATACTCTGCGTAATTCTTATATAAGCAGGAAATCTCAATTTTAGAAGATTGTTGCCTCATCTTCAATTGAGGCAGAATATATAGCTGTTAAAGTTGCTATTAAAGAAGGAATCTGGTTAAACGGGTTATTAAATGAATCTGACTTTATTAAAGAAGTGGTTCTTTATTCAAACAGTTAATCTACCATTCATTTAAGTAGAAATCCTATATTGCATAATAGATCTAAACATGTTGACGTTAAATTTCAGTTTATAAGAGATAATTTCACAAGGTGTTGTGAAATTAGAAATGATTTCTACTAATTATAACCCTGCTGATGTAGATACCAAGGTGCTGCCACTAAACAAGTTTCTGGATTGTCTAAATCTGCTGAACATCATTGCATGTTAATTTGAGAATCTGGTGAAGTGCTAATAATGTTAGAAAAGAGAGAAACCAATGTAAAAGAATGTGGATCATTGTACCAAGGTGGAGAATGAAAGGTTGTGGCACAATAATGTAATTGCGTGTGTTGACCGGTTTGCTGATTTTATTAAGATGTTGGCTGGTTTGTTGCAAAAACGTTTTTCAGTTTAAAACCGTGTTTCTCCCATAAATCGACGCTTCTGATGATGCCATGTGTCAATCCCACATCCGTTGGATGGCTGACCATTTGGTGACTCATATAAATAGCGCCCTAGGGTTTGAGACACGTGATTTTTTTTCATTCTTCTGGCTTCCAGACTCTTCCTTTTCTTTGGCCGTTCGAGTTCTTCATCTTCTCCTCTTTGAAAATCAAAATTCTCATTTGATTTTCATGACTCTCTCAAATCTGTTTTGCAATCTTGAGTGATTCTTTTTGAGAAGAGTGGTGTGTTCTTGTGTGAACAATTTTTTTCTATAGCGAGAAGATTGAATCTTCAGTGTTCTTGTGTGGTTACGGTCTGAGTGCAAAAACACCGGAGTTTCTTTTCTTGGTCTTGGTTCCTTCCGCCAGTGGTTCTCTTGTAACGGAAGCACTTGATTTTGGGTGTTATTTGCCTTAGGGCAAACAATTAATGAAACTATATTTTAAATAGAATTTTGTTCAGTTCTTATTTAGTTTCTCGTATATTTTTGTTGTTTAAATCGTACTAACTCTTGAACCTCCTCTTAACACTGATAACGACTAGCTTGCTGATGCGTAAGAAGATACATCATAACGGATGGCACTTTTATCTTAAAAATGTATCATATTTTTAAATTTTATGGTTAAGACTTCGCAAAAATATACATATTCGAATTCTGATGAATCAAAATTTTAGAAATGTTATAAATAACTTGTCCCCTTTTCTGAAGCTTGAGTAATAATGTGACTTAAGATGGATAAGAGTAGACAAAGATTTAAGATTCAAGTTTCACCATCACCAATTAGTTTAAAACTGAATCTTAAGAAGGTGCTACAGGGGGATAAAAACTACAGGGGGATAAAAACAAATCAATAGGATTAAAACAAGCCACAATAATTGTTACAGAATTGCAATACAAAAATTCCTAATAATGTTTGCATAACGCAACAATTGATTAAATTAAATAAAGCACAACCAAAACAAATTGCAATTATGCTCTGTACAACCTGAAAACGGTATAGTCTGCTCACTGATTATATCAGCCAGCACATACTTACAATATCCTGAGAAATTCAGGAGTTACCTTATTCCACAAATATACCAATCACAATCCATGCTAAATGTATAAACCAAACATCCCTAAATAAAAGTGAGCATGACTATCTGACCACGATTATATTGTCATCATTTGAATGGACGACGTCCACGTTTAGAATCTCGAATCTGTTTTCGGAAAGCTTCCATGGGTAAGGGTTCCATGGTTCGGTTCTGTTATGCCTCAGCAAACTGCTAGCAGATTTCAGCTTCAGATTTCAGCAAAGCTAAAATCTTGTATTGTCCAGATGATCTAATACTACATATCACCCATGCATTATGTGGCTATCTGCCTTCTTCCACCAGTCGACTTTGTGATCATTTCTTTCAGATCATCATAGCGATTGCGGTAATAATCAATCCAAGTACAGAGTTCTCTTATTGCCATTCTTTTCTCGGCACTTAGACTCAAGAATCCCTGATCTTTCTCATTCATCTTTTCATCCCTTTCTTGTACCATTTTCTCCAGCTCTCCCAACTTTTCTTCTCGTTCTGTTACCGTTTTCTCCAAATTTTCCTTCTCGTCTTTGGCCTTCTGCAATGTTGTCTCAAGTTCTTCAACCTTCTCTCTCAAAAGCAACTCTAGTCCTTTCTCATTTTTCAGTTGCTGAACTAAGTTGGCGATTTCCTTCTTTAGCTCATCTTTCTCAGCCGTGGTCTCTTTTATCCAGTTAGCTGCAACCTTAAGCTCATTCACGATTTCATAAATTCTGGACTCTAAGTGACCGTAATCTTCCTCAAACTTAACGCTAAATGCATCAAATCCCGTCAAGGTTTCATTTACTCTCTCTGATACATCTGTTACGATTTTCATTTGAGCCTCTTTGTAAGTAGCAAGTGTTCCAGACAATGATGCAATTTTCTCCTGAAGTACGTTTTGTTCTTGCAGCAACTTCTCTATTTTGCTCCTCTGGTCCTCTTCCTTCTCAGTCAGCAACTGTTCTGTGATTCGGAGCTTTTGATTTGTTAACCGGAGCTTGACTTCAGTATTTCGTACATTCTCAACCAATGTAGCAAGTTCATCTTCTTTCATCTCCAGATCTCTTTTCAGGTCTTCAATGTTTTCTTCCAATTCATCAACTTTCTGATTTTTGGTATCAATATCCTTGTGGAACTGTTCTGTCATCTCTTCTATCTTCTTTTCTGCAGATTTGAGATTTTCCTCACAGATTTGAAACCGACCCTCGAGTTTTTTGTGCTCTTCGCTTAATTTGATGAATGCACCCTCCTCTTCTTTCAGCACTGTATCCTGGTCTGCGATCTTCTTCACTAATTCCTTTGTCTGATTCTCGGCTTGAGCCAAACTTTCGATAGACTCTTGTTTACTTCTTTCTGTTAGCTCCTCCAACTGCCTTTTATCTGAATGCAGTGAGTCTATTTGCTGATGCAAATGGTTAACCTGTTCTGTTAACGTAGCAATTTGAGTGGACGCTTCATTCTGCACATCCTCCATTTTTTTCTCGACAGCATTGACCTCATCTACTCTCTCTTTTAGTATTTTCTCCAATTCAGAAATATTTCTTTCCAGACCCTCTTTTTCTTCCAGTATTCTCGTTTTGCTCGATAATTCCTCTTTTAACCTTTCTATCTGAATAAGAAATTCTGATATTTCTCCACTTCTTTTCTCAAGAATGGAATCTCCTTCAATTTTCTGTGCTCTTAAAAGACCCAATTGCTCTTGGAAATTGCTTATTTCCGCGGTCAAAGCCATGATTTGAGCAGACGCTTCACTCTCCCTATCTTCAGATTGCTTCTGTACACTGGAGAGTTCATCCTCTTTCTCTTTTAATGACCTCTCCATCTCTGAAGTTTTAACTTGCAGGCTTTCTGTTTCCTGTTGCAACTGAACAAAGCCCTCGCTTTTGCTTTTCAGCTGCTCTTCTAATTCATTTTTCAGGTTGCTTAAATTGTTGAGCTCCAGTTCCAAGTCTTTTATTCGTGACACAAAATTCTCCCTCTCTTCCAGTAGCTTCTGTTTCTCTGCAGTCTTGGTTCCACACTCCCCGTTTAAAGTCACTACCAGATTTTGGAGTTCCGAAATTTCCTTGCTTTTGCATCTTAGCTGCTCCTCCAGTTCAATTTTTATGTCACCTAATGAGTTAAGCTCCAATTCCAGATCCTTCACCTGTAATACAAGACTCTCCTTTTCTTCAAATGTCTTCTGTTGTTCTGAGTTCTTGTTAGCCAACTCCTCCTTTAATGTCTCAATCTTAATTAGGAACTCAGAAATTTCTTGACTCTTTTTCTCCAGTACTGTTTCTGTTTCAGTTTTTTGGATGAGTAGAGATTCCAGTTCCTGTTGCTTTGCATTGACCTGATTTGTCAAGTCTTCAACTTGAGCTGATGCCATTTTGTCTTTATTTACTAGTTGTTCTTCTAACTCACCTTTATTGATGCGTATAGCTTCCACTTCAAGTAGCATACTGTTGATCCGTGCTGTCAGGTCATTAATTCGAGATGATGAATCACTCTCTTGATCCTCAAGTTTTTTCAGGAGAGTGGAAAATGCATCATCTTTATTTTTCTCTAATTCTCTTCTCTGTATATGTAATGAATCGAGTTCCAGTTCCAAATCCCTCACACGAGTTGATGTTTCATTTTTGTGGGTCTCATGCATTTCCAGTTGAGCCAAAAGCTCACTCTCTTTCTCATCCAATTTCTCCTTTAACTGGCTTGATTTGGTCACGAGATCTTGAATTTCGTTCTGCACCTTCTTTATGTCATCCTCAAGTTGCAAAATTTTTGAGGATAGAGCATTTTTTTCCTCTTCAGTTGTCTTTTGTGTCTGACGAAGCTCAGCTACTTCCTTCTCGGCTGATTGAAGTTGCTCTTTTAAGGTAGAAAATTCAGCTTTCAATGCTTCTAGTTCCAGCTGTAGTGCTTCTTTCTCTTGCTTCAATTGATCAGCAATGGATCTCAAGTTTTCTGCGTTTCTCTTCTCCTCTTCAGTGCTACTGATGGCTGTCTCCTTCTCCAAGATTAGTCCATCCCTCTCTCTGCTCATGTCTTCCAGTTTCTGATTCAGTTCAGCTTGTAGCTTACCAGCACTTTCCAGCTTCATATTCAGATCAGCGTTTTCGTCTGTCAAGTTGCTAATTCGAGATAGTGAATCTCTCTCTTGATCGTCTAGTTTTTTAAGGAGAGTAGAAAATTCATCATCTTTCGTTTTCTCTATTTCTCTTCTCTGAGAATGTGATGAATCAAGTTCCAGTTCCAAATCCCGCACACGACCTGATGTTTCATTTTTATGAGTCTCATGCATCTCCAAGTGAGTCAAGAGCTCTCTATCTTTCTCAACCAGTTTCTCCCTTAACTGGCTTGATTCGGTCACAAGATCTTCAATTTTGTTTTGCGCCTTCTTTATCTCATCCTCAAGTTGCAAAATTTTTGAGGACATGGCATTTTTTTCTACTTCAGTTGCCTTTTGGGTCTGACATAACTCGGCTACTTCCTTATCTGCTGATTCAAGTTGCTCCTTTAGGGTAGAAAAATCCGCTTTCAATGCTTCTAGTTCTAGCTGTAGTGCTTCTTTCTCTTGCTTCAACTGATCAAAAATGGATCTCAAATTTTCTGCATTCCTCTTTTCCTCTTCAGTGCTATTGATGGCTGTCTCCTTCTCCAAGATTAAGAAATCCCTCTCTCTATTCATGTCTTCCAGTTTCTGATTCAGTTCAGCTTGTAGCTTATCAGCACTTTCCAGTTTCATATTCAGATCAGCGTTTTCATCTGTCAATTCATTAATTCGAGATAATGAATCTCTCTCTTGATCCTCAAGTTTTTTCAGGAGAGCAGAAAATTCATCATCTTTCTGTCTCACTATTTCTTTTCTCTGAGTATGCGATGAATCAAGTTCCAGTTCCAAATCCCGCACACGAGCTGATGTTTCATTTTTGTGGGTCTCTTGCATTTCTAAGTGAGTCAAAAGCTCTCTTTCTTTCACTTCCAGTTTCTCCCTTAACCGGCTTGATTCAGTCACCAGATCTTGAGTTTCGTTTTGCGCCTTCTTTATCTCATCCCCAAGTTGCAAAATTTTCAAGGATAGAGTATTTTTCTCCTCTTCAGTTGCCTTTTGAGTCTGATGTAACTCAGTTACTTCCTTCTCCGCTGATTCAAGTTGCTCCTTCAGGTTAGAAAATTCCCCTTGCGATGCTTCAAGTTCAATCTGTAGTGCTTCTTTCTCTTGTTTCAATTGACCAGCACTCTCCAGCTTCATATTGAGATCAGCATTTTCAGTAGAAAGTCTTGCTTTCTCTTCATTCAATTTTTCAGTTTGAACATTCAAATCCGCTATAATTTTCTCCGCTTCTTGTATTTTGTTTAAAGCCCTTTGATATTCCAAACTTAATGCTTCCTTTTCTTCTGTTTTCACGGTCAGCTTCTTCTCCAAGTCTGCAACCTGCAGAATTGCAGTTTCGAGTTCTTGCTTGATTACTGTATTATTCTCAAAATCATTTTTCATTTTACCATTTTTGGGGCCCTTTTTCCTTGGAGAATCATCTGAGTCAGAATCTGAGCTGGAGGACGAAGAGCTACCGTTTCCTTGTTTATCATGTACATTTTTCTGCAATTCTCCTGTCAGATGATCATATCGATCATAAAGAGATAGGTAGTGATTGTAGAAATCCTTGATCAGATCAACAACTGGCCCTTTCCCATGGTTATCTTCTTCATTAAGAGCCTTTAAGATCTCCTCCACTTTGCCATCAACATCTACAATAAATAGGCAAATTTGAGCATATCAAAGGGTATTGAGGTTACGGGAATAAAGATAGCTGAAGCTGGGAGATACAGTCCTCTCCTTGGTGCAAAATGGTAATAGTGAAACGTTTTACTTTCTACGAACTGAAAAACCTACTCAACAATGCATATTAGAAGAGTTAAACAATTAATTCCAGAGATTGTGCACCTGCTTTTGTTCCTTTCAGCTCATCGTCTCTTTCAGGATCAATGTGACTCCCAACAAAGGATTTAAATGATTTCCGCCAACGATGCTTTGGCATCTCTTCTTTTGTTTTTTGACTACTTGATTTGATCGTATTCTAAATCACTGGAAGGCCGTCTTCATCCTGAAAAGTGTACTTCAATTCAGTAAAACACGAATTGATTTTGTTTTCATTCTGGACTGCTTAATCACAATCCAGTTGGAAACTATCAATAATCATGAGGCATCCAGATAAAGGATCCAGAAGATCAGAAGGGCAATTTGTACAATGGTTGAACAAAATTGGCGCATTGCAGCCATATTCTGTTACTCTTAAAGCATACGTCCTTTATGTGGAAATTGAAGAAAGATTCCAATTTCTGATGCTCGGATAAAATGACTTACCTTTTCCAGTAAATAGGTAGAAAATTGAATTTAGAGGTTCTAGTTTGACAATGAAAAGGTTCGATAAAGTTTAAGATAGCATGTTTGGATAACTTAATATAAGTCAAACTTTTGGTAACTTTTTTTTTCTCCAAATGTATATGGAAATTACTTTATTCTTCTTATTATTATTTTTTTTTTAAAAAGTTACTTAATTTAATAATAAATAAAAAAGTCACTTTTTTTTAGTCAACATGAAAATTCCTAAATTTGTCCTAAAGCCTAAAGGGGATTTTAATAAGTTGATGCACTGAAGTCCACGAATGGTAATTGAATAGAGTAATGGAAGCAGTCTATGATTGCTTAGTAAAGATCTTAAATGCATTCCAAGCAAATCAAATTACCCCTTCCACACTAGGAAAACGAAATTTTTGCTGTTATTTTAAAACTCAGTCGTGCAGTGACCCAGAAAAAGATAAAAGGGTCCAAAGTTAATCGAAAAGCCATCGTGCAGTGACCCAGAAAAAAAGGGTCCAAAGTTAATCCAAAAGTCATAACACGTTGATACCATAAAAAATTATAAACACAAGTTAATTTTGATCAATATGAAAATAAAAAATTAAATGATCAATAGGTTCGTTCTACAATATCAAGAAACTCACGATTATGTATTGAAAATCAAGACGGAATCATCCATAAGCAATTTTTTCTTCTTTTTACAAGAAATTGCAATTAAGAATTCAAGTCAATGTGGGGTTGTAAATCCCCATCGCAATCATTTCGACTTTTTAAGAATGGTGACATATTATACCCAAGCCGATTTCCAATTTTTCTAATCAAACCTATCTGGCCAACTTTCAAAACAATGTTTTTCATGCCAACATGAATATCGTTCTAGCAAATATTCAACTCATATGAAGATAAAATTATTATGTCAATCATCCGTGAATTATTTTTCACAAGTCCTATAGAAATATCATGCAACGTCATTGTAACTTTAGGTAAATTGATTCAACAAAAATGCAGTATCTACAAAATTTTTTGTAGAGATGGATTTACAGGTGCTTGGATGGCAGAATTTAATTAATTGATTTAACTTTGTTCTTTGTCCAAAATTTAATGAAAACTTATCCGCTGACATCTTTTAAATCAGTTCATAAAAATAACCTGTACGTGTAGTATTTCTCTTGATTCAATAGTTAGATAGACTTTCAAATTCCAATGCACATGGCACCAAATCAAGCATGGCTATAGAAATTTTCTTCCGGGAAAACGTCATTTTCTTTTCCCTAACCTTTTTGAAAAAAAAGTTCACCACCTATTGTCACATGATATGGCCCACCATAAACCAACAAACTCAATCCAAATCAACTTCATAAAAGAATCATAAATGCAAAACTGCTTTTGAATCACAATTAAGACGTAGTTATCTGCCGCTCCTACATTAGAATAAACTTAAGTATCCAAATACGTAAATACAGATACACATAGAGCTAAATTTGAAATCGAAAAAGACAGCCACAAATGATTTGTGTACACCAAAATGCCAGCTAATTGTCTGACCTTTTGAATTTTGGCCATCAAAAAAGTAAACAAGTACATTGCTTTTCCTATTTTTTTAATTATTATTCTGAGAAAAAGAATTTTGTCCTATTCAAATAAAGATATATACAGAAACCTCATTTTCCAAAAGCGACTTGGAGAAGAAATCTAGGCCCTTTTTTTCTCCTTCCTTGACTAGGAATAATTCCGAAGTTCGAAAATAAATTTCAAAGTTTGAAAAACAAAATAAAAAAAAAAAAATATACACTTACCAGCAATTTCTTCTAAAATCTTAACATATTGAAAGGAGCTAATGAACTAAATTCATTTTTTATGATGATGAGATTTAAACTCGGGTCTCTTTTCTAACTTTGATGGGTTTGAATTTAAATCTTAACCTAGTATCTTCAGATCTATAAATTGATTTAACATAACAAATTATTGCAATTTCAAGATTTACGCAGCTTAAAATTCAATTAGGGTCACAAACAATATGATAAAGGAAAAAGATTTCTGAAAATCGCTGAATCAGCTAATTTTTTGGATCATAAAACAGGGGAAGGCATAGGAAAAAAAAAAAAAAAATTCTTTCACAGACTATGATTTTGTTTTTCAGGATTAAAGAAGTACCATCAACAAGTGAAATCATTGAAATAATTCCCAGAAACATTAGTAATAGAAGGAAATTCTGATTCTGTTCTCTTCCAAGAAGTTGATCCGAAAACTTAAATCAAAACAAATCGTCAATCACACAACTATAATAAAAACTAAACTGAATAAATTAACTGCAAAATAATCAGCCAATTCTCCACTGCTGACAATTGAAAAAGTTCATTGGAATTTCCAACAGAAGAAAACAAACTCAACTTCTTCAAGTAATCTGATTTGGAATTTCCAACAGAAGTAAACAAACTCAACTTCAAGTAATCTGATTTCATTACTGAATTCGTAACAAAGAGAAGATACAAACTGAATTATTAAGCTATTCCAGATTCGGACTAAGCAAATATGAATTTAATCCGAGTTGATTATTTGACCTCTCAATTCGTCAACTACGTAATCATAATTAAGTAGAACTGGAAAAAGTAAAAATAAAAATAAAAAAAGGAGCCACTAGCAGAACAAAGAATAATACACGAACTGAATTTTTCAGCTAATCGATAATCAGATTAAGAACAAAATCGAATATAATCCGACTATAATAATCAATGAATTACCTAAGAATCAGAGCTCAAAAATATACTTCTTCCAGCCTCAAACGAACCTCAATCCACAGGATCGTCCAACACAGAGACAGAGAAGACACCAAAAATTTAGAGAGAGAGAGAGAGAGAATTATGTAATGATGTGACCAGCATATAAAATTAAGGAGTTTTCAAAAACGAATAAAAAAGTTTTAAAAATTGAAAAAGTGATTTTGTCTGGCACACGGAGCACTGTTAGTGCATTTCGTAGCGTCAATTTTGATTGGCGAGGAGGAAAGAGAGGTATGGAATATTTGGAGTTTTCTGTCGGCTATAATGCCCTTTGATTTTGAGTTAATTAACAAAATGCCATTTTGCAGTTATTATTTTATTTATGAAAATTCTGATGCTGAAGTGTACAAGTCATTTTTTGTCCATTTATAATAATAATATTAATATTATTAATAGGCGGATCTTATGAAACATTAATTATATAAAATTCTTTTTAAAGTTGCACATCTGGGACATTCTGTCCTTGCACATGTATCAACTAGCGAAATTGCTCCTGCAGTCCTCATTCTATATTTAAATGACCAAATGAGTCCTTGTTAATTTTTCTGAACTATTGAGACATTCGATATGTGACGCCTGTGACAATCATGGCTGTTGAAGTTGACCTTGCAGTATATACTCTTTGCGCACCCACTGTTAAAGAGGATACACAATTTACGAATTAGGATTTTTATTTTCACCCTTGCTTAGCTTCTCTCAATTTATGAATTCTTCATTTTCTACCTTTCTTCATTTCGAATATCTCGTGTGATTTCTTCTATAATATCACTCTTTGGGTGAATAATGGTTAAAGCTTAGGAAGAGTGGAGTTCTTTACTTTCACAACAATAGTAACTCATGAAGCAAGGCCGATTTTGCATAGAAGCGAGTGAGGCTTGCGTTTCAGGCCCAATATTAGAGGGGGTCTCAAATTTATGCATTTTTCATTCTTCCTTTTTTTGGAGGTGAATTAGGTTCACTAAAAAATTTTTATTAAAAATTTGATAATTATGACCATTCCATTTATAAATAAAATATTTTTTTATTGTGGAAATTTCATTTCTAAATTAGACCAATTTCAAAAGTAATAGAAAGGAACAAGTGACTATGATTTCTAAGTTCTACATAACTTGTTCATTACATAGATAGTATTCAATTTAGTTGTTTAAAATAAGAGATGTTTTATTTGACTTGATAGAAATTAATGAAAATCTTAAAACAAAGAGTGAAATCGAATCTTTATCGACATATGTATTTCAAAATTATGAGTTCTCACTTGACATAGTAATTTGGTACATATTGTTGCATACAATTAATATTATGAGTAAATTTCTTCAAATTGAAAACATGAATATTAATGACGATATCGACCTTCACAATGATTTGTTTCATTTCTCAAATATCGTAGAGAAATTGAATTTTTCTTTTGTCATGAATAAACTTACAAAAATGGCGAGTAAAATTGGAATTGAAATTGTATTTCGAGAAAAACGTATAATTTGGGGAAAAAACATAAAAAAAAAGGAGCAATTTAACGAAAGTAGTAGTGATAAGGTAAATTAATTAACTAAAGAATCTTTTATTATTGAATACTTTCTTTTTATAATTAATCAAACTCTGTCTTCTCTAAGAATCGATCTAAACAATTTAAACAATATTAAGAGATATTTGGATTTTTGTTATATTTGGAAAAGTTAAGGCTGATAGCTTTTGTCAATTTGTTGAAGCCTTGTACGATCTTGAGAAGTATATGAAACATAATGGACATTCAAATATTAATGAAGACGGTTTATGTTTTGAGTTGTATGTCTTGATGTGCTATGTATCAAGTAAAGCAAAGAAAGCAATCGAAATGCTACAATATTTGAAGGCATCGTAAATGTCTATATTATTTACAAAATTTTGTTAACCATACTTTATCTCCGATCAACTATATCATAAAAAAAATTGAATGAATTGACCATGTTATCAATTGAGAAAGAAAATTGTTGAACACCTAGATTATTCAAATTTGATTAATGTTTTTGCATCTAAAATTGCAAGACAATTTGTATTTAACTGATCGTTTTGAATATTATCGACTTTGCTATATGATTATTATATAAATATTTTGTATAAAAAATTTATTTGTTATTTTATTATTAAGTTTTAAATTAACAAGTTAGCTATTGACTACATAATACACTTATAAATTTTACATACATACAACAATTTTGAGTTTTAATTTATGAAATTCGTCTCAGACCTCGAAAATCACAGAACTAGCACTGCCGTGAAGGGAGTAGGTTTCGAGGTTCTTGGTAAGTTCTTGTGAAAATTCTTTGGGATGTCTAGATGGCGATGGCGCAGGTGGTGTAATCTTGTAATAATTATACAACTTCTGCTAATGCTATTAGCATTTTCACTCATCGGTGCTATATAGCATTACTCAAATGATTAGAAACTTTAATTAAGCTTTTCTTTATTGGAATTAAAATAACGAATTTTCATTCTACAATGTGCTTGCAAACCGGACATGAGCCAACACAAGCCCGCCTACGATGCAAAGGATGCTTTGAGCGTTTTATATGTGCACTTTGCAAATATGTGACTTCACACCACTGTGCAAATTTCTAATGATGTGGCATAGACGATGTTTATCTTGCAAGTGAACGGTGTGATTCAATGGAATCGCTGATGAGGTCAATGATTAGGCGAGATCGTTCCAAACATGTGCATATAGAATGATCATGGACCTTTGTGATATGGCTTGCTAATCTTATCGCACTTTGAAACAATGGAATCTAATGGTCTAAATAGATTTGTCCAAAAATTGGAGCAATTCAAAAAAGACATAATAATAATAAATCATATAAATATGACACTCCTAATTCTATTTTATTCATTCCAAATTAATTCAAAAATAATTGATAGGAAAATATTATGTATACACAGTGTCATTATACCTCTCTCACATGGAGGAGACCTCACACACAATAAAATATTCGTGGCCCCCTCCATATGAAAGGGGTATAATACATTGTGTACACCTCGTAGCATTTCCCTGATTGATATCTAAATCCAAGTGGTGGATGGGAAAATTAGTACAGGCAAGATGCCTCAGTGGGACCAATCTACCTTCGGCAGGGGACGAAGGCTGAAAACATGGGAAGACTGTACAGACATGAATTCCAAAATCTTCTAACCTTAAACCTCTCTTTTTGAAGGCTTAAAATCTGTAGGAGTCCAGCAGCCGGTCTAAGGTTTTTCGAAGGTAGTTTTGAGATAGTGGGGAACCTCATCATTACAAAAGAAGAAAATCAACCTCGAGAATTCAGTCAAGTTCAAAATCGACCATTGGATCAATTTAATCCTGGCCTTGAATTCAATTTTTCTACAATATTTTGTCTATAAATACTCATTAGTTTCATTTGCGAGGGCAGAGAGTGAAGTGAGGTACATTTTGAGAGATTTGCAAAGAAGATTTTTTCATTAATACAAAGGCAAGACTCTCCCAAACTCGGCTGATTGTTGTCCTTATTATTACTCTCCATCCGTTACAATTATATTGGTTGGATTTCCTTTTTTCTCGGATTGTTGTCCTTATTATTACTCTCCATCCGTTACAATTATATTGGTTGGATTTCCTTTTTTTGTCTTAAATATATAGGTCTGTTTCCTAATTTAAAATATTTTAATTTATCCATTTATCAATATACTCTTATTCAATTTCTCCCAATTAATATGTCAACTTCTTGAAATCATTCAAATACACACATTTCCACTTTTTGGAAACATGGAACATCTCTCATTTCTTCTTTTTCAACTTAAATCATTCAAATTCTTATTAATTCCAACAATAATTTACTATTATATATTGAAAATTAAATAAGGGTAAACTATGAAAGATCTTGGCAAAAACTGATTTTCTAATGATATTAAAGAAGAGTTCTTAATCCGTATGAAACGAAACAAGCCTATATAATTGTGACAAATGTAGTATTTTGTTTTAAATCTTCTTCTCAAAATTACAAAGTTTAACCTCGAAGGTTAAATTTTGTAAGTGTTTCTAAAGCTTCCCTCTTGAATTCTTACCAAGTAATTTTCGAGTTTTCTCAAGTCAAAGATTGAATGTTGAGTTTTCATGTCCGTATTGATAAACTTCAATCAAGAAGAGTACAATCAAATTTCTGTTAACACGATAAAATTAATATTATGATGTACTATTTTTTTTTTTGGAAAAAAGAGTACTGTAGCTTCAATTTTGGGAGAAGACATCTGTAGGTCATGTTAGAGCTAGATGATAAGTGTATTTTATACACTTATTTGGTGCCTAAAATAGTGATATTTGATGGTTCATTTGACAAAAAATATCCTAAAATTTTATATATTATGTTTAATAGGCGAAACTCTATGAATGAAAAAGGAGTTGAAGGAAAGAAGCAAAAATTGTCCATGAGATGGAAGTTGGGGATCAAATTTTGCACTTTGAAAGTTGAGGACTCGGAAAAAAATAATTTATTAATGGGCCTCAAATTAGGAGTTGTAATTGGACTTGCAAAAGGCGTGAAATTAAGAAGGAATTGGATTCTTATTTTTTAGACTACTAATTGGAGGTTGGAATTGATTGGAAAATTAAAGATAATTAGACTCCTACTTTCTACCACAACAATGGGCCGCACAAAAACTTGCTTTGGAATAAAAATTGTGAAAATTACAGGAATTAAGTATTTTAAAGATCTCAATTCATAATCAAGAGTTACAAGTTTTTCTTTCAAAAAACAAATGTAATTAAAATTTTAAACATTAATAATAATTCTAAAAACCAATTCCCCTCTCTTTTCCCTCTTCTCAATTTCTTTGCCTACCCCTACTACTCACGACACCGCCGCCCCTCTCTAATTAAACCAAAACCTAAGAGAGAGAGGAGAGGAAAATCTACAAGTTTTCCAATGCTAGGATGGATATTTGACCGACAGTGTTGTGTCGACGGAGCGATCTTCCTCCCCTTCATTAACTCAGCCAAACTCCGCATCATCTTTGAGTGGTTCTTCGCTGGGTTTGAGGGACGCCGGAAGTAGTTATACTAATGACGTTAATAAGATTAATGGTGTCAGTAACCACGATTTATTGGATGATGACGAAGAGAGGGATGTTTCCCAGATTTGTCGAAACCCTGGCAACGCGAATAATCCCTCAAAATACCCCTGTGCTTACAGTGGCAACATTAAGTTCGTTTACCAAGATTGCCAGTTGTGGTGGTGAATCTGTTGGTATGATGTGTTGACTGGTTTGTCGTGAGGTGGCGGTGGCTCTGGTGGCAGCGATGCTCTATTGTGGTGGAGAATTTGTTGGTGTGCTATGTTGACTAGTTTGTTGTGAGGTGGTAGTGGCTCCGACGTGGCGATTCTCTGTTGTGGTGGTGAATCTTGGTGTGTTGTGGTGTTGACAGGTTGTCATGAGTTGTTGGTGGCTCTGTTAGAGACGGTGCTTTGTTGTGGTGGCAACGATAACAATGACAGTGGTGGTGGTGGTAATGGTGATGGTGATGGTCGTGGCGGTGGTCGAGTTGGGAAGAGATGAGATTGGATACTTGTGATCAATTATTTGGTTGATTGGGAATAATAATTGATTAATTTGTAATATGTGACCTAAAAATTGTGACTATGACTCACAATTAATTAAGTTATGATTGAAAAATTAATTGTGACCAATAAAAATTTTGATTCTGTAATCGATGAATAATCTAATACATATAAAATTTTTGTTTCATGATCGAAAAATAATCTGTGACTTACAAAATTTTTTATTTATAACCAAGAAATAAGTTGTAACCAATAATTTGCTAAATTGTGACTAAAAAACTAATTTGTGACTAATTAATTAGATAACTGTGATCAAATTATATAAAATTGTGACCTCTATATATTTAATTAGTAAAATATATGTTTAATAAATTAATTTTATATATAAAATTTTAAAATATCTGATTTTTTAAATTTAAAACTTTATTTCTTAATTTTGAAATATACCATACTTAATCACTTATTTATAAATTTTTTCCATAAAAATTCTATATTTTCCTTGGACTTCTAAATGGACTGCAACTCAAGGGCTGGCATTGGACTTCAATTAAATAAGTGGTAGCTGAATTGTACAGAGGGGAAGACGGCTGGGAATTTCACGTCAAAAAGGGGGAGAAAAATATTTCAGCCACTAAAAACTCTCACTGACACCAAAAAGGGGCTGCTTTGGGCTGAATTTATATATATATCACATGCACACGGCAGGCCAAGTGGTGAGAAAAAGGAAGAATTTTTGGGTTTTCTCAGGAAGAAAAACATTGCGGCTGGAATTGTGTATATATATGTATATATACAAGTTGAACACGGCAGCTAACGGAGTGGGGGAGACAAAAACCATAGAAAAGACGGCTGTGGCAGAAAGGAAAAGAGGGGAAAAGATATACAAAAAAGTGGGCTGAATTTGCAATATACATACACACAAAAAGCAAAGGGCCGCTGGCGATTGGACACAAAAACACACAACAAATTGGATGGCTGGAGAATTATAGAGATACACGAGCACAGGCTGGCGGCTGCTGGTGAAAAGAACCAAAATATAAACACACGCGAAAGCCGGTTGAATAAAGGAAAAACGAAAATCAGACAGTGGCCAAGAAGGAAAAAAATTGCAACGTTCAGTCGATTTTTCATGTTGTCCTTCCACTTTTATGTATTTATTTCCAATATCGGGTTAAGTTAATTCCTTCCATATATTGAATGAAGATGAAACTCTTTATTATTTATTTTTAATACGAGACACGTGGCTCAGTTGAATTCTTGTGATTTTTGATTAATTTTGCATGCTCAACTTTATTATTTGATTGCTTGATCACCAATTGAATACATAGTTGCTTGTTGTAGTATTGGAAAGTTCACAATAAGCTTGGAACATTGTTTGATTAACATATGTACAATAAAATTTAGGAATAAAATTTATCACGTATGCAATTTTTAAGATAATTGTAAAATTAAATGCGTTTTATTCATTTGAATTCAGACTATGAATAGATTTGGGTTGTGAATATAATAGATTTAATTTGTTTTGAAAAAGAAAATTAATTACAATAAAATTATCGATTGTCAAGAATGCAAGAATGAGACTAGCTACGTAGTCAAGAATTGAAATAGATAATAATAGGTGGATTCGTAATCCAATACACTCTTCCCATATATATTAAATTCGCAATTTACAAGTTTTCGTAGATTAAATTAGAATAATTAAAAATCACAAAATACTCTTGTTTGATCACTTTGAATCTAATTAAATACTAGTGCACTCAATTAAATTTTATTTCTCGTGGGACGATACTCCCAGCTCACTAAATTTATTACTTATCAACGATCACGTACGTTTGCAAGTATCACATGAACATAGTGCAATGGGCAAAATATATTTTAATGATATTTTCCACGACATATTTCACTTCATTTAAATCGTCATTAATTTTTACCTCAGTTTTCGTTTTCGTTTTGATCGCAATGGACTTTTCAACAATAATCTCAAGATGGACTTTTCTATATTTGTTTGAATAATACTACTTGTACATAATAAAATTATATAATGATTTACATACAAATAAAACGTCAAAAAAACAGTGTGTACATCTGAATTGACATCCTGGATGACAAACCCATGCATAATAAAATAATTACGGATCCCACCCATGTGAGGTGGTGTCAACCCTCGAATGTACAAATGACATTATTATTTTTTATTTGATTAAAGAAATTCTGACATAATTATATCTCACCACATTATGTGTACGTAAATTATTGTGTACACGTAGTACAATATATTTATTTATTGGTCAAATTTTTTTAAATAGTCCATTTTTAATGTTTTGATATAGATAATTATATTTTTAGTAGTATTTACAAAAGATTACTCCGTCAACTAAGCAAATTAGTGGTGTGGTTACATAGGGTTATGTGTCTAATCCATTTGTCATGCCACTGGCTTCACACAAAAATAAATAAATAAATTATTCAGAGAAATTCAAGGGTAGAAAATTCAACTACTCAAGCATTGGCAATTGATTACTAAATTGGTCAAAAATCAACGTGAAGAGTGCTCTCCACAGACCTTCGAGATTGCTACTAAAAACACAGTTGGCAATCGAAGCATGAAATCATTCAGATTTTTATGTCATAATTATTTTCTCAATCTGTTGGATAGCACATTGTATAACGTGTATAGTTCAATCAAGATGGCTAAAAAATTTGGATGAGGTATTTAAAAAGGACCCCACACATCAATGTATAAGAAATGACATATACTTAATTTTCACATAAATAACATTATTAAGCTTTCGTTTGACCCTTATTCTTCGTTATTTTTTTATTATCTCTTATTTCCAACCACACAATCTTCCATAAAATAATATTACACGTAAATAAAAAAATTTCATTATTTTTCTACCACATATTTTTCAAAAAAACATTATTCCAAACATTAAGGATGTGTTTGATTATATTTATTTTTAATAGAAGATATCAGTTTTCTACCTAAATTCCTACTTGGGGTGTTTGATTACTATTTTTTTTTATGGAAAATATTTTTCGACTTTTAAAAATATACTTAATTTTCCTTGTTTTTAAGGAAAATATTTTTCTTGGGTGAAGGTGGTTTGTGTTTTCCACGAAAGAAGGAAAACATTTTCTTTTTTAGGTGATATTTTCCATACCAATCAAACACACTCTAAGATTTGAAAAAAAAATGGGAGCTAAACGGGGGCTAAATTTTCAAAGTTGAGCATATAAATGAAACAATTTTATACTCGACGGGATTGATTGGTTGCGCGTAAGATGTATTCTCTTACCAAGAAGTACAAGACACGTGATGAATTTATCTAATTTTAGATTATAAGATGGTCAATTCAAGTTGTCATGAGCCAAGTTCAAGAGATGCAAATTATCTTTATCCACAATGGAAAGAATTCAAAAACTATCTTAACCATAAGCACAAGGAGAAGACATGGAGTATATGATTGTTTGTCTTCACATAGAACAAAGCAATAGACAAGAAAAATTAAATGCGACAAATGGAGGCAGAGGTTTATGTAGTCGAAGACTCCAAACCTAAAAAGAATAACGAAAGGGACCACCCTGGATCTTTTAAAGACAAAGGCAATGTTGAAAAATGGTTAAAAGTGATCCATAATAAGTATGTGTATCGAGTAAAGGATTGACATACGCACGAAAAATCCCTCCTCAAGCCAACATGATAGGGGTGGAAGATGTTGCTAACATGAACCTATTTGCAGTTGTTACTGAAGCTAATTGTTCAGATTAGTGGCTCGACACTGTATTAACTCGTCACATTTGTGCAGATAAGGACGTGTTTGCTGTATACAAGAAGTTGGATCATGATGGACAACTCAACAATTTTCAAGATTGAATGAATTGACAAAGTGATTTTCAAATATAAATTTTGGAAGGAATTGTTGGGTTTTGATACCCAATAAATTCAAAGAATGACGTTAAAATTAGTTGAATTAATTATATCAACACCACAATTAATTGACTTGGCCCGAAAATAAATTGGGCCATGAAAAGCAAATATTAACTTGTGTTGTGGTCCGTTCATTAGTTGGACGGCCCTTTATGAGTTAGTCCACTTCCCCTTTGGTTTGTAGGCCAATCTCATGTATTGTTACTTGGTCCAATTGTGTTTAGTCCATTTATTGGTTTTACTCTAAAACTATAAATTGGCCATTTGTCATGAGTGGTAACCATGTTTGCAATTGTTTGCGAGAATAGAGGTCAGTCGTGTTATGAGAAATTGCTTAACCTTTTCAACCTAATTGCTACATTCTTTCTTCTACTCTTTAATTTGATAATTGTAGATACCTTATTATCCTTTGTGGGTAATGTTACAAGTGGGCAACCATAGTGAAATTTGGTTTAGATTGCGAATCAATTGTGATGTTTGATTTGATATTGAAACTAAACCCGATTTGTGCATAAGAATCCAAGTTTTTGGTGTAATTTTCGCTTAAAATGGTATCAGCACGTAGGTTGTGAAAAATCATTGTTGAATCTGTGCAAAATTGGTTGAAAAATCAGTCCGTAAAAGCTGTGCAGAACAGGAAGAGAACTGTTGAAATTTCCGATCGACAGTGACTGTAATTGAGGATTCTGATCAAACCAAACCTCAACAGATAAAACAGAGGCCATATTCCAACTCAAGAAGGCAAGGTGAAGCCACCGGACCGGCACATGAGGCTGCATCGACAACGACGCGTAATCTCACGTGTAGAGTCTATCCCCAGAGCGTGGTAGAGCGTGTGAGGTCCTCCGACGAAACCGTCTTCAAGCAGTTTGATCCTAGAAATACTGAGGACCTTGTGGTGGTGGTGTTGGATTTAGTTTTGGGCAATATTTTGTTTCTGAACAATTTTTCCCCTGATTGTTCATTCTTCAAGAGATTTCTATAGATAGCAATATTTTATTTTTTTGTTTGGCTAATTTGACAAAAGAGTAGAAAATAAGAATCTGATGAGCATGTTTGCACTTCAATTATTTTACACCCATGCTATTTTGAGAAAAGTTGGTAAAATTAAAATCACAAAAGAAGAAAAATTGAGGGACTTGTATTTGTATAAATCTACTTCTATCATATACTTACTCTAGAGGTTTTTCAATTTTAGAATAGATAATTCAAAATATCTTGGTGATAATTTAGATGTATTAAATAAACTTATTCAAAATATTATTAACTATTATGAAACGGTGTTTGAAACCTATAATGCCATAATTTTGCTGAACTCCATACTTGACACTATAAAGAGGTTAAGAATATAATTAAGTATGATATAGACACCTTATCACTTGAAATTGTCATTGGTTCCTTTAGAAGTAAATAGATGGAGATTAAAGTTGAAAGTCAAGACAAGAAAAATAGTGAGGTACACATGATGAGGAGCAAGACACATTTAAGCAAAATAGTCATGAGAAAAATCAAGATATTGGTGACTCGAGTAATGAGTGTGATTAAAAAATGGGTAGAAGTTGGGATAGGTCTAAGTCTAGTACGAACGGTATGCAATGTTATAGTTGTGGTAAGTCTAGACATTTTATAATGGACTATCCTAAGAAGAAAGGTAAGTCGAAAGAAAAGGTGGGAGATTAGGGGAATGGTACTACTGGGTCTAGTTATAACCCGAGTGAAGTTTATTAATAATAAATCTGATTATTGAATTTGCATCTGTGTAGAATTCCATCTGCATGAATTATTGCTTGATTCTGATGCATTGTTTTATATTATATGTTATTATGTTTGATGTGTATTTTTGTATGAATTTGTGAGAGATTTTATTACTATGTATAATATGTTACGTGCATAATGACTGGGACTATTATTGTGAGGATGGACACTGGGTGTGTTCTCACTTTAGTAGGTACATTAGCCAATAAGTATGGCAGCCTGTAATATGGAGTATAGACGCCTAAGGATGTATGGAGGTGTGGAAAATAACGTTTGGATCACGAGAGAGGTGATTAAATGTTTGGAATCCTCTATCTATTACAATTGTGATGTGAAAGAGTGACACCCCTATCACTTCTATTAGCTAGAGACCCATTATCTACCTAGGTTGAGAGATGTAAAGTAGTGATACAGAAATATTCCATAGACTTAGAATCTGTAGAGGTTTACCAGTTAGATATGATAAGTGACCAATCTAGTTAGCATGGCTGGTGTAACGCCCCAAATTTTATTTACTTAAATTTTTAAGTGTTATTGATATCATTTCATAAACATACTTGAAACGAAATTATTTATTTGGAAATTTAAACCCTTAATTTATTGGAACCTTAATATACTGAATTAAATAAACATAGTGTCATGAAATTAAAAACATTTATTGGAAATAAGGAAAAACACAAACTATCCTAACAAATTTATTGTTGAATTTTTCTTGAAAATTTTTATTTGGCAATCCACGCACTGCTCAGCCACCATCCACTTCGACCGATCCAGCCTAAAATGTTAAAATTTGAAGAAATGAGAAATTTAAACTCAATAGGATACATGCATTCAAACAATATAATAACTTTTTAAACATAAATTTGTAACATTCCATACCATCATTTCATCAAGAGCAATCGGAGATCAATTGAATGCTCTAACACATTTCTGTGCAAACAATTGAAAAAACTCGAAGGAGATCTCACATTTCATTTCATTAAGAGCCACAGGTTAATTAGCATTTCATAAAATAAATTACTTAAAAAAATTATAATATTGCAAGGACATATCAACTTGCACATAATATCCTAACTTGATTGATAATAGAATTGTTGGAAGAAAAGTAAGAAATTCATGTTCCCAAAACCTTTTTGCTATTGCCGTGTCTATATGCCAAGAAAATTGTCAAAAATATATTATATAATAAATCATGAGTTAACTAATGATTGCCAAGCAAAAATCAAAATTTTGGATACCTTGCGGATTTAAAGTTAATTCATAAGCTGCTTCGATGTGCACCTCAATCCCAAATTGCAATAGTTGTGTGTGTGTGTGTGTGTGTGTGTATATATATATACGGGTATAAATTTCACTTTAAAGAAAAAGTCTTTCAATTTATAAACATTTTGAATCCTAAATTCTTCTTTGCAATAAATATTTAGTAGACTTTTTCTTCCTATCAATCTTTCAAAAATTTTAATTTGTTGTTTTAATTGCTAAAAATATCTAACTAGTTTTACTGAAATTTCTTTTATTATTCTCTCTTATAATCTTTGCTCGTTGTTGTCTTTCTTTACAATATTTAAGATCTTCTATTAAGAAACTCCAACACTGAAAGATAGAGAGCTCAATGATTTGCTTCTTGATCAGTAAAGAGGGGTCACCTCTATTTCTATCTAGAATGGATAAAATATAGCTTCCTACAACGACTAATTTTCCTATCTCTCTATTTTCTAAATAAGTATTAATATATTGGTTAAAACTTTCCAATGAACAATTAAGTAAGGAGTGTAACTAAAGGCATAAAATATTAGAATTTTAAAACGATATGTTTGTAATAGCCTTTGAGTACTTTACTGTTCGGCAAATTAATTTCTTTAGACTTTTTTTTAACTCTCTCTTAGCTTTTTTCTTGACCTTTTAAAGAAGACTTAAGACTGTAGCCAAAAAGATTTTTATCATGTTTAAAAAGGCTTTAACAAATTTCCACAATTGGGACACAAATAGCTAACTTAACTCAGATGATTACTTTATCTTTTGGCCATGGAATCCAGAGTAAAGATGCTAAGAGTGTTAAAAATATATTTTTGAAACTGAAATAAAATACTATTTGTGAATAAATCAATTGTTTACTTGGTGTTTACCCTTTTAGGCCTTGCCAGAAAAATAACTAAAGTAAACAAAAATTATAAACAAGTGAAGATATAAAAAGAACTTACTTTAATTACGAAGTCTTTGAATTTACAATGATGTCTTTGAATTTGCAACGATGGTGGAGAGATTTTTTAGTACAAATGTGATAATGTGCTTTGTGCTTTCTTCGGTGTGTGTTTTTCTTTCGTGAGAAGTGTGAAAATTAATAGACGCTGATATATCACGTCTATCATATTAATGTTGTAAGTGTGCTATCAATATTTGAAGAATACTGTGCAAACTTTACAAGTGTGCGATCTAAAATCAAAGAAAAAACAAATTGTGTACAATTCTCCATATGAGTAATTAAAGAATGAATTATTTGAAAAGATACTTTTGACAACTTTTGTCTTCACGCTTGACTTTTCTTGAAATATGGGAATCAACTTTGCAGATATTTGAAATATGTTCAAAAGCTTTATCTTTACGCCTCTTCTTTTTGACTTCCTTGTATTGGTAATTAATTCTTTGTCTTTCTATCTCTTCTTTTTCAATTATTTATCTGTCCATCATTTCTGCCATGGCTTTTTCTAGTTCTGGATCCACCTCATTATCATTGCCATCAGATATGTATGCTTCCTCTCCAGTATTTGATAGAGTTTTTGTAAATTCGCCATTGATCTCTTGGAACGCCAGATATAAATTATTTCGTTCAACATTTGATATTAGAATTTTTTTCTGCTTTAGTTTTCATAGCAAGGTACTCTTGGCAGAAAATAACTCCGTTATTCCATTGAGCTGCTAATCTGAAATCATTATTTTGAACTTCCATCATGGCTGTGATTTTTGATATCCTTCTTTCATAATCAATATGTCTAATTTTTATTTTAATATTCGTCCTCGAAGAGGGTCTAAATCTTTTGGCTCCTTCATAAATTAATATACGATGATAATCTGGAATTACAACGCCATTATTTATATGAGGGGGTAGGAAATGAATTGAATCATTAAGGGATAGTCTTTTAGCTGATCAATAATCTGTTTAAGTTTCGATGGAAAAAATCGAAAAGATCTGTTTAATATGTATATAGTATTTATCATTTCAAACTGTAAAGCTAGGTAAAAAAGGTCTTCTTCTTTAAAGATTGTATAATAAAAGGAAATGGTTGGATAATCGTGTCTAAGAAATGCTGAATTTTAGACCGCATCGTATTTGAGACCATGTCTAAGGAAGTATCTGTTTTCATTATGATAATAACTTAAAATTTGAGCAAAATCTATAATTTCCTATACAATGAATTTCTTTATAAAACTTCAAACAATACCGGTGCAATCACCAATTTTCTGTTCTAATTCGTATAAAGTCTTTTCTTGTTCTGCAACTGTAGAATATGTTAGTTCAATAAGCCTTTCTATTTTATCAGAATTAATTTTTACTTGTAAAGGTGATGTCTTTAGAAATGGGTTTTTCAAGTGTATCTCTAGAACTAAATCTGTCTAAACTATTATGCAATTTAAGAATCTCATTTTGATATTTACTAATAGTTTGTTGGGATGAGGAAATTTGATCTTCAAGGAGTCACAGTCTTTCTTCTAAAGAATGCTTTCTAAGATTTAAATTTCTAACAACTTTGGTCATAATTTTACAACTATCACAAAGTTGTATTGATGACAAAGCTTGAGAAAGGGTTTGCATGGTCTGTCTAATTCTTTCGGATATATGAAAATTAAGTCCTATCATTTCTCTACAAAAATTTAAAGCTTCTTCAAGAGTATAAAATCCTTTGAAAAAAGGGTTGGGAAATCTTTCTACTTGTTGTAGTACTTTTGGCCAATAATTATATATACTAGGCTTTCTACATTTAATTACTGCAAAAAAACTAAATTTTTTGCTTTCTACTTTATTATGAATTTGTCTAAAATGGTTAGTTAGGGCATTTATGCTGTCTAATTTTTGTTTAGAGTCACGTGCCATCCAGTGATTATTCAGTAGGCAACGCTCCCTTTCTGGTAGTCTTTTCTAAATTATTTCCTCTTAATCAAAGATTAGATCCTTGAGGGACTACTCTCAGAGTGACATTCCTAAAGTTCATCATCCTTTGATCCATCTACACCATAAAGATAATAAGTAGGACAAATAATAACTTGCTTACTTAAATTATCTGCTAAAATATTATTTTTTTTGTCAATATGTTCTATATTAATTTTATAGCTACTTAATAGCTCATATAATTTCAACCATCTTTTATATCTTATCTTATCAAAATTTGTCTTTTTAATAAATTTTACTATAACTTCACAATCTGTCCTGATTGTAAATTCAGTGTTTAAAAATAATTTAAAACATTCTATACTATGTATGATGGCCATTATTTCATAATCTAATCTGGTTAAATATTTTCCTTTTATCTTGTATTTTTTGTTAGAATATCTACAAAAAAAATTTTATCACTATATTTATTTGGTTTGGAATATAAAACTCTTCCCCATCCTAATCACATTCATTTATTTCTATTATCTTATATTCACTATCTAATGGTAATCTAATGGTGGTAAATTTTTAACTTCTGCTTTTATCTTTTTAACTAATTCTATATTTGATTGATTAAAATATTTTTGTCCTTTACTAGACAATTTACTATACAATGATCATACTTTTCTTCCTAAATCTTCAATAAAATGTATAGCATAATTTAATATTCCTAAAAAGGCTTGTAATTTCTTGATTTCTTCAATTTTGTCTGAAAATTGTAAAATTGTTTGTATTATATGTGGCTGTAACTGAATCTTTCATTCTCATAAAATTATTCCTAAAAATTCAATTTTTTATTTATTTATGTCCATCTTCTATTTACTTATAATTAAATCATTTTCGATAAATTTATTCAAGGTTATCTCTAAATGTTTCATATGTTTTTTTTATAGTTTTTACTATGTACTAGAATATCATCTATATATACACAAAAAAATGGAAGAGAATTAAATATACTATCCATCTTTCTTTGAAAAATAGAGGGTGCATTTTTTAATCCAAAAGGCATGACTAACCATTCAAAATGTCCTAATGAAATAGTAAAAGCTGTCCAAGGAATAGAATCCTTTGCCACTTTTATTTGCCAAAATCCATATTTACAATCAAATTTAGAAAATATTTTGCTATTTTGTAATTTATTTATTAGCGTATTCTTAACTGGTATCTTATATTCATCTTCTACAGTATTGTCGTTTAATCTTTTATAATTTATAACCATTATTATTTTTCCTCTTTTTATTTCACTATGATTTCTTACCATAAAGACTGCTGATCTGTGTTGACTATTAGATGGTTTTATACTTTTAAATCTAATAATTCTTTAATCTGTATGCTAAATTCTTCAATATCTTGATTTGTATGTTTTATTTCTGTTATTCTAATTTTAATATTTTCATTTATTATTTCTACTTTAGTTTCTATTTTATTTTTATCCCAATGTTTTATAGGATCTTCTCCTATTATTTAAATCTGTTCAGCTAGTTCTAAATTTTTTTCTATACTATCTATTTTAGAAGATGTTTTGTTAAAAATTATTAATTCTTTATTTCTTGGTATTAATATATGTTTTTAAAGTTTCTAAAGATAAGTTATCTAAAAATTCTACATTTTATTCAATTTCTGGATCTGATTTTGGTTCTGGTAAGGGTCCACCACGCTTAGCTTGCAACTCTGATGATTCTATAGTATTAATAATAGAAGTGTCTTTTCCAAAAATTATGACATCAGGAGTAATTGTTAAACTTCCATTTCTACTAAGCAAGAATTTTATTCTTATAACAAATTCATCTTTTATCAATGCGCTAACTAATGTAGTCATTAAACTATACTGTCTTTCTTGAAATTTAATCTTACAATCATCAAAAAGTCTCTCTTCGAATCCCATTTTACTACCGTCCATTTGACTTCCTCTTATTTTATATTCTAATTTTTGTCTACAATCTTCTGACACTAAATTTTTTCTGATTATATTAAATGTACAACCCGTGTCTATTAATACTATCAAATTTAATTTTATCATTTTGTTTAACTATACTTCTATAGCTATTCTGATGCTTTTTGTTGCCTTTATCTAGATATTTGACAAATTATTTCTTCCTGATTTTCTATTTCCAAATAATTATTTTCTGTATAATTATCTATAGACTGTTTTCCTTTTATTTCTAGATTTCTAATCCTATATTGTATTTCTCCTAATGTTTCGTGTATTTTAACTATTCTAATTTTTCTATACTTTCACTATAGTCTTTATTTTTATTATTATTTATTTCTTCTTTAATCTCTAAACAATTATTGCATTGAATTTCTAGACAATTCTTACTCTGATTTCTATTTTTGTGTCCTGGGTATATTTTGCCTAATTTACATTTATCCATCATTGATCATTGTCCTTTAATTCATTCATGGATACATTTTTGTTCTATATTCATCATCTTTATATCTAAAACTGAAAAATCTAGTTCCTCTAAACTATCATAACTGTCTTCAGAATTACTTGTTATTTCTAAATTATATATATATATATATATATATATATTAGTTAGTAGGAATAATTTAAGGATTTAAATAAGTTAATCGTATATAAAAAATGGGTCTTATTAATTAACTAGCACCGATTATACCTAATTAGATGTCGTTAGATTTGAAATAAGGACTTTGCCCATATATATATTACTAAGTAAACAACATTTTTAATACTAAGGCAAAATTTGTTCCTTCAAAATAAAATGTGAATGACCTTCCAATTAAAGGGGACATCAATACAGATAATTCCCGAAATCCAACTAACATAATCCAATCCCCAATTTGCTAAAACAAATATGGTAAATCATAAATAAAATAAAAAATGATCACATAAATTACTATTAGATAATTGATAAAATTTCTTGATATAAAAATTCTCATGATCACTAAAGTCAAAATTATAATTTAATTTAGAAGAAATTGAAAAAATACTATTAGTATAATAACGTAATTAAATTTAAAATTTGACATGCATGCATTACATTTAAGTGCAACAATTGCTCAAAAAAAATGGGGGCACGTGACGTCGTTGAAACATCTTTGGACCACCCATCGCATTAATCATAATTAACTCCAAACTTAAAATAAACTTGTGTGCATATTGAAATTAAGTTTAATATGTATGCAAGTAGAACAATTAAGTTTATTCTATAAGATTTTAAGGGCGTTAAAGGTGGCAATAAGAGGAGAAATACGTTCTCTAAATATGAGCCACATGGAATGTGGTAGGATAATTGTGATGAGATCTTTTCTTGGGGGTCATTTATGCATTGGTTATATATGTTGGCCTTTTACTTAATTAACTTAGTGTTAATTCGGTGTTCTTTGCATGTTGAAAAGATATGTGTATTATCCTACGATGTGTATTTGTCGCATGTTTTAAACCTATGTGTTATTACGTGCTCTTGATTGATTATTATATATCTAATTGTGTTGGGGTTCTTGATCTTAACCTTTGATGAGTACATGAAACAATTATGGTGTTTCGGGTCAAAAACACAAGAAATGTGATTTCTATTTTTATTTGATTATCTTGATTAAACAAGTATAAACTTGGTGTTGTTTACTTACAGATTCATTGGTATCAGGGTGAAGATTTGTCGAGTTTTGATCCAATAAATTCGGACAATGATGTTAAAACAGGTTGAATTAATTATATCAACCCCACAGTTGATTGGCTCGACCCAAAAATAGATTGGGCAACTAGAAGCAACTATTAATTTGTGTTGTTCATGGTCCATTCATTAGTTGGACGTTCCTTTATGAGTTAGTTCACTACCCCTTTCATTTGTTGGCCCATCTCATGCATAGTTACTCGGCCAAATTGTGTTTAGCCCATTTATTGGTTCCACCCTAAAACTATAAATTGGCCCTTTATCTTGAGTGGAAGCCGGGTGTTGCAATAGTTTGTGAGAATAGAGATTAACTGTGTCTTGTAAAATTGCTTGAGCTTTTCAACCTAATTGCTACCTTCTTTCTTCTTCTCCTCCATGGTTAATTGCATCAACATTTTATCCTTTGTGGGTATTGTTACAAGAGGGCAAACAAAGTGAAATTTGGTTTGGGCTGAGAATCAGCATTTCGGTATTGAAAATGAACCCAATTTGTGCACACGAATACAAGTTCTTGGTGTAATTTCTGCGACAGGAATTAGTGTTGAACATCTTGATTTATGTTCTATTATTAGGAAGAATTTAATTTCTGGTCCCATTCTTAGTAAGAAAGATTTCAAAATGGTCTTTAACTTAAACAAAGTAGTACTTACTAAGAGGGCATGTGTGAAGGAAAGGGTATTTACTAGATGGTTTGTATAAGGCTAATATTTTCTGTTGTGGATAATAAGTCCAAATTTATGTCCTCATACATTATAAATAAGATTTATTATTGTCTTGACTTGTTTGAGTCTTTAGTTTCATGGAACAACAAATTGGAACGTGTTAATCGTAATTTCTTAAGAAAATTGGTAGGTTTATGTCTTGTACCTAAACTTAAAACACAAAATAAACATAAATGCGAGATTCCTTTTAAAGTTAAGCCATTGTTTGACAAACCATTAAAACAAAATTCCTTTTTTTCCCTTAAACTCATTTTCAACTACAATTCTTATAAAATATTTTGTCCGTAAACCAATTTTTTTTTCTGTTTTTTAATTACACATTCTCCAAAAAATCATTATTCCAAAACTCATTTTTCATATTAAAAGAGAGAGAGAGAGAGAGAGAGAGAGAGAAAGAATGGTTGTCAAGCAAGAGCTGATTTTGCTAAGTAACATTTAGTTCAATTGAAAGAAGTAGCAAACATTTAAGCTTAATACATAGTGCTATATACGTGATTTGAATTTGTTCAAAGATGAGAGTTGTTGAAAAATATTTTCTCACATTTATGAATAATTAGTACTGTTATCTATACTTATTAAATAATAAAGACAAGGCTTTGTATATATTTGTAAGTTATAACAATGAAGTTGAAAGTCAATTTGATAAGTCAATCAAGGTATAGATATTCAATGGAAGCAGAGAATGTGATTTGTTAGCTTTTGACGGATTATGTGCTAAGTTTGGTATCATTCACCAAACAATTATTCCGTACACACCTAACAAAATAATGTTATTGAGAGGAAAAATGAAATTTTAGAATACATGATGAATGTTATGCCTATAAGTTTTGGATAACCTCAAAACTTGTGGGAAAGCAAGTTTAACAGTTAACTTTTATTTAAATAGAGTTCTCCACAAGAAAAAAGTTAAAATACATTATAATATGTGAAAAAGGTATAATATCTTCTTATAAACACTTAAAAGTGTGGAGATGTCTAGTAAAAATTATTATTTCCTTCTAAAATAATTAAGTTACGTCCTTAAACAATTGACTATGTTATCTCGATTATACGATGAACTGTAATACTTCCAAAAAATTTTCTTATAAATCTGGTAAAAGTGTCATATATGTACATACAATTATTAAATTAGAGATGTTGAATTCTTTGAAGATGTATTTTTAAGAAAAGAGATATTTCTGAAATACATTGCTTTTGAAAAGTAATAGATAATTTGACCTAAGAAAAAGTAAGATAGTTAAGCTTGTTAAATCCTTTTATCCAAACTTTATATCACGATTAAGTTTTAAAGATTCTTTGACTAGCTAATAATCTTTACATTGGAAGAAGGTTGTAAATTGAAAAATTGAATTCATTTTAAGTAATAATACTTGGCCATTGGTTGACCTTCCAGTTGGAACAAAACCAATTCGATTTAAATGGACTTTTACAAGAAACCGGACTTTCAATAGATAAGTTTAAGGTTAGACTTGTAGCCAAACATTATCATCAAAACAAAAGTCTTAATTTCTTTGACACTTACTCACTGGTATGAAGAAAACTTGTTATACGGTCAATTGCAACTGGAATCTTGTTTTACTCGCAAATAAATGTTAACACTACACTTTACACGGTGAATTAAATTAGGAAGATTATATGGAATAATCATAAGGTATCAAAGTTTATTGGGATAAACATATAGATTAGTTTGTCTACATGTGGATCACATGCTCGTACTAGGCAGGGTTGAACCTAAGATTTTGGGTGCTTGTACGAAAAATAAATAAATTAATGTACATCTTTCATTTAATTAAGACACACACATACAAAAAGAAATTATTGTATTAATTCTTGTGTCTTTTTCTTTAAATATTGTGTCATTTATCTCTTTAAGTATTGGTGATCGCTAAGCACCAATGATATCTCACACAAATTCATGAGTGGATAATTAGTTTAATTCAAATATTGAAATCCACCATAAACATATTCACCAATGAAATGATATGCTATGTTATCGGTGCTTAGTATTACAAGCATGAAAAATATTTATAAAGATTTAGATTATAAATAAATAGAAATAAGCCATTGATACGTTGATAGTACTTATAAATTCTTCAAAATATATGGATAAAAAATGAATTGAGTGTTTATAAATACATGCCAAACACAGATTTACTTCTAAACGACAGTTACATGATACATTAATTAACTGATAGTAAATTTAGTCATTGTTTGAGATCCATTAAAATTTTAATGCGTTTGTTTTTAATCACACATTTTCAATAAAATAATATTACAGGTAAAACCAAAACTTTTATTATTTTTTAATCACATATTCTCCAAATAATTACTATTCCAAAATATATATATATGTATATTTTTTTTTCAAAATCTTATTAAGTGTCTATTTGAGCCCCATTTTTGGCTAAAAATGCATTTTTGAAATTGTAAATTAATGGAGAATTTGGAGTTAAAAAATAAGGAAAATTTTTAAATTTAAGTGTAATATTAATGTATTGAAAAATATGTGGTTGAAAAGACGAGAGGGAAAAATATTTTTTGAAAATAATGGGAATAAAAAAATGGCTAAGCCATTATTTGAGTTTCATTTTATCAAAAATTTATTGTTTCAAAACTCATTTTAACTGCACATTCTCCAATAAAATAATTTTACACGTAAATTGAAAAAAAAATTTAAACTTTTTTTAACCACATATTTTTCAAAAAAATATTATTGCAAAATACATTCTTCTCCTCAAAATGGGGCTCAAACAAAGCCTAAAATGAAGCCCAAATAAAGACTTATTTTGGATATCGAAAAAATTAAATCTATTAAATAAATGTCACGCTTAGAAATATATTTATGACAATTTAATAATTACAATATGATTGGGGTAGTAGCAAAATATTTTATTAAGTTTTTATACTGAATTATTTAACTTTTAGGACATATTGTTTTCAATGTTTATACGAACTTTGAATTGTATAGTTTAATATGATATGTAATATTATTAAGAAATAAATCTCGCATCGAACTGCTTAATAATGTTGACATACTAAAACAGAATTTTTAAGTCTTAAGACATATAATAAATTAGAAAATAAAAAGCACTATATTATGATTAGTCAATGTTTGGTACGGATTGAAATTTAGATTATAATATAAATCAAATTCAATAATTAATTTTAACCAAATATTACATAGATCAACAACTTTCACCACATGTTTCACTTTTATCAAAATTTAATAAAAATCTAATTTTAATCCTCATCAAACAAGGGGCTTAGCAAATAATATTATTTCAAATTCTTCAACCGTAATTGTTGATATTTCTAGTCTCTGGTATCTATCGCCAATGAAACAAAGCTACTCGTACAAGGAAGCTTGACAATGTTGCCTTACAATGCGAGCTCAAGGGAGAAAAAGAATAAAAAAATAAAATAAAACTTGACAAATCTTTGACAACAATAATTGACTTTGCTACAGGAACTACAATAATGGCGGCAAAATGAAAATTGTAAGAGAAAACACCCATTTTCCTCTCGTTCAGAATTAGACATACACGACAAATACCCAAAATTTCTCCTCCACATTGGACGACATCGTTGGACACTCACCTTCCCGGCGACGGCATACCCATCCGGCGTGAGCCCACCATTTACAGAACATTATCTACACAAAAAAATCCAAAACTATTTGCCGACACTGTACAACACCTATTTTTTGTGCACATTCCCGACGAAGACGTACCCACCCAGCTTAAGCCTACCATTTAGAGATGCATTCCAACATTTCCCCCAATAATACAGCCAATTTTGGAGACAAACGCTGTAGCTCTGATTGACTTTGGTATGGGAGATTACCATTTCATCAACCTAGATTTTATATCTCCTTCAACAAGTCTAGAGAGGTGCAACCTCAAAACCTCGATGAAAACCATAGATGATTTTGTCATAAAAAAGAAAAAAAAATTATGTGAAGATATTTGTCATGAAATTCGATATTACCACTTGCTAATGTTAAATCCCTGCCATGTCACTTGCTAATGTTGAATCCTGACTGCATTAATTTGTAGCCAACGATTTTCGTATTATCCACCAATGTTGAAAAATAAGAAAAATCGAATATTATTTATTATTACATTTTTTGATGCAAAAATGAAAGTCTACATTTTTTCATAATTTGCATCTTTCAAGTGACTTTGAGGTTATTGTTTTTTGAATGGGACATATAATTTTGACGCAGGCTGTGAAATTATGGAAGCAGTGGAAGATGATTTAAGATTGGAATTGGAGAATGCGATTGTGGAAGAGAATATGAGCGTATGTGTGGATAAAACGAGAGGAGGAGATGGTGTGATTGTGTCTGAGGTAGGTATGAAGTTCAATGACGAAAATAAAGTTTTTGATTTCTATAAGAGATATGCTTATGAGGTTGGTTTCCCAGTCAGGAAAAGGAATTCGAAGAAAGATGATGATGGAGTTCTGCAATATGTGACGTTGACATGTAGTCGTGAAGGACCATGAAGCAGTTCCATGAGCGGTTCTTTGAAGCCACAACCAATAATGCAGACATGTTGTCAGGCCAAGATCTCTGCAGCTTTTGATTATCATGATTTCTGGGTAATTAGAATAGTATACCTCGACCACAATCATAAGACAAGTCCTTCGAAATCGAGGTTGTATCGATACAGTCAAGAAATAAGCGCACATGTGAAACAGAAGATTGAAGTGAATGATATGGCAGAGATTTCGTTGTACAAAAGTTTCAACTCTGTAGTTGTTAAAGCAGGAGGTTATGAGAATCTGACTTGTGTGGAAAAGAACTGTAGGAACTATATCGAAAAAGTGAGACGATTAAAACTTGGGGAGGGATATGTTACAACAATACAGTCTTACTTTTCAGAAATGTAAGCACGGTGCTCGAGATTTTACTTCAGCATTGATCTAGACGAAGATTCGAGGTAAAATATATTTTGGGTAGACAATCGTTATCGCCAAGCATATTATCGTCAAGCATATAAGGAGTTCAGGGACGTTGTGATGTTCGATACAACGTACATCACTAATAAATACGACATGCCGTTTGCCCCATTTGTTGGCGTGAATCACCACGGACAATCAACACTGCTTGGTTATGGTTAGTTATCAAATGAGAACACAGATACTTTTGTTTGGCTGTTTAGGACATAAATTAAGTGTATACACGATCAAGCTCTACGTAGAATAATAACCGATCAAGACAGGGCTATGAAGAATGCAATACAAATAGTTTTCCCTAAATGAAGCATAGATGGTGTTTATGGCACATTCTAAAGAAGTTACTAGAAAAGTTTGGTTACCATGTGGATAAGGATTTGATATTTTTGGCTATACATGTATTGGTGTATGATTCGTAGAATGTTGAAAAATTTGTGGCCGATTATAAAATAATGATGGATAAATATAAGTTGCAAGATAGTGAATGGTTGTCGATTATTTACGAAAATAGAGGTCGATAGGTTCCTTGCTTTCTAAAAAATCATTCTGGGCTGGAATGTCAATGACACAACAATCCAAAAGAGTATGAATGCATTTTTTTATGGATATGTGCACTCAAAAAGGTCACTGAAGCAATTTGTGTAATAGTATGAACGTGCACTATGGAACAAGGTTGAAAAAGAGTTCCAAACTGATTTCAAGTCATTCTCTCAAATGGTTTTGTGTGCAACAACGTATGAAATTGAGAAGCAATTTCAAGCAGTATACACGATTTTAAAATTGAGGGAAGTGCAAGCAGAGTTCACGGGGAAGGTATATTGTGACATCATATCTATCGCAGATGGTTGTTCGGGGACGACCTACGAGGTACACAACAATGTGCTATGCGGCGATCGACGGAAAAGAAAAACATTTGTAGTGACATTTAATAGAGAGAATTGTGAAATTCTCTACAGCTGTCACTTGTTTGAGTTCCGGGGATTATTTGAAGGCATGCAATCATAGTACTCATCCGTAATGACGTTACTGTACTCCAGGATAGGTATATACTGCGAGGATGGAGGAGGGATGTTAGTAGAGCACACACCAAGGTCGCTGTTAACGACGATGGGTTGGTCAGCACTCCCAGACAGTTGTGTTATGATAAAATGTATCAGGCTTTCGCTACCATTGTAGACCTAGCCGCAGAAGATGAAGGTCGGACCCATGTGATAATGGAATGGATAGGAGTTCAATAGAAAGAACTTATGAGTTCGAGGTCGATCACCAGAAGCAATGTCCTACCGCAACGTACTACTCAAGTGTCCTTGAACTTCACAGGTTCACAACAAAATATAAGTTGCTCGGTATTGGACCCTAAAGCAGTGAACAAGAAGGGTGTACCTAATAGACTTCAGAGAAATGGCCCATTAGAGTCGACGTCAAAGAAACCAACGTTCAGTGCACATGTTTCCTTTCTCAAGTGAAACGGATTCCTAACATTATATCTCATTCTTTCGACTGCACATGCAGGCTTCATCGACATCATCGAAAGGAAAAAGACCAACTGTGAGGCGTGCTTGTCCACCAGATGGTACATCGTACATTCAGGCTTATCAACAACAACAATCTTCGATGCCCACACCGTTCTCCTATTCACATCTATTGTTGGTTAGTAATTTAAATTTATCTCATTCGTATGATTGTTGTGTCATTTGCGCTTTCTTATGATGATGTAGGGTGACCATGAAAGCCAAGTGTTTGCACAACAATTATCGACTTCTACATTGATCCATCCGTAGTCTACCCATCCAATATTCAATTCTCAAGGTACGCATTTATATTAAACCACGTTCCTTTTTTAATCCAAATTTGTGTGCACAGATTAATGTTGTCTTTTACAATAGGTCATGCACATCCTTACTACTATCCACAGTTATGGCATCAAGATGGCAATGAGTTTGATCCAGTTTAATGCATTCAAGAATCAAATGGAATTTCTGTGGTGTTGACTGCTAGTGTTGAATGTTGCATTTGGATATTTTGAATATAATCCCTAAAGCAGTGGAGAGTTAGGAGAAAATTCCTCCAATTATATGTAAACAAATTTCCACTTCAAGAGATTTTGATATGGAGATGTGCTATGAAAAAGTTCCTCCAATTATATGTAAAAATAAAAAATAAAAAAAATTCATGCATTCTGAAGCAGTCACTGCTAAATATTTTCCAGATCAAATTATAAATGAAAGTTCTATATTGATTCAACTACAGATATTTGCTTATTTATAGGAAATTGCTAGAAAACAAAAACTATATGATTGGTGGTGATATCACAAATTTGATGCCCAAGCTATATATAATCTTCTCATGTCATGAGGAGCTCCAGCAGACTACTTTGAGTTCGAGGAAGTGACCATAACCAAGGAATCTCCATTACTTGCTCATGTTGGAATTTTTTATTTTTTATCTTTGGCATCATGCGTTTCATTTTTCTGGGGGACATTTTGGCATGAACACTAATTCATATTTTTACTCGTCTAGGAATCTGTGTTTAGGAAATTCCTTGTGTAATGCAATTTTACTTTTGTTAAGTAACCATGTGCTATAAGATTTCTATAGATTTGTCATGTTGAAATTGAAGTATAATTCTCACAATTTCAGAAATGATACCAAACCAAGGTTTCAACGTGCACACAATTCCATCCATTACACTCACACAACAAAAGGCATTACATTACGATAATGTTGTTCAAACTACAAAATCTCCAAACTAACATTGATTCTGCTTACACATAAACATAAGATTTGAAATAACTAAGCAAAAATCCTCCGCCAATCAAATTGGCCCCTTGCCCTTGGTGTTCCATTCGGTGCTTGATTTTCCCATACGGATCGTCATGTTCACAGAAATATGGAGTTCTTGTTCATCATTTAGCCAAACTTGCAACTGAAACATGCGGGACATATCCTCAACTGATTCGATCGGATCCGACTTTAGCAACATAACACCAACGTTCTTGGCTTCGCCGCTTGATTCCTCTTCTTTGCACCACATTTATGACTGCAACATTTGAAGAATTCACCTTTGTCAGCTGTAGCCTTTTCTACCTCAAAGCACTTCTAAAAACCTTGATCACAATTTGGGCATCAGACTTTTATCGGGCATTCGATAAAAAAGTGAGCCTTACTCCTGCAACTGTGACATACTCCAGAGTTCTTTCCTGGCATTCTAATACGGGATTCAGACACTCATCACGCTAACAAAAAAAATTTTAACTACATATTTTATGTTAAAATTTTTTTTTTGTATAAATTCTAATATGTTTTTTGTCAAGACATGCACTCATCACGCTAACAAAAAATTTATACAATAGTCGACACACACAATATCCTTCTCCATGCATAAAAATTCGAACAAACCAAGCAATTCTTCAAGAGCCACTTGTATGGAAAAACATAGATATTATAAAAGTCCAGAACCCAAAATCATCAAAAGACAACAAAAATTCTCAAAAGTTCAACTGACCCAGATTTTATTAAAGAAGAACAATATACCTCGAATGCTAGTGTGAAGAACATCAAACGGAACCTTAAAGTTGTTTAAACAACGTACCTTCCTGTCAAGCCACTTTCCTTAGTATTTGGATCGAATTGATACTTCAAATCTGAGAAGAAAAAACGTGATAGCCAGACTTGTGTGGAGACGGTAATAATTTTCTAGCTTTGTCTGCGACGAGAAAGCTAGAGGTATCTGCGACGAGAAAGCTAGAGGTGATGTGTGCACCGGGTTTGGGGACTACTGTGATTTGGAAAGATAAGTAGCCATTTACCAAAATTGGGGAGAAATTAGAGAGAGGGTTTTTTCCTTTTGCTACTGGTAAGAGTGAAGTGTTTATACAGGTTAAATTTATTTTACTTTTGAATTGTATTTATTTTGTCAATTTTCCTTTTTTGCCCCTTGACAGCTCACATTGTAACCAAACATTGTCAAGCCACATTGTACGAGTAGCTTTGTTGATCACCAACAACCGTTTGATTGCATGTCTTTTGAAAACAATTGTCAGGGATAGGCAATATTGGCCTCTAGTAGCCTGCTTAAATGCCTACGACCAATATAACAAACTAATAAATGTTGCACCAAGCCAAATTTAAGCTTTGTTTAATAGAGATTAAAATAAGTCAATAATTTTAACTACATATTTTATGGGAGGTTTATTGGCACAATACCCTCATCGTATGGACCTACTGCCAAATATCACCTACCTTTTCAAATTGACTGAAACTCATCTCCCATATGACCTTCGAGGTGTGAAAGACCCTATTTTCTTTTATTTTCTCAATAAAATTTTGTAAAATGATGAATGTATCCTCTTATTTAATTTTTTTTTAAAAAGAGACTTAATGCAATTGTAGTGCCAAAATCTTTAAAATATATAAATGAGCCCCAAATAAATAATTAAAAATATAAAAATCCCTTTAATTTTTTGGTTGCTCAGCCATTTCTACCTCAAACTCCGCATCAGGTTGTGGTGGCCCCTCCTTCCCAATGGTTTTCTCTACCACCGATACATTAGTTATCACAACCTCTTCAGTTATAGCCACAGCTACAACCAAAATCTCAATAACATATTTCTTTATTCCTTTAGACATATTTATACAATTAGAGAAAATAAACAAGAAATTTTTGTATTAAGGCAATTGAAAAAATTAAATAAAAAATTCTTGGATTTATGACGATCGATTCAAGCAAAGTGTGGGGGATTCATATGGAGGCGTGAGGGCGTAATAGTCTGTATTGCCAGCTCGATATCACTTTTTGTAGTGGGGTTCATGAAATAAAGCATGTCTAGACGGTGCCTAGACATGAGGTGTGGACAGAACGTTTTACCTCGAATTAAGGAATCAACAACTAAGTTGAACACTTAATGTGCGCCTAGGGGCATTTTATTAAATCATTTTTTTAATTTTCAAAAAATCTTTTATTTAACTTTAGTTTATTGATTTTTTTCATTTTTTTTAAAAGACTTTTGTTTTACTTTAGTTTCAAATTTTTAAATGACTGTACTGGTACAAAAGTCAAAAATAATTTTATTAGATAAAGATTTAGATAAAATTTAAGTTATGATGCTATCTATATTATGTAATTATAATTTTGAAACTTATTATTTTGTTGAAAACTATGAAAGTATGTATGAAATTCCTATAAATTTGTTAAATGAGACTTGTCTAGTTGAAAGTTGAAATTATGAAAAATAGTCTAATTTTTATATTTCAAAAACTTGAAAATTATATGATTGACTAATTGTATGAATTATTAAGTAAATATATTATTTTATAATTTTAGATATTTGATATGTATTAAAAAAAAATTCAGAATGGGCAAGAAAACTTAAAGCCTAACCTCTATGTCTAATCACGTCTTACGCTTTTTAAAACAGTGATTCAAAGTTTCAAACAACTAAACTTGATTATCCTACTATTTGTTGGGCAATTTCACTTATTGTAAGAATAAATTTAACAATCCAAACAACTAACTAGAATGATTAAATATGCAAGTAGATCGTCAAAGCAAAACAGGAGAACACAACACCAAATTTTTACGTGGAAGAAACCCTCCAATATAGAGGGAGAAAAACTACAGGGCAATGCCGGCCTAATCCACTATAATTAATATAGATTACAATATTTAAGTTTATGCCTCAAAACTTGAATTCTCAACAAATTGAAAATTCAACGACAATCAACCTCTATGACAACAAATAATCTCACCATAAAACACCAATTTGATGAAACTTGTGATATACCTATTTTGAATAATACATATCTAGAGTACCCAAAATAAACATTAGAGAAATCTACAATTTGTACTATGTAGAGAAGAAAAACCCGTGTGAATCCATACCCAAAAGATTGAAAGAAAAAATCATTTTTCATTTCCCCTTTTTTCATCTTTTCTGCCACATAGCTAGCCCTCATTTTTCCAATTGTGCAGCCCTTTTCATGTAGTAGCCCCCAAAAATTTTTCTCTAAATATGCAGCCACTTTTCTTTGTCTCTGAATTTAGTCCCTGTTTATATATATATATATATATATATATATATAATATAACGAGGATTGGGCTTCAAACCTAAATCTTGCAGAAACCTTTTCATCCAAAGCATTTCATTTGCTGCTTCAGTTGCTACAATATACTCAGCCTCAGTTCTAGATAAGGCAACACACTTTTATAATTTTGATTGTCATGAGACAGCTTCCCCTGCAAAGGTGACCAAATATCCTGAAGTTGATTTTCTACCATCAAGATCACCAGCCATATTTGCATCTATAAAGCCCTCCAAAACTGATTTTGAACCTTCAAAAGTTAAGCAAATCTTTGAAGTACCTCCTAAGTATCTAAAAATTCATTTCACAACCTCTCAATAACTTTTACCAGGATTAATAAGAAACCTGCTGACTATTCCAACTGCATGAGCAATGTATGGTCGTGTACAAAACATGGCATATATCAACTCCCAACAGTAGATGAGTAAGGAATCTTTGTCATTATTTCTTTATCTTCCTTCTTAGAAGGATAAGTCACCTTACTCAGTTTGAAGTGAATATCAAGTGGTGTTCCAACTGGTTTAGCATTCTTCATGTTAAACATTTCTAGCACTCTTTCTGTATATTTCTCTTATGATAACTATAACATTCCGACTTTTCTATCACGATGAATATGCATCCTCAAAATTTGCCTTGATGGTCCAAGATCCTTCATGTCAAACGATTTGAACAAATCTACCTTCAAACTTCGAAATAACTGTACATCTTGTCCCACTATTAATATATCATCTGCATATAGCAAAAGGATGACGAAGTTACCATCATGGAATTCTCTGGCATAAACACAATGATCTGCATCTGTCCTGGTATAACCATGACCCACCATAAAGGAATCAAACTTTTTATACTACTGTCTTAGAGTCTGTTTTAGTCCGTACAAACTCTTTTTTAACCTACAAACAATATTTTTTTCCTCTTGCTTCAAATCCCACTGGCTGAACCCCCATGGAGAAAAGCGATCTTCACATCTAACTGATACTCAAGGTCTAAACTGGCTATTAAACCCAAAACTACTTGAATGGAAGTCATTTTGACATCAGGAGAGAATATCTCATCAAAGTCAATCCCTTTCTTCTAATTGAAACCCTTCATCACCAATCGAGCTTTATTCTTCACTAGCTTTTCACCATCTTTCTTTGGTTTGAACACCCATTTATTTTTCAATGCCTTTTTACCTTTAGAAAGCTCTACTAACTCATAAGTGTTACTTTTCCAAAGAATTCATCTTGTCCTGTATAGCTTTCACCCAATTTTGTCATCCTTATGAGATTGTACCTCCTGAAAGCATTCTGGCTTTTCCTCATCAGTTACCAACATATAATTTGATACACGATACCTAGTTGATGGGTAATGCTCCCTAGTAGATATTCTAATATAGTAGGTTGCCCCCCCTACTCAACATCCTTTAGATCATGCTTATCAACCCTTGCTGGCTCATTAGCATGACTGTCAACGTATATTTCTACCTCCTGAGTGGCACTGTTTGAAGGCAAAGAAACAAGTATAAGGTTAGTGACACCCTCATCAACACGTCTTTGAACCCCAAATTTCTCGAAATCTATTAACTTTTGATTTTCATGAAAGATCACATCTCTACTTCTGATTATCTTTTTCTTTTATAGATCCCATAATTTATAACCAAATTCTGCATCTCCGTAGGCAACAAAAATACAAGGACTAGCTTTATCATGTAGTTTCAACCATTGTTCCTCAGGCACATGTGACCAATGTGACCACAAATATCAGAATAAATCAAATCTAAAATATTAGACTTTCTACTAGAGGATTTTTGAAAGGAAACTCTATGCTGTTTACCAAGTAAATAATAATCACATGAATTTAATGATGTACATTTGGTAAAAAGAATGATGGACTTCTTTGCCAAAATCTGTAATCCTTCTCACTTATGTGAGTCAGCCACTTGTGCCACAAGTGTAGCAATCACTTTCAATTGCATTCATCGTTTCACTATACACCTTTACTTGTGTCTTATAAAGTGTTCAATAAACCTTCCCTCTAGCAATTACCATCGACCCTTTTGTTAATTTTCATCTTTCGCTACCAAAATAACTATCATACCCTGCTTCATCAAAAGGCATGTGTAGATAGCAAATTCAGACGCATGTCGGGAACATATCACACATTCTTCAATGTCAAGCTGCATCTAATATTGTCTAAAGACAGATATCACCAATTCTCATAATGCTGACAAAACTGTCATTATCCATCTTCATCCTGCCAAAGTAATCTGTTTTGTAAGAAGTGAAGAACTCTCGTCTTGGAGTAACATGGTAAGAAGCCCCTGAGTCAATAATCATTCAACAAATGAATCTGCAACATGACAACACTGCTAATCTTCAACGTAAAAAACTGCTACCACTACTTCCTCATCTGAAGCGCAAACTGCTGTATTTTGATCCATCTTCTTATGATTTTTCTCCTCTTTCAATTTATTTTTCAAGACATGCAATGTTCTTTATATGACCCTCTTTGTCACAAAAAAAATATTTGACATTTTCTCTTGCCTTTATTTGACTATTGAAGTTACCATGTCCCTTAGGACCTTTACTTTTACTCCTTCCTTTGTTCTCTGTAATAAGAGCATATGCATCATTCTTACCCAAGTCTTTCCTTCTTATTTCTTCATTAAACAAACTTTTTTTAATTAGAGTAAGTTCAAGTACACCATTCGGAGTAGAGTCACTAAGTGATACTACCAAAATCTCCTAAATATCAGACAATGAACTCAAAAATAATAGCGCTAGCATCTTATCATCTAACACTATTTTCATTGTTGTCAACTGATTTACCAAGTCTTAGAATTCACTCAAATGCTCAGCAACGAATTTTCCCTCCTTTAACTTCAGATTTACAAGCTTTCTAATAGCAAAAGCTTTATTTTGAGCAGTTTTCCTCTGATAGAGACTCTCCAATTTTTCCCAAAGGCTATGAGCATTTGTCTCTTGAGATATATAATGGAATACATTAAGGCCAACCCACTGTCTAATATATCCAATAGCTTTCTTGTTCATCGTCTTCCAGACACTATCATGCATATTGCTTGGCTTAACACTATCGTCTTCAATAGGTTTGTGTAAATCCTTACAATAAAGAATAATTTGAAGCCAATAATTTAATCATAGTGTTTGAAGTATTCTCCATTTACTTTTGCAATAGAACCACACCCACACAACCTAGCTCTGATACCACTTTCTTGGGCAATTTCACTTATTGTAAGAATAAATTTAACAATCTAAGCAACTAATTAGAGTGATTAAATATGCAAATAGATGATCAAAGCAAAATAGGAGAACACAACACCAAATTTTTACATGAAAATACTCTCCGGTGTAGAGGAAAAAAAACTACAGGCAACTCTGGCCAAATCCACTATAATAAATATAACCCCCGTTTGGCAGTAAATTTTCACCCCAAAAAAGCAAGAGAAGGAGAAATGTGTATCTTCTTGCATTGATACTCCAGAATAACATAGACATTGTCGAGGCTCTGCAAATTGATGAATTGGGCCCAATTTTTCGAATAAAATGAGGATCGAAAAATGTGACGACGATGGAAGCAATGGTAGTAGAAGAGCGGTTAGGTAGCATAGAGAAGGATTTTATTTTATTTTATTTTCATTTTTTCATTTTTTTTTTTTGGGATTCATTTATACTCTTTTGAAAATTGAGTCTACAGTAGAAATTAATTTTTTGTTTTATTCAAATAGAAGAGTATATTTGTCATTTTACAAAGTTTTATTGAGAAAATTGGATCCTTTACGCCTCAAAGGTGGATTTTTCAGCCAATTTGAAAAGGTAGAAGGTAATTGGCAATGAGGCCATACGGTAGGATTATTGCAGCAATAAACTTTTACGGGATTGACAAATTTTTAACGACACATATTAACTTTTGTCAAAATTTATTAAAAATTTGATTTTAATCCTCACCAAACAATGGCTTAGTCTAATTTTTATTTTATTTTTTGTTATTAAGATGTTTGAAATGATTGATGGGCAGTGAATACGATGTTAATGAGAATCATTCTAATCAGGTAATCAGACAACAGCGAACGTACCTAAAAACAACAAACCAATACAAATCAAGACTTTACTGGTAAAGAATTTGGCCTGCCTAACTAGGAAAAAGGTGGTTCTAATTTTCACACTGTGCTAATAATGTTTATTCAACAGAGCCACCTGTGATGTTATAAGAACCAACAAAAAAAAAAAAATACTTGCAATTGGCAAAAACAGAAAAACAAAAAATTGAAAATTGCAGAACTTATTTCCCGACCTATAGGGCTTCTTGCCACTTGGTCTAACCTTTAAAGCTGAGCATTTTGATCCTCAAACTTCCATTATTGTTGCACAAAGATTCATCATGACATAAAATGTATAAATCTTCATTAAATCATCATGTGACCTTCACGAAAATATATCACTTCAAATTTCTTGGCACTGACTCAAGTTGAAAAATAAGAACTCACTCCTCAAGTTGAATATGTGATGGTCACACAATGACTAAAATAGGTGTTGAAAATTTTCGTTATTAGAAAATGATTGTATAATTATATAACAGAAGATTGAGAATCGACGGTGCGGTAACAAAGATGCAATTTTCCCTAACAAAAACGAGGTCACGAACAAAACAGCTTCTAGACAAGCAATCGAAGGGCACGGATGCACAACTCCACTCCCTTACCTCCGACACCGGGGAAATAAATTTAAAAAATGAGAACCTTTCTATATTGAGCCCGGTTGAGTGCTCCTCATCGACATAGACTTCGACGTCATACTACTGAAACAGAAGTTTTAAGACGTTCTTCGGTAACCCGGAGTTACCTCTGTTAGTAATTTCTTGTAATAATCGGATCGACTCCGATGATAGTCGATCCATACACAAAGCTGCCTGATTGCCTCCCTCTTCTCCTCCTGCATTACTAACATCCCATCTTCATTATGTTTGTTCATTTTCTCCAATTCTCTAACTTTATTTTCTGACTTCCAAACTCTCTCTCTGAATACTAATATCTCTGCTTCTTTTTCATCCATTTGACTAAGTAAACAATTTAAATCATCTTTCAAATGCATTGCTGCCTTGTTCTTCCTCCTCACCCAATCCTTTGTGAATTTCAATTCACAAGAAACTTTTGAGATTCTATTCAAGAAATTAGCAGTGCATTCCTCAAACTTTAATCCCACTGTGTCTAATGAATTCAGCATATCTTTTACTGTTAATGATAATTCAATAATATTCTTAAGTCCAACCTCAGCTTTTCCATATCTTTCTTCAATTTCCAAAATGATTGTATAATTATATAACAGAAGATTGAGAATCGACGGTGCGGTAACAAAGATGCAATTTTCCCTAACAAAAACGAGGTCACGAACAAAACAGCTTCTAGACAAGCAATCGAAGGGCACGGATGCACAACTCCACTCCCTTACCTCCGACACCGGGGAAATAAATTTAAAAAATGAGAACCTTTCTATATTGAGCCCGGTTGAGTGCTCCTCATCGACATAGACTTCGACGTCATACTACTGAAACAGAAGTTTTAAGACGTTCTTCGGTAACCCGGAGTTACCTCTGTTAGTAATTTCTTGTAATAATCGGATCGACTCCGATGATAGTCGATCCATACACAAAGCTGCCTGATTGCCTCCCTCTTCTCCTCCTGCATTACTAACATCCCATCTTCATTATGTTTGTTCATTTTCTCCAATTCTCTAACTTTATTTTCTGACTTCCAAACTCTCTCTCTGAATACTAATATCTCTGCTTCTTTTTCATCCATTTGACTAAGTAAACAATTTAAATCATCTTTCAAATGCATTGCTGCCTTGTTCTTCCTCCTCACCCAATCCTTTGTGAATTTCAATTCACAAGAAACTTTTGAGATTCTATTCAAGAAATTAGCAGTGCATTCCTCAAACTTTAATCCCACTGTGTCTAATGAATTCAGCATATCTTTTACTGTTAATGATAATTCAATAATATTCTTAAGTCCAACCTCAGCTTTTCCATATCTTTCTTCAAGTTCTTTGTTTTCTTGCTCATAAATTTCCTTCGTCTTCAAGTAACAATCCTTGTTCTCTGCGTGTAACTGTTCTGCAACTCGTATTCTCCGGCTCATAATACGGAGATTGTCTTCAAACTGTTTTCGGAATTCTTCTGCCATTTCTTCTATCTTTCTTTCTGCCATTTGAAAGCTTGATTTCGACTGTTGTTTGTGTTCTTCCCTAATTTCGTCCAACTTGTCAGTTAATTCAATGTTTTTCTTTTCCATATTCGATATACAAATCCCAGAATTTTGTTCCTCCGTCTCAAGATCGAGCTCTAATCTGTTCTTCTCACTTCGTAATGCATCCAAATCGTTCTCAAGCTTGATAACTTCATTTTCCATCTTCAAAAGAGATCTTTCCAATCCAGAGAATTTTTTCTGCAGTTCCTCTTTTTCGACCCTCGACTGATAAGCTTCGTCATTTATTCGTACTATCTTCTCTTCCAAGTCATTTTTCTTTGTGTTTAAAGACTTAACCTCAAGTTCTAAATCTTGTAGCTGCAGTTTTAGGCCTTCTTTCTCCTCCGTCGTCCCCTGCAGTGTTGTCAATTTTTCGTTCAAAATCTTGATCTGATTAACGTAATTCGATGCTTCTTTTGATTTCTTTTCGAGTTCAAACTCTAATTGTGCTTTCTGGTATCTCATAGTCTCCAGTTCCTGCTGCAGAAAATTAACTTGCTTCATCAAGTCCTCAACTCGAGAAGATCCTTCTTGGACCTGTTGTTCCAATTTACCTTTCTGAGTGTGCAAAATATTCATTTCGAGTTCAAAAGAATTCCCTTGTTCCATGAGGCCTTCAATTCTAGATTTATAGTGTTGCTCATTTTCCTCAGAATTTTTCATAAGAACAGAAAAATGATCATCTTTTTGTCTACATTTCTCTTCAAGTTCCAAAATCTGAGCTTTCAGTTCTGAATTCTTTGTTTTCAGTTCTTCAGCTTCATTCAATGTGCAGTCAATCCTTTCTTCCATTTCTCTTTTCTCTGTGAAAAGGGCTTCAATCTCAGGATTCAAGCTCGAGGCCTGACCCTCAAAGTCATCCTTCCTCTGAACAAATTTTTTGCCTTCATCCACTGGATATTCCACTCTTTCAAACAATTTCTCCTTTAACAAGATAGAATCATCCATCGCTCTTTGCTTTACATATTCCGTATGCTCATCTTGAACCTTGAGGTCCTTAAGATTATCACGGGATTCATCCCTCGATAATTCTAAAGTTGAATGTGAATCCAAGTCTATAGTTTTAACTGTTGAAGTTAGCTTATCCTTCAAAACAACATCTTCTAAATCTTCACTTGTAATAATATTACGTTTCGAATCATTTGGAGAATCGTCAGATTCGGAATCTGAGGTGGAAGTAGAAGAACTGTCATCATCATTGCTGTTTAGCTTTTTTCTCACTTCTCCTCTTAAATCTTCATAAAGAGAGTAGAGGGATAGGTACTTTCTGTGGAAATCCTCAATGTGTTGGAAAAGTTCTGACTTTTTCTTCATCTTATTCTCTCTATTCCCTTGATTAACACTTTTGATCAGCTTAAGAATCCTTCCTACTTTATTTTCAATCTCTGCAGAGTGCAAAAACTTCTTGAGTTTTTATTTCTTGAACACCACACAATACATCTAATTCCAAAATTATAAGCTATTAACATGAAAATTTAGATAGATTTAGTGATAAAGTCGAATGGAATGAGGAAAAATGATTCATATACTCGACTCCAAATTTATTGAGAATAAAGTTTAGTTTATTGCTGATACAACTTGTTTCATGGAATGTATGTGAGTTCACGTACATGAATAATTTTTCACCACATTATTCGTTTTGTTGCTACGTGCACTAGAATTTCCTATATCTGGTCTTAATGATTTGTGTCACACTTTCCTACATCCCAAAGATGTGCTGAATATTCACTCACTAAGAAGAATGTTAAAACAACTCATCAAAAAGCCTTAAACTTTTAGAAAAGAGACACTAATTTATTTAAATTTAGTTTCACCAGCGACGAATCCAGGATTAGATCCAATATTAGGCTAAAAAATTTTAAACCAGGCTAATAGGCGAAAAAAATTAAGCACCATGCTCGGTGGCATAGTAAATAGGTGGTGTAATTAGTTTTAAAACTAACCATTATCTTTCACCACCTATTATAGTGTGCCACGTCATTCGGTGCTTAGTATAAGTTAAGTATCGCTGCTTAGGAGATCATGATTATATATATATAACACTCAGTCCCTCACCAAATCCGTCCTGTTTCACTCTTTATCAAAGACCACATGCAAAAATTTTCTTAATCAATAGCGACAAAACTAGAAACCAGGTCATTTGCTTGCTCTTATGCAATGCTGAATCACCTCAAGCAAAGGTCTAAGCTTTTAGAAAGGGCTTTGCATGCGTAAAATAATGTAATAGATTCTTTTTTGTTAGGCAATTTTGTTGTCAAACGACCTCCCCGGGCGATGATGTAACCTCGGTTGTTTATTATCAATCGGCCTCGGCCTAATGATTGATTAGCACATCGACACAATTAACGAGACGACACAATCCATTTTGTTATGGACCGTTCGAAGTAACCTATTTTATAGTGTTGCTCACGGTTCTCGCACCATTTCTTGGAAGGCTATGTTATTATTGTTGAGGCCCAATTATTTGAGTCGAGCCTTTGATCCACCACTTAGCCCTAATTGTAACTTACCTTGTTTGGACAATACTCTTGGCATATATTCCTCTCAACCTCTTGGCCTCCATTTAGAGTGAAAAAACCCTCTTTGTGAGCTTCCCTCTCTCTCGGCCGTTTCTTCCCTCCCTCTCTGTGACCTTTGTGGTTGATATATTGTGGGTATTTTCTTGGCCTTCTTCTTCCCATATCCATAGCAACCGGACCGTGGTGGCACAAGGTGGTATTGGAGTTGTCTCAAGAAATGGTGTCGATGTTTATGGTAAACTGAGTCCGGTTTTGCACTGCTTGGCTGTGGAATTCGGTTCTACAGGTGGTATCAGAGCTAGTTGAAGCTTTCCCGGCTTGAAATTTGTCAAAAATCGACGGCAAATCGCGTTTTGGGGTTGAGGAACCGCGGCTGCAACCTTGATTTCCGGCCAATCCAGCCACTTTTCGGCGAAACCGAACCCATATCCAGGTTTAGCAGGTTGAGGCGCTCCCTTGGCTGTGGCGCATGGCGACGGCGCGTGGCGGCGGTTCCTGGCGAGCTTCCTTCGGGCAGTTTGCTTATTTTATTCCCCTGAACGCACTGACACTGTTTATTTTCTGTTTCAGGTTATACAGAAAAAGTTGGACAATTTTGCCCCCTGTGGATCGACGGTTGAATCAGCATATATCTACTGAATTACTTTAGGCCAAGATTGCGGTCCTAAAGCAGTAGATTTGCATCTCTCTCGATAATACGGACTCAGACACGTCCGCTCTGGTAAATTGGCTTAACCCGTTAATTTTTCAGCATTAGCGCGTCACCGTGTGGGGTGACAATAGGTTGGGGGTTGTCATTGCTTGGCAACCATTGCTTGTGCTAGAATTAGGGTTATGTGCTCTTAATTGATCCTTTTGATTGAGTATTTGTTTTTGGGGTTTAAAATCAGTTTTGTAATTCTTGGTGATCAAAATTATTGTGGGACTAGTTATCTGTTAGACGTATTTTTGCTGCATTGTTATTTCCGCTGCTTACTTATTCCGTTAGAAATACCGTGACTTTACCTTTTCGAACATTCCCTTGATCTAAGACTGCGAGTCTTACGAAACCCTGGGAATCTAGAACGGAGTATATTATTGTGACCCCTAGGACTACTTTGTGTGGTTTGATTGTGGTTTGTGCATTTTTTGGCTATTGTGTGAAGATGACAACTCATAGTTTTGATTTGGGAATTTTTAACGGAAAGGGTGACTTTGCTATTTGGCAACAAAAAATGAAGGGTATTTTAGTCCAACAAAAAGTTTCAAAAGCCATTGAAGGCAATTTTTCAACTGATTTTTCACAAGAACAAAAAGAAGAAGCCGATGAGCTTGCTTATACCTCAATTATCCTACACTTGTCTGACGCTGTTTTAAGAAAGGTGGGTAAATTAAAAAACACCAAAGAACTTTGGAAGAAATTAGAAGACTTGTATTTGCTTAAGTCTACACCTAATAAGCTTTACCTGCTTGAACGTTTTTTCAGTTTCAAAATGGATTCTTCAAAGGATCTGGATGACAATCTAGACGTGTTTAACAAACTGGTGCAAGACATAGTTAATTGTGATGAGATTGTGTCCGAAACTTATAAGGCTATAATTTTGCTAAATGCAATCCCTGATTCCTATAAGGAAATTAAGAATGCCATTAAGTATGGCAGAGACACGTTAACACCTGAAATTGTCATAGATTCTCTTAGAAGTAAAGAAATGGAAATTAAGGCTGAAAAACATGATAAAAGGAATGGTGAAGTACATATGATGCGGGGTAGAACTCAATTTAGGCAAAATAGTCATGAGGGATATCAAACTAGTGGCGAGTCAAGTGGTAATGGATGGAAAAAGAAGGGCAAAGGTAGGTCCAGATCAAAATCTAGAACTAAGGCGAGAAAATGCTATGGTTGTGGAAACACAGGGCACTTTATAAAGGATTGTCATAAGGAGAAGGGTAAGCTAAAAGCTAAGGAGAGAGATGAGGTAAATGTGTTAGCATCCACTTCTGATATAAGTGGTGGTGAGGTCTATATGATTACAAGTCCAGCTGCATACACTGCTAAATTAAATCTAACTGCTAATTCCCGCATTCAAGAGTGGATACTTGATTCTGGTGCATCTTTTCATGTGACGTCTAAAAAGAACTGGTTTTGTAAGTTGCATGAATCTAAAGTTGGGCATGTTGTGCTGTGTGATAACTTTGCCTATACTATCGCTGGAATTGGTGACATAAACGTAAAATTTGACACGGGTTTTGCGTATACGTTAAAGGATGTTAGATATATTCTTGAATTGTCTAGGAATTTGATTTCAGTAGGGAGACTTGAGAAGGATGACTTTACTGGTAAAATTGGAAATGGTATGCTAAAAATGATCAAGGGTGCTTTAGTTTCCATTAAGGGAATTAAGAAAAACGATATATACATTACTACTGGGGAAGTGATTAGAGATATGAATACCTCTATCTTCTCTGTCAAGATTGATCACACACACACATGGCACAATAGGCTTGCTCACGTAGGAGTCAAGGGACTTAAGCTACTTAATGAAAATGGTGCTTTTGGTAATGACTGTGTGTCAGATTTGCCATTTTGTGATCATTGTGTGCTTGGTAAGCATCACAAAACTTCTTTCTCCACGAGTGTTAATAGAGCTAAAGGCATGCTCGAATATGTGCACTCTGACCTTTGGGGCCCTGCCAGTAACCCCACATCGGGTGGTAATAGGTATTTCCTGTCTATTATTGATGACTACACTAGGAAAGTGTGGGTCTATCTTTTGAAGGATAAATCTGATACTTTCAATAGTTTTATTAATTGGAAGAGACAAGTGGAGAACCAGACTGGTAAGAAAATCAAATTTTTTAAGGACTGATAATGGCCTAGAATTCTGCAATAAAGAATTTGATAGTATGTGTAAAGAAAGCGGCATAACTAGACATAAAAGACTGTTCCCTACACCCCTCA
>NC_036249.1:11831491-11834013 GCF_002742605.1 Olea europaea var. sylvestris | reverse complement strand
TTTGTTATGGACCGTTCGAAGTAACCTATTTTATAGTGTTGCTCACGGTTCTCGCACCATTCCTTGGAAGGCTATGTTATTATTGTTGAGGCCCAATTATTTGAGTCGAGCCTTTGATCCACCACTTAGCCCTAATTGTAACTTACCTTGTTTGGACAATACTCTTGGCATATATTCCTCTCAACCTCTCGGCCTCCATTTAGAGTGAAAAAACCCTCTTTGTGAGCTTCCCTCTCTCTCGGCCGTTTCTTCCCTCCCTCTCTGTGACCTTTGTGGTTGATATATTGTGGGTATTTTCTTGGCCTTCTTCTTCCCATATCCATAGCAACCGGACCGTGGTGGCACAAGGTGGTATTGGAGTTGTCTCAAGAAATGATGTCGATGTTTTTGGTAAACTGAGCCCGGTTTTGCACTGATTGGCTGTGGAATTCGGTCCTACATTTTTTATTCTTACCATACTAGATTGTGTTACTTATAGCAACAACTCACTAGAAAACACAATGTATATTATGAAAATATCCTTTTTTACGAATCTGTTCCGTTTATTAGATTCAGTATTTTTTTTTTCTAGAGCGAAATATTTACCTTTTTTTCCACCTTTCAATTGTTCTTCCTTCTGCGGATCAAGATGACTCCTAATGGACTTCATGGATCCCTTCCAGCGATGCTTCGAAGCCATCAAACTGACTCTAAATTTATTGAGAAAGAAAATTATTTTCCTTCAAAAAGCCAGATTCAGTATAATCCCTGTTTGAATCAATAGACACTCTCTGGAAAAATGGCATTTAGAATATCAGTTTGAAATTTTATGTACTATTTGAAAAATCATACAATTGATGACACATTTTTCTCCAAACTTATTTTCAACTGCACATTTTCTCTATAAAATAATTTACACGTAAATCCAAAACTTTTTTTTTTTTAACTTTTAAATCACATGTTCTCCAAAAAAATCACTATTACAAAATCTATTTTTTCAACAAAATGGGGCTTAAATGTGAGATGTAATTGTATGAATATTACCATAATCAATTCTTTCTGTTTGAGGAACCTAACCTAATATGAATGCTAAATTTGTTTTTCCTTCGCCAAATCTACAATTTTGCACTTTATATTCAAAATATGTTGCATGATGATTAGTTCGGGTGTTCCCAAGTCATTTTGGGGTGAGGCTGTTATGACAGCTTGCTATTTGATTAATCTTACACCCTCTGCTGCATTGAATGGTGATACTCCACATGAGAGATGGTCTGGTAAACTGAGTGATTACTCGATACTTAGAACATTTGGCTGTACAGCTTTTTCTCATCAAAGTGAGGGTAAGCTGGAACCTAGAGCTAGGAAGTGTGTTTTCTTAGGATACCCCGAAGGTGTTAAGGGTTATAGATTATGGGATAAAAGCCAAAACGGAGTTAAGATCATCATAAGTAGAGATGTCACGTTTAACGAAAAAGAAATGCCGTGTATTAAAGGGAAAACTGAACCCGAAAGTGAAGTGGAATCGGGTGAAGAGAGAGACCAATTTAAGGTGGAGTTAGAAAAACTCAGTCCACCTGCCCCTACTGTCTCAAATGAGGTGGAGACTCAAACTCAGGAACCCGAAGTTGAAAATAGTAACGAAATAGTGACAGAAGAACACTATGAGGAAGAGAACCCCTTAGCTAACTATAACTTAGTTAGAGATAGAGAGAGGAGACAGTCGAGGGAACCTAGAAGGTTTGGTTTTGAATCTGAATTAGCTTTTGCCCAGTCTAGTTATGAGGAACTAGCTGAAAAAGAGCCAAAGACTTTTGAAGAAGCAATAGGCAGTGATCAATCTAATGAATGGCTTAAGGCAATGAAAGAAGAGATGAGTTCTCTGGAAAAGAATCATACTTGAGAGCTAGTACCTAGGCCTAAGAACAAATCAATTGTTGATTGCAAATGGGTTTTTAAGGTTAAGGAAGGAACTAGCAGTTTGGAACCCCTAAGGTTTAAAGCTAGGTTAGTGGCTAAAGGCTACACACAGAAGGAGGGCGTTGATTATAATGAAATTTTCTCACCAGTTGTTAAGTTCACCACTATTAGGGTCATGCTCGCATTGGTTGCACAATTTGACTGGGAACTTGAACAACTTGACGTAAAAACTGCTTTCTTACATGGTGAGCTTGATGAACAAATTTTCATGAATCAACCTAAAGGCTTTAAGGATAAGTCAAAACCTGATTATGTGTGTTTTTTGAGGAGATCCTTGTATGGGTTAAAACAATCTCCTAGACAGTGGTACAAGAGGTTTGATTCCTTTGTACTCACTAAAGGGTTTCAAAGAAGTAAATTTGATCACTGCCTGTACTTTCAACACAATGAGACTGATGATAATTATCTGTTTTTGTTGCTCTATGTGGACGACATGCTTTTGATTGGATCATCCTCTAAGTGGATAAATGACATAAAAACAAAATTAAGTGGTGAATTTGACATGAAAGACCTAGGTAAGACTAAGAGAATTTTAGGTATTGAAATCGAAAGAGATAGGTCAAATT
>NC_036249.1:11794104-11824886 GCF_002742605.1 Olea europaea var. sylvestris | reverse complement strand
TTTGTTATGGACCGTTCGAAGTAACCTATTTTATAGTGTTGCTCACGGTTCTCGCACCATTCCTTGGAAGGCTATGTTATTATTGTTGAGGCCCAATTATTTGAGTCGAGCCTTTGATCCACCACTTAGCCCTAATTGTAACTTACCTTGTTTGGACAATACTCTTGGCATATATTCCTCTCAACCTCTCGGCCTCCATTTAGAGTGAAAAAACCCTCTTTGTGAGCTTCCCTCTCTCTCGGCCGTTTCTTCCCTCCCTCTCTGTGACCTTTGTGGTTGATATATTGTGGGTATTTTCTTGGCCTTCTTCTTCCCATATCCATAGCAACCGGACCGTGGTGGCACAAGGTGGTATTGGAGTTGTCTCAAGAAATGATGTCGATGTTTTTGGTAAACTGAGCCCGGTTTTGCACTGATTGGCTGTGGAATTCGGTCCTACATTTTTTATTCTTACCATACTAGATTGTGTTACTTATAGCAACAACTCACTAGAAAACACAATGTATATTATGAAAATATCCTTTTTTACGAATCTGTTCCGTTTATTAGATTCAGTATTTTTTTTTTCTAGAGCGAAATATTTACCTTTTTTTCCACCTTTCAATTGTTCTTCCTTCTGCGGATCAAGATGACTCCTAATGGACTTCATGGATCCCTTCCAGCGATGCTTCGAAGCCATCAAACTGACTCTAAATTTATTGAGAAAGAAAATTATTTTCCTTCAAAAAGCCAGATTCAGTATAATCCCTGTTTGAATCAATAGACACTCTCTGGAAAAATGGCATTTAGAATATCAGTTTGAAATTTTATGTACTATTTGAAAAATCATACAATTGATGACACATTTTTCTCCAAACTTATTTTCAACTGCACATTTTCTCTATAAAATAATTTACACGTAAATCCAAAACTTTTTTTTTTTTAACTTTTAAATCACATGTTCTCCAAAAAAATCACTATTACAAAATCTATTTTTTCAACAAAATGGGGCTTAAATGTGAGATGTAATTGTATGAATATTACCATAATCAATTCTTTCTGTTTGAGGAACCTAACCTAATATGAATGCTAAATTTGTTTTTCCTTCGCCAAATCTACAATTTTGCACTTTATATTCAAAAGATTACCTGTAAACTTGGAGGTGAGGAATATGGGTATGACAATCTATGAATGAAATCAAGAAAAAAAATTGAAACCCAAAAAGGGAAGTAATGGAGAGAGGAGAGAGAATCTACAATGCAAATTAATAGAAATGCATGTCAACTTTTTAAGGAGATCGGGATCGCTTTCTAAATATTATCCACTCAATACTCGTCATGCATGCACTAAAATAACGGGTATACATTTTCTAATGCAACTTTGGAACTATATTTTAAAGTAGATAAAAATAAAATAAAATAAAATAAAAATTGCTTTTAAAAGTTATTTTTCCTATTGTTCAGTAATGATTACATCCCACTTATATTTGTCATAATTAGCTAGTCTATTTAAAAATTCAAAATTGATTGAAAACTTTGATACCATTAGGGTTCATTTGATTGCAAAGATTGAATTGAAAACGAATTTTAGGGAATTGAATTGCCTAAAAATTATTTTCCTAAGAATTGTAAATTATTGTATTTGATTGGTATAATTTTCCACGTGAAAAATTTTAAAATAAAAATGTTTTTTTATGTTCGTTTGACTTTGTTTTATATAAAAATTGTCAATTAAAGGGATATATTTTACTGGTATTGAAAATGAAATTTGTTTCCATTGCCAACAAAAAAAAAAATTTGATGTAGAAAATAAGAAATAGCAACTAGATATTTGTTGCCATAATGTCTTCCTAACACATATATGTTGCAAAAAATTAAAAGAGCGACAAGTCAATCTATTGCTACGATTAACTCAATAAAGTTTTTGCGAGAAAAAATGTTTGATGCGACTATTTATTATATTTTACAACAACACATGCTTATAGTAATATATTTTTAATAACATATCATATTTGTCGCAAAATTTATTTTACAATGTGTTTGATGTGTTACACAATATATTTTAAGATATTCAGTATTTGTAGTACAATTTATTATGTAACAACTAATGTTTACAGTTAAATTTATTTCACCACACAAAAATGTTTTTCGTTTCATCATTTGTGCAATGACATATAAATGTTGCCTAATTTATTTTGTAATTATTTATGTCATGTATTTTACTTCACAATAAATAAAATTATTGCGCAAATTATTTTGTGATAATAGATATTTGTTTATATAACTGTTATTCTTGTAGTTGAATTTATTTTCCAAAAATAGGCATAATACTTTCAAATATGATAACTTTCAAATTCTTGCATCGCAATAGAGTTATTACTATGCTACACATTTATATAAAAACGTAACTTCATTAAAAATAACTCATGACTTAAAAAAATACTACTTCCATGTACAATAATTTCAAAATACATTAAAAAATTCATATTATTGTCAACGGAATAGATAAGGTATTATTTACAGACTTAGTTACCTCCAACACTAAAGCAAATACAAATGAAGTATATTGCTATTAATTTCAAGGTCGAACTACTTAGAGTGGTGATAAGTGTATTTTATAACTTATATGGTACCTTAATAGCGATATTTGGTGGTTTTTTCGACAAATTATATTCTAAATTTTTATATTTTATATTTAATAGGTGAAATTTTATGAAGGAAAAGGATTTGAAGGAAAAAAAAAAGCAAAAATGGACAATATTGAAGAAAATTGCTAAATCATATGAGATCTAAAGTTCGGGGACTAAAGTACAAATATTCAAAAGTTGTGTCAAACCTCAAGATGAAGATCCGAGATCGTTAGGAGTCAATTGGATGAAGAAATATGTCTAAGGGATCAAATTTAGGCAAAATATGATCATAAATCAATTTTCAACCGAAAAGTTATGCTCCGAAATTTCAATCTCAAGAGACCCATTTTAGACATAGCAAACGATTGAATTGGAGAATGATGTCTAAAGCAAAGTTGTATCCCTTTGAGTTAGTTTTCTAATGCAATTTGAATCGTCTCAATCAAACGTTAGGAGAGAAAGTTATGACAAAAATACTTAATAAGATGCTGTCTACCTAAAAGTGGTGTCGCGGCACCACCATCAGGTCGCCGCAGCGCCACCAAAACAGAGGTGCGGCTTCAGGGTGCCGTGGCGCCTCCTGGGTGAGTCTCGGGCGTGTTTTTGGCCCGTTTTGAAGTCCCATAAAATCCTACTTTCTACACACACAATGAAGCACCTATAAATACAAATTTCTCACACTTTTCAAGGGAATTCCACACATTAGAAGGGGTTCCACACATTAAGAAGCAAGAAACACATCTTGGGAGAAAAAGGGAGAGATTCAAATGGAGAAAATAGCAACAAATTTATCGTGTGAAGTATCAATTGGAAGATGAAGGAATTCTTGGTGTAAGATCTACTTTTTCTTCTATATATTTAATTATAAATCCAGTGATGTACTCTAAGACAATTTGTTATTTCTCTTCTTTTATTATGCGCAGCTAAATCCTTTGTTAAGGCAAGCAATATAACCTATTTGGGCCCATTTATTTCTTTTATTTGATATTCTTGTTCGTTATGATTATATGTGTGGGTTTTAATCATGTTCTTAATACTTTAAATTCTTTGGCCAATTATTTAATGATTTCGTGAACAATATTTGCGTAGAGATGCGGATTCTTGTTTAGACCACATATTAAAATTTGGTAAATTAATATAACATGTAGAGATACCTATATTAATTATTGTGGTCCTATAGGAATTCTTAGAACTGTTATTTCATTTAAATAATGTTGATTCGCATAGAAATATGGAATTGAATTATTTAAATAGGCTAAATGAGAACTCGAGAGGGTAATAGCGTAGAAGAATTCGATCGAACACTACTTTAGATTTTATGAATCTCGGTATTAGAAGTAAAGGTAACCAATAGGTAAAGTTGTTCCGCTCTAATACCCATATATTATTTGAATTCTCACTTATTTTCTGTTGCACTCACAAACTTTTAAGTAGTTAGAATAAAATCCATTTTTAATCATTGTTCTCATTTCTTTTTGTCAAATAGAAGTTAGTAATAATAAATTGAGTATTAAAATATCGTCCTTGTGAGAACAATTATTCGGACTCAAAAGGTCCACTTTACTACTTTTTACGATCCGTCCACTTGCGGGATAAAATCGACAACAAGTGGTTCACCAAACCTTAAATATATATATAAAAAATGACTAGAAAGATAAAAGAAATAACATTACAATAGAAAGACGGAGGTCTTTACATATGATATTATGGCTAGTTCGACGGAGTAACTCTTCTTTAAGTGTTGCAAATCAATCATAAGCTAGGTCAATATCCTTATAAGCTGATTCACAAGCTTGCTATAGGCTACGATTAAGAAATTTTTACTTGAGGGCATTCACCTCCAGACATGATGGTGGCACCTTCGTCCTTTACTATTGAGATGAACTTCATTACTCTCTCATAAAAGCCAAGGAAGAATAATGTCTCAAAATCTTAACAACAACATATATTTAAGGCCTTTTGCAATGTGCAATGGTCGTTGCCTTTCCCTTCTACTCATCATAATTAGTTAATTCATTTTTTGTATTTTTAATCATCTTTATTACTAATGTTTGTACATTGGTTAATTGTAGACAAACAAAAAAAAAAAAAAATTCTTTCTTGTGAAAAAAAAAATCTAAAGAATACATTCTACAAAAAGTCATGTACTTTGTAACATTTCCTTGAGATCTCCCTAATACTGGGAATTCACTGAAGTTTGAACTTTTATTTCCACCCTCTTTTTATTGGCATGAGTCATGAAAATTCACAAGGAATGCTCTAGTAATGCTTGAAAAATCACCTGACGCATTGCAACATCAAATACAAATTTTAAGCTTACCAAGTTTACGTTCCAATTAACAATTATTCGACCTTACTACGGAATTACTAATATAAGCAACAAGTCACTTATTATTAGTCGTCTAGGTGGTTAAACAATCAAGTCCAATTAATTCCTAAGGTTGAACTATCGATTTGTAATGCGTAAAGTAAATAAAACAGTAAAAACATAACTCATGATATGATGACGGAGAAACCTCAACGTAGGTAAAACTCCGGGACCAAGCCAATAACTTTCATTATTCCAATTCAGCAAGTACAAGTTCCCAAACTCTGTACCCAATTAGACCCGCCGTCTCAGTCTCAAGATCTACTTCTGTAGATGCTACTAGTCTCCTGCTAGATTTCCTGATCTACCTCCTACAGCCCAATCTGCTATCCACTACAGTCTTCTGGTTCTCAGCTGATTGTATCACCAAGTGGAATTTCAAGAACCGCCTATTCTTGTCCAATTAACTGCGTTTGTCGTCCACTTCTCTCAATCCCCAGTGAGAGAGTTCCTTCCTTACAGGATTAAGGAAGCACCGGTGTTTTGTCTTCAAAACCTTTGATGTTTTATGCTGAAACAATAGTTGTCGGATCACAAGAGTGATATAGAAGGAACCACCAATTAATTTCACCTTGGATCACTTCAATAACAAAATGGATGTAATGAAGACGAAAGTTCAATGTTGCAACCACGGTCGCCAATTTTATTGATTGAAGAGTTCAATTCCAGCTTCCTTAAATTTAGCATCAAATCTGCCCAACTTGTGTGAGAACAAGATTCAATTCCCAGCCTTTTTAATTCTCTAGATCACAAGATGCTAGCACCAAAGTAATAAACAATATAATTCAGCCCCCAACCGGCAGTCCACTTGTTCCTCAATTCTCTCAAAACTGTCGCCAATAATGGGTGTGTGTATATATAAATTTAGCAGCTTGTCAGCCTTCAATTCTCTAATTTAAGCCACGAATATGTGTATATATATCTTACAATTCAGCAAACGCAACCTCCAAAATCAGCCATTTGTATTTGTATGCTTTGCTCTAATTTCCTCTTCTTTCGGCCCCAAAAGACAACCTCCGTTTTGGTGCAAATATATATGTTTAAATTCAGGAGCTTGGTTCAATTCTTGACCATTCAAAGTAGCTCCAAGTGCTGTCAATTGTGTTTACAACTTATTCCCAAAGCTGCCTCAAATTTCGTGTATTTATGTGATGCAATTTCAGCAGCTGGCCAGCCCTTTAATTTCTCCAGTAGCTGCAATTTTGTTGTGTATATAGTTATATTTATTAATCTTCAGCAGCAAGCAACCTTTTCTCTTCTCTTTTCCCAACTGTAGACGTATATATGTATATATTTTGGCTGACCTATTTGTTTTCAATTCATTTGCATGTCTATATAAATAGACTTTAACTTATGGGCCATAATTTTCCAAGCTGACACCCTAGTCCAACTCAAGTATACAATATTGCACTTCACGCCTTAACTTTTAGACATGTTTAGTTAAGTCATTTATTGTTCATAGAATGCTAATTACAATTAAAAACGTAACAATCTCCCCCTTTGGCATTCTGTGACAAAATTATACAAATTCAAGTCAAGGGATTACAATCAATTAAAACAACCTAAACTACCTAAAATTCAAATCACTAAGTCTTACATTCCTTGTTGTACCTGTTTCCTGAAATCCAAAAACTCACATACCCAGTGTAAAAGCACATGATACAAGAAATATAGAAATTAAAGCACTTAATCACAATTCAACATGCTAGTTTGAGACGTGACATTGATGCTAATCAAAACACCAATATCACTAAACATCAAAACTCAACTACTGTAAAAGCATGTGATATAGGATATGATATGGAATGCAATGCAACGCTTCCCCTTACTGCGAACTCTCATAAATGTTATGCAGTAAATCAATGTATTTATGTCTCCCCATTAGTTACACTTTTCTCTCCCCCTTTTTTTCACAAATGCTGGGATATCGTGTCAAGTACAATCTGAGCAATAAACACATAATAACTTCAAATGCAGTTGATAAGATGCAAAGATAAAATCAATAAGTCATAAACCTTTCCACATACTCAGTTCAGATCAGAATGGAGTAAAAAGTACAAGTGACCGTGTGTGTAAAATGTCACTATTTCAATGCATGTGGGACTCCAAACCTTAATTTTGTGAGAAGTGATATACCAATCACTGCCAATAATTATATTCTCCTACTAATGAAAGTCAAATCATGTAATGTGCAGTAGGATCTATACTTATCATTTTTACTTATCTTCCCTTACTATGAGCTTTTATATTTTTCAGATTTTCATATTATTTCAGCTCTTCATATTTTTCACATTTTTTCAAGCTCATTAATTTTTCATCTTAAGTACAGGTTTTTCTTCATTTGGCGACTAAGATGACCCTGTAGCGAGCTTTAGGCCAGTTAATCCAAGTCAGTTGACCATAGGCACTAGGTTTTAAGAGACCCTACAGGCTTCATTGCTCGAGCAAATAGGTCTCGAAGAAGAACTTTAAGATATGAGCTTTCATATAATGGGGGAAGTATTTTTGGGTTTAGGTTTACTAAAAATTGGTCAATTCATATTCAAAGTCACCCTATTAACATGTGACAGTCATCCCAAATCTCACATACACGGTAGAGTCCACTAATTAATTCATAGTGAGTGCAGTGCAGGTGGTACATGAAGGCACCTACACTAAGTACTCCATAACGACCTAATCAAGCAATGGAAATAATGCTATAGTTTATCCATTTTAGCTCATACACGGTCACAACATACAAGTTTAGAATTATATATCATGCTCCAGAAATTTTAAATTTTTTTATTTTTATTTTGAATAAATTTTTTTTAACATGAATGCGCCACACAGTTGTGTCACCTTAATTTTTATTTTTTATTTTTTTTATGATGAGAAGAAAAACATATGAAAAAGACAAATGTAAACAAAATGAACATGCAATGAAATTAATGCAAAATGGACACTGAGTTGAACTGTACAAGAATGTTCCTATAAAACTAGTCAAGAAGGTACACAAATACCAACAGCCTTCCTAAGTAACTTGAACCTCAGACCATCTAAAGGTTTAGTAAGCAGATCTGCAAGCTGATTTTCTTTAGTAATGTGTTCAAGGGATACCACATTGGACTCAACAAGTTCACGAATGAAGTGATGACGAATATTAATATATTTAGTCCTAGAATGTTGAACAGGATTTTTGGAGATTTGATAGCGCTGGTGTTATCACAAAACACGGTTATGGCGCCCTGATTTATCCCATAATCACTCAACATTTACTTCATCCAAAGCAATTGAGTGCAGCAACTACCGAATGCAATGTATTCTACCTCGGCTGTAGACAAAAAAACTGAGTTTTGTTTCTTACTCATCCATGACACAAGATTAGAATCAACATAGAAGCATCCACTCGAGGTACTCTTCCTATCATCGACATTTCCAGCCCAATCAGCATCCATGATTTACAGTCTCATTGACATACCTAATGATACATCTCACTATACTCAAGTGGGATTCCTTAGGACCTACCTGAAATCTCACACACACTCCAACACTGAAAGCTATATCAGGTCTACTGGCTGTAAGGTAGAGAAAGCTACCTATCATACTCCTATATAATGTCTGATCCACACTTCTGCCTATAGGATCATGATCAAACTTGGCACTTGTGCTCACAGGTGTCATTGTGTGTTTTTACTGTCTAGTCCAAATCACTTAACTAGGTCTTTGGCATACTTTGACTGAGAGATAAACAACCTATAGTTGGTTTGCTTTACTTGAAGGCCAAGGAAATAACTTAGTTCTCCAACCATTCTCGTTTCAAATTCTCGTTTCATACATTCGGCAAATTCATGAGCAAGAGAGTCAATGGGAGAGCCAAACTCAATATCATCGACATAGATCTGTGCTATAGTTATGGTTTCTTCAATATGTCTAATGAATAGAGTTCTGTCTGCACTACCTCGTGAAAAACCATGGTCAATGAGATATGCAGTTAGTCTATCATACCAAGCTCTAGGAGCTTGTTTCAAACCATACAAGGCTTTATTCAATTTGTAAACATAATAGAGAAACTTAGGATCGTTGAATTCTTTAGGCTGTCCAACATATGCCTCTTGTTGAAGTATTTCATTCAAAAAAGTACTCTTGACATCCATTTGATACAGTTTGAACCCTAAAGTACAAACAACCGCAAGAAGGATGCGAATGGACTAAAGACGTGCAACAGGGGCAAATGTCTCATCAAAATCTATCCCTTCAACTTGAGTGTACCCCTGAGCAACTAGCCTAGCCTAATTTCTCGTTATGGTACCCTGATCATCAATTTTGTTCTTGAAAATCCACTTAGTACCTATCACATTGCAATCATCAAGCCTAGGCACTAGATACCAAATATTGTTTCGAACAAATTGATTAAGCTGCTCATGCATTACATTTACCCAACATTCATCTCTAAGAGCTTCCTCAATTTTTTTAGGCTCAATCTGGGATACATAGCTTGTGTAGGTTAGGTTATTTAGAACTCTCTTTCTTAACCTTATACCTTCATCTAGATCCCCAATGATGTTGATCTTAAGATGGTTAGATTTGACCCTATATGATGGTTCTCTAGGAAGCTTAGTTTGTTCTCTAAGTGAGGGATTTTTAATAGAAATGTCTATGCCTTTGGGGGACCGCGGAGATTTTGAATTAATTGTTCTTTATCCTCAGTTGTGGGTCCTTGATCATCACTTAGATCATCTAAATCTACCACATTTTCAACACTCTCACCCTCAAAAAAGCATCATCAACAACAACATTTATAGACTCCATGACACTCTGAGTACGTAAGTTGTATACTCGATAGGCCCTACTATTCGTAGAATATCCTAGAAAAACCCCTTCATCACTTTTGGAATCAAACTTGCCTAAGTTTTCTCTATCCCTCAGAATGTAGCACTTTCTGCCAAATACACAAAAGTATTTAACAGTAGTCTTCTTGCCCTTCCAGATCTCATAAGGAGTCTTATTGGTTTTTGGTCTCAGGTATACTCTGTTCACTATGTGGCAAGCTGTGTTAATAACTTCACCCCAGAAATGGATTGTTATATCCTTGCTGTGAAGCATGGCTCTAGCAATTTCTTGAAGCACTTTGTTTTTCCTCTCAACAACACCATTTTGCTGTAGAGTGCTTGGTGAGGAGAACTCGTGCTGAATCTCCTCCTCCAAACAGAACTTTTCAAGATTAGAGTTTTCAAACTTTTTTCCATGATCACTTTGAACTATAGAAATGGAAAGATTTTGTTCAATTCTAAGTCTTTTACATAAGGATTTAACCAGATCACAAGTCTCAGATTTTTCTCTTAGTAGCTCAATCCAGGTGTATCTAGAAAAGTCATCTACCGCAACAAGAATATAACGTTTACCTCCTAGGCTCTCAATCCTAGAAGGTTCCATTAAATCCATATGGAGAAGTTCTAAGGGTTTGATTGTCAAGATTTTAGATGTTTGTTTATGATTTATCCTAAGTTGTTTTCCTTGTTGACAAAGTTTGTACACTGCATTTTCATTTTGTTCAATTTTAGCTAAACTATTAACAATTTTCTTGTTGACCAATTTTGACAAGATTTTATAGTTATCATGGCTGAGTCTTTGATGCCAAAGTTCCGTCATATCAATTTTAACACTGCTACACACATAGTTAGAGTTTGGGAGAACTCCATAATAGTTATCAGACGTTCTAACACCTTCAAGGATAACACCACCTGAAGAGTCATAAATAGTACATTCCTTTTGAACAAAACTCACTTCATAGTCAGCATCACAAATTTGACTAATGCTCAACAGATTGGACTTAAGACCCTCTACATAAAGCACATTAGATATAGTACGAAATCCAAATATGTTGATGGTGCCTTTACCACAGATAGGTGGCGTTGCCCCGTCTCCAAAGGTAACTACACCATCATTGTACTCATCAAAGATAGAGAATAAGGCCTTATTACCACACGTGTGTAGAACAAGCACTATCAAGATACCACAGACATGTATTTTGAGCCTTATATGCAACATGAGCTACAAAACAATTTGAATTCTCACAATACCTACCCACATCAAATTTCTTGACCCAAACTTTTCTAGAGGTTGAGGTGATCCTAGTCAATTTTGTTACCATCTTAGTTAAGTGACTAACCTGATTTGAAAGGAAGTTTACTTTATTAGGAATATTATGACTTCTATTCCTATTTGCTAGCTTATGACATCTAGGTCTCGTGTTTCCTAAAGCACCACAGTGATGACAAGTGGGTATGAACCTAGGCTCAAATGTATGTGATTGTTGGCGCTAAAATTTTGGTGTGGAAATCTTACGGGCTCTAGTAGCATTCAGTTCAGTGACACTCTTAGTTTTGGATTACCGATTAATTGAATTACTAGAATTGTTGGAAGCAGGCATGAATGTGTTCTTGGATGAACTAGTCACGTTGCTATCACTCTTCACAAATCCTAGACCTTGCCTATTCCCAGCTGGTTTGTTCACTCCGAAAAGGTCGTCTAATTTCTTAGTCCCACTCATAAAAGACTCAGTTGAACACTAGATTTCTCTAACTCACAAGTTAGTGTCTTAACCTTGTCCTATAGCTTCTCATTGACACACTTCAACTCACTAAGGTTTTTAGATGAGACCTGAAGATCATAGTGAATCTCTCTTTCTCTCTCTCAAGCTCGTCTACCTTCTTAAATAAGGCATTATTTACCTTTTTGATCTTGAGGCTCTCCTTAAACAAAAGTAGATAAGCCTCATGTATATCCGTCTCATCCTCAATATCGTCACTAGACTTCTCACTCTCTACATCCTCCTCAACCTTCTCATTGTCCTTACCTGACTCACTCATAACTATAGACACAAAAGCCATATAACCCTTTCCGTCTTCACTGTTGGAGGAATCACTTTGATCACTTGCGCTTGAATCATCATCAGTCAATGACACAGCTAATGCCTTACTTGTTCCCTTTTTCAGATTTTTTTCAAAGCTAGGACATTCATTGCCCAAATCCCTGACACTCATGGCACCTAACAAGTTGAGATTTCTTACTAGAATTCGGTTTATCACTCTTCTCTTTTTGAACTTTACTAGGGGCTCCTCTCTTTTTAACTTGGGGCCATCTCTTGTCCTTTAAAGTTTTTTGGAACTTCTTTATGAAATAAACTATTTCCTCATCTCTAAGGGTTTCTATGTCAGATGACTCAAACTCTTCTTCTCTAACTGTGTTCAGCGCTATGGACTTGTTTTTCATAGGTTGTGAGATGGTGAGTTCATAGGTTTGAAGGGATCCTATGAGTTTTTCTATCTTAACCGTGTCCAGATCCTTACTCTCTTCAATAGCTGTAACCTTAGGTCTAAATCTCTCGAGCAAAGATCTAAGAAGCTTTCTCACAATTTTTTACTCAGGAATATTTCACCTAGGCTAAAATTAGAGTTTACAATGTCATTCAACTTTGCATAAAACTCATCAAATGATTCATCATCCTTCATCTTGATTTCTTCAAACCTAGAGGTTAGCATTTGCAATTTTAAATTTTTTACGATTTTGATTTCCTCATGCGTAGTCTCTAGAATGTCCCATACCTCTTTAACAGTTTCACACATTGACACTTTCCTAAATTCTTCAGGAGACACAGCCATAAACAAGTTATGAAGTCATTCGCTATTCCAATTGCAATCAGCTAAATCTTCCTCAGTTCAAAGTGAAATATCAGTTAGATTGACAACACCTGACACAGCTGTAGAAGGAGGTTTCCAATCATTTTGTACACTCACCCAAACACGTTTATCTAAGGACTTAAGAAAAGCACGCATCCTAACCTTCCAGCAGGCATAGTTGCTTCCGTCAAAATACAGAGACACAGACAATGATTGACTCATCTAGACAAAATGGGTTAGGAATCAAGTTTTGGCTCTGATACCATTTGAACATTCACATGGGACGCTCTAGTAACGCTTGAAAAATCACCTAATGCGTTGCAATGTTAAATTCAAATTTTAAGTTTACCAAGTTTACGTTTCAATTAACAATTATTCAACCTTACTGCGGAATACTAATGTAAGCAACAAGTCACTTATTATTAGTCGTCTAGGTGGTTAAACAATCAAGTCCAATTAATTCCTAAAGTTGAACTGCCGGTTTGTAATGCATAAAGTAAATAAAACAGTAAAAACACAACTCGCGATATGATGATGGAGAATCCCCAATGTGAGTAAAACTCCAGGACCAAGCCAATGACTTCCACTATTCCAACTCAGCAAGTACAAGTCCCCAAACTCCATACCCAATCAGACCCGCTATCTTAGTCTCACGATCTACTACCGTAGATACTACTAGCCTCCTGCTAGATTTTTCGATCTACTTCCTACAGTCCAATCTGCTGTCCACTACAATCTCATGTTTCTCAGCTGATTGTATCACCAAGTGGAATTCCAAGAACCGCCTACTCTTGTCCAATTCACTGCCTTTGTCGTTTTCTTCTCTCAATCCCCAATGAGAGAGTTCCTTCCTTATAGGATTAAGGAAGCACCGGTGTTTTGTCTTCAAGACCTTTGATGTTTTCTACTAAAACCATGGTTGTCGGATCACAAGAGTGATATAGAAGGAACCACCAATTAATTACGCCTTGGATCACTTCAATAACAAAATGGATGTTATGAAGACGAAAGCTCAATGTTGCAACCACGGCCGCCGACTTTATTGATTGAAGAGTTCAATTCCAGCAAATTCAGCCGCAAATCTGCCCAACTTTTGTGAGAACAAGATTCAATTCCCAGCCTTTTTAATTCTCTAGATCATAAGATGCTAGCACCAAAGTATGTATATAAACAATATAATTCAGCCCCCAGCCGACAGTCCACTTGTCCCTCAATTCTCTCAAAATTGTCGCCAATAATGTGTGTGTGTGTGTGTGTTTATATAAATTCAGCAGTTTGTCAACCCTTCAATTCTCTAATTTAAGCCACCAATATGTGTATATATATCTTACAATTCAGCAAACATAGCCTCTAAAATCAGTCGTTTATATTTGTATGCTTTGCTCCAGTTTCCTCTTCTTTCGGCTGCAAAAGACAGCCTTCATTTTGGTGCAAATATATATGTTTAAATTCAGCAGCTCGCCTCAATTCTTGACCATTCAAAGTAGCTCCCAGTGCTGTCAATTGTGTTTACAAATTATTTCCAAAGCTGCCTCAAATTTCATGTATATATGTGATGCAATTTCAACAGCTGGCCAACCCTTTAATTTCTCCAGTAGCTGCAATTCTGTTGTTGTATATATCCATATTTATTAATCTTCAGTAGCAAGCAACCTTATCTCTTCTCTTTTCCTAGCTGTAGACGTATATATGTATATATTTTGGCTGCCCTATTTTTTCCAGTTCATCTGCATGTCTATATAAATAGACTTTAACTTATGGGCCATAATTTTCCAAGCTCAAATCGTAGTCCAACTCAAGTATACAATATTGCACTTCACGCCTTGACTTTTAGACATGTTTAATTAAGTCATTTATTGTTCATAAAATGCCAATTACAATTAAAAACCTAACAATTTGCTCTTCCGAGCAAACCAAAGGAGGATATTTTGGATGTCAATTCTTCAATCATAGGGTCGACTGTATATTTTAGTTAATTTAGCCAAAATGTTGCAATTATCATGATGTAAGCATAACTAAGTATAGACTGTAGTTGCTATTATATGTTGTCAAAATGTGTAAAGAAATCAATTGATTATCATTTTTCCTTGAAAACTATCATTGTATCAAAGCCAATCATTCCCTGTCATTTGGTATTCTTGATTTTCTGACTTGTTTTCACCTCTTTCAATGGCTGACATCGACCCCAATTCTGGGGAATCACCTTCTTCTTTTATTTTATTCAAATTAAGCACAAAGATAATTGAAATTGAAATATTGACCAAAGCTTCAGCCCCAACCTTTATAACCAACTCTATAGCTACACCAATTGGCATCAAGTTGGATGACACCAACTATACACTTTGGTCCTAGGTGGTTGAGATGTATATCTCAGACAAGGACAAGCTTGGAGACCTCCCTGAGCCTCCACAGACGGATCCCACTTTTTGACGATGGCGTACCAACAATGCTATTGTCAAAGGGTGGCTGATCAATTCCATGGATTATTCTCTTATTGGAAATTTAATTCAGTTTCCCACAACTAAGGCAGGTTGAGATGCTATAGCCACATCATACTTTGATAGTAGTGACACTTCATAAGTGTACGACCTTAGGCTGCGTGTAACTCAACCAATAGGGAGTGAATCCCTTGAAAACTACTACAATGACCCCCAAGAATTATGACATAAAATTGATTTTCGCTGCCCAAGTCCAATGAAGTGTGTGGTTGACATTAAACAATAAAATAATATTATTCAAGAGGATCAATTCTGTGTTTTTGGACATACAGGACGATCAATTATCCACTTCAGGAGTGATGTTCTGCAAATGCAAGCTTTCCCCACTATAGAGCAAGCCTATGCTCATGTTTTTAGAGAGACAACACGTCAAGAGGTAATGGTTGGAGATAGCAACTTGAATACTCTACTAGGGGCTGTCTTGGCTTCTAAAAGCTTTAAACATGGTCCACCCACTTCCTTGAGCCTAGGAGGACTGACACGGCCTGTTCTAAATCACTTTAAAGGCCCAACACGTGTCGTGCACTGATGGTAGATACCAGCTAAGTGTCAAACTCACCACCAAGGCAACTGACCCACATTGACTGCAACATAATTTTGTAAAAATTTTGGTAGAGTTCTCTCTGAAGTATGGACTAAAACTACCTGAAAATATAATCATATATCTCAAACATGTACATGTAATTTAAAATAGGGTATACCAACCCCTCAAAACACAACTATTCAAAATATCACACTGGCAAATCGACCTTTGCAATTATTTACAAACAAAAATCCCTAAATGCATAATATATACAAAACAAAGTAGGCCCATGACATGGAACTATTTTCTAACCAAAAGATGTGCCTATCCCAGATTATGAACTGTATACACTGATAAGATGATGAATCATACAACACTTGACAATGTATGGCTCAACTCGGTAGATCAACTGGCTTCAATGGTACTTAGCTCAGCTACTATCTGATAAGATAAAGGGCGATAAAAATATATGAGCTTATAACTCAGTAAGTGGATATTTCGTAAGTATATATTTTTCATATATGTCAACTTTGAAAACGGGTATATAATAAAAATATTCTTTTATAGTACTATAAGCTAAAACCTTTATTCTTTAAACTGAAATGACTGAATTCTATCATTTGAAAACTGATAAATTGTAAATTACTGAAAATCACAGTAAAAAGTACCCAAAATAACTTTACTCATGCATCGATTAATACCGATATACATGGAAAAGCTATTAGATTATGAAATTCTAGTCATACGCGCGCAGAGCTGCCCGAAGGCTATAACCTGGCCATACACTATGGAAACACATACACAGTAGTGCAGAGCCGGTATAGAAACATATTTACAGTAGTGAAAAGTGGATAAAATAACCATAACTGATCATTCACTATGGAAATGTATTCACACCATTGCAGGGTGGGTAAAATAACCATATGGAATCATACACTGTGGAAAGATATTCACACAAGTGTAGACTAAGATAAAATCATCTGGGTACTTTCTGGTGATTTTAAAAATAATTTTAAATATACTGATATATTTAATATTCATATAACATGCTAATTAAAAGAATTAACTGAATTGAATTTAATTTTAAAAAAACAGCTGCATATAAATTCACTTTATTCTGGAAATCATGCTGTCAATTCAACTATATGAAATAATAAATTTTTTGATCTAATATAAATTTAATAAATACTAATTTCTGGAAAATAAGTTTATATCCAGTCACAAGTCAAGCTACAGGCTATGAAGGTCGGTAAACTTTTTCGATCTCTTCGCTACCTCATTACGAAATAATTAATTTAACAACTATCAATACAAGAAACATTTTATCTCTAGTGAAAGCACTTAAACTAAATTTTTGATACTTGAATAAATTTCCCAAAATTTTCTCTGATCAATTGGAAATAAAAAAAAAGAGTTGAAATAATATCAAAATTTAGAATAGAAATCTTTGAGAAGAGAAGTTTTTTTGATAATTGAACGATTACTGAACTTGAAAAATTACAAAGTAATTTTGTAGAGAACAAAAGAGAACAAAAGAAATTAAACTTCTATTGTCAAATTCGCTCTGCCTTGAAATGAACTCTTGATGTCTTCTTCTTTTCTCTTCCACTTGAATCAATTTTTGACAAAAAGCAACATCTTTTGAATTCTTGAAAGATGAAAAGAAATTTGTTTTCACTTTATTTAAAGTAGTTTGTCTTTTCATCAATCATCGGATAATGATAATGCTTGAATAAATGATCTTTGCACTGTGGAGACATCTTGAGTTTGTTGTTGAGTATGTCTTGAAGCAATGGAATTTGACTAGGAACCCATTTATGTTCATCCGTAAAAATGAGGTATGAATCATCATGATAAACAAGTTTTAAGTCTGATCTTGAAAGATTTCTGTGAATATTGCCTTTTGCTTCGATAATTGATTTTGATCCGAGTTCTGAAAGTAGACTTCTTGATCCTTGAGCAAGAATAGCTTGAAAATCTTCAAACTTGAAAATTTTATGTGGATAATAAATATCTCTGACAAGAGAAAAACTTTGAATCATCCAAATCCATCTAGTAACTATTTGTTTTGAAGGATGAAATTCTTCGGAAAGAAGAATTTTACTTTGAGGATCAATTTCGCTTATCCATTCTGGAAGAATAGTAGCAAATTCAATCTTGATCATGGAGATTCCAAATTTAAAAGGTCTGGAAATTACTATCTTGAGAGGATTATGAAGTAAGGAAATATCTGTTTTTTGATTAATAAAAATTGAAGAAATAAATCCCCATTCAAGAAATTCTCTAAATTTTTCACAAATAATTTTGAGAATTGAAATACTCCTAAGAGTAAAATGAAACTTATGATAACTTCGACATATTACAAAATCTCTATGATTAGTATGAATATTAAAATTTGGAATAGAAGGATTTATGTAAATGCCAAGAATAATTTGTTTGAAATTATTAGATCCTTTTGGATCTCTTTGACTAATATTTTGATATAGATCTTGTGGAAGATCTAAGATTTTTTGTAAAAAAATATTTCTATATTTCTTTAAAAAATCAAGACCTCCTGCTGGAAGTTCCTTTTGAAAAGAAACATTTTTTTATTTCTTTTGCCATATTCTCAGATCTACTTAAAATTATAAAAAGAGAATTAAGAATTTAATGAAATTGTTATCAAAGGTATAAATATTTCAAAATAGACTGATTCTTAAAAAGCCTTGCAAAGCCTGTAACGGGACCACCCAAACTGCCAATCTCCGGCTCAACAGGGCTGACCAACGTTTTCAGCGGACATCCATGCTTAAAACAGCTTTTTCTGAAATATTTTTCCAATAATAAAATTTCACTAAATCCTAAATTATAGGTTTATAATAGAATTTAGAAAAGAAATTATCAAGGTTTCAAATATTTGATATTTGAAGAAGTAAAATATTGAAGTTAATGAGAAATCCTCATTGAGAGGAAGTTTTCATTCTTTTGTGAATGAACTCTCTTGTGTGGAAGTCTACCAAGAAGTTTGATTTCCCTTATATATAAAGAATTTCGAAATCTTGAAATTTTGTTAATAAGATCGTCTTGAAATTTTGAAATACACAGTACTATTGAAAGAATTTCTTTTTTGATAGTGGAATAATTCTTTTAAGGGACGGTCCACACACCACTGTGATACCTAACTAACTGTTCATGAGATGACTCTAGTGGGATTTGCTTTAACACACCGCCATACCCAATATCAGAGGCATCTGTCTCAATAATAATTGATGTTGTGAGGTCAAGTATTGAAAGACAGGGAATATTTTTGATTGCGTTTTTGACTCTTTGAATTGCAACTGTGTGCTCGTGATTCTATGGGTCAGGGTTTTTTTGTAGTCTTTTGAATAATGGGGCACATATTTGACGTATACTTTTAACAAAATCAGCAACATAATTGACACAACCTAAAAAGCATTGCAAACTTGTTTTATCAATAATTTCATCGAAAATTTATCAATGAAATCAAGACTTCTTTGAATTGGAGTTAAAGTGTCATTATGAATATAATGACCAAGAAAACGTATTTTTGTTTGAAATAAAACAAATTTCTTAGCAGAAACTGCTAAACCATTTTTCTTTGTAACATGAATAAATGTATGAATATGTTTAAAATGTTGTTCTATATTTTCAGAAAATATAAGAACATCATCAATGTAAACAATAATGAAATTTGAAAAAGGATTGAAAATATCATTCATAATTTTTTGAAATTCAAAGGGGGCATGTTTTAGACCAAATGGCATAACATTCCAGTCGTATTGTCCGAATGGAACATTGAAGGCAGTCTTGTATCTGTCTTCTTCTTTAATTTGAATTTTTCAGAAACCTGACTTCATAACAAATTTTGAAAAGATAACAACTTTATAAAGACTATTCAAAAGATCTTTCTTTTGAGGAATAGGATACCTAATCCATTGAAGAGCAGTATTTAGAAGTTTATAATTGATAACCAAACAGGGAACTCCTCGTTCAATTTCAGCTGAATTATTGACATAGAAAACTGAACAGCTCCAAGGCTATTTACTAGGTCGGATTAAACCTTTCTCAAGTAAATCATTGATTTCTTTGATACAAAAATCAAGTAACTCTTTATTCGTTTGAATATGACGAGATTTTGTAGGAATATTTGATTCATGAAAATCAGAATTGTAAGGAAGAGAAACAACACGTTTCTTTCTATCCCAGAAGGCATTTGAAATAGTTGAACAAATTTCTTTTTCAATTCTATTTTTTAAATTCTGAAATTTTTTCTTGAAAAATAGATTCTTGTAATATTTTCTCAATTTTTTGAAATTGAATTTTTTCTTTAAGAAATTGAATATGGTTTCTTTTTAAATTAATATTGTTAATAATTTTTGAAATAACAGCTTCTTTTAAAGAATTAATATCTTTATAAGAAGAAGGATTTGTAAAAAATATTTTTTGACCAAAATTTTTGTAGTTAATCCTTTATAATCAACTTTAAAATGATAAATTTGAACAATAAAAGGTGTACCAAGAATAACTTCTTGATGCAAATCTTTTACTAGATAAAAAATATTTTTGAAACAAATATTTGAATTACAAATATGAGCTTTTGAAATTTTATAATTGATATTGAGCTTTTTTCCACTAGCTCCATAAAGACGCTCAATGGTCTTCTCAAAGTATTTTGTAGGAATCAAGTCTTCTTTGACACAATTTTGATCTGCTCCAGAATCAATAAGGACACGAGTTGTGAATTTAAATCCATTATTCACAACAATAGTCATATTGCAGTACCATTTTTTAAGTTGAATTCGGTTAATAACATTAACCTTTTCTTCTTCAGATTTGAAGAGTTTGAAATCAGAATCTAAAGAACAATCAGAAGAGGATTTAGAATGTTTTGAACATCGTTTAGAAGAATGCTTTGAAGAAATTTTCGATTTTCCTTTGAATTTTGAATAAAATTCATCACTTAAGTCTTTTGCTTTTATACAAATGACTTCCATGTAAATTTCTTTCACTTAATTTTCAAGGTCTAAGATTTGAGTTTTCATACCCTTAATCTCATGTTGAAGATCAGGAATAGAAGGTTTAGAACCTTTAAAAAATTCTTTTTGAGTTCGTTTGAGAATTTGATTGATATTGATATCATCGAAATCTTGTTTTGAAGTAGAAGGTAAAAGAGAGGAGATTTTTTCTTGAGATTAGGATTATCAATCCTATCAACAATATCTTGAATAATTTCTTCTTCTCGAGATAAAACATTTATAGTTTTACAACCACAAATTTCTTTATCTGAATTTGAAGAAATATCAGAGGAATTTTGAGTTAGACTCAATATTAGAACTTGATTAAATGAGATTGAGGAGTTGAGTTTTAGTATCTTCATCAATTTGAAGATTATTAATTTTGTTTTTTAGTGGACATTTATTGGAATAATGACCAGTCTTATTGTACTTCCAGCAAGTAATACTTGAAGAGTTTTTTGAAATCTTTCTTTTTGAAAAAGGTTTTTTCTTTAAAAATTTTCTTTTGTTAGAAAATTCTTCTTTGAAATATTTTCTTTTAGAAAATTTTCTATTTTTAGAAAAAAATTTTAATTTTGAAGATGGAGGAATGATCTTTTCAAAACCATATTGTTCACAAAAAGATCCAAGTTCTTTTCGATTCTCAAATTTTTCAGTTTTCAATTTGGCTTTGAGTTTTAAATCATTACACAATTTTAAAGCTTCATTATTGATGAAATTAATAATTTCACCATAAGTGAGAGTTTGAAGGTCATCAAATTCTTTATAAATAGAATTTTTAACTCTTTCTGCATTCGTTCCAAAAAGATTGTTGACAATCTTCTTTAATCATGATACGAGATAAAACATGTCCTTGTACTATCGAAAATCTTGTAATTTTGGACATCTTAAATTTATCAAAATGTCATTTTGCATTTGACCTAAATTTTCTGAAGTACCAATAAAATATTAGATAATAGTTAAACCAAGAACGGTAAAACTATCATTAATTTCATTTCCATTTAAATCATGAATAATATCATTATTTTCATCACATTTGACAGCAGAAAAGATAATATCCTTCTCAGTTTGAGAGAGATAATTATCCCACCATTGACCAAAATGTCTAGTGAATCCAAGATCAATATTATTAGTAGCATCTCTTCTAGATGCACCTTTTGCAAAATAAGTTTTATAACACACAATCATTTGTCCCATAAAATTGATAATTTGATACTCAGTAAGTCCATCGAGATTTCACTTGACACTAGAATTACCATCATAGGTTCTTTGAGGATTAGCTTTTTCTTCAAAAAACTAGTCTGGGAATGAAGGACGAGGGTAAAATTTTGGAAGATTTTTTGATAATCAGATTTTCTCAATTTATTAATTGAATCATATTTTTCATCAATAAATTTAGCTTCAATTTCATCAATGATATTGATATTTTTTGAAACATGAAATTTTTTTAATTGAGTAGCAAGTTCAGAAAGAATTTCACTTTCAGTTTGAAGAATAGAAGATTTTCCAAATTGAGGAATCATATCATTACTTTTGAAAATTGAAGAGGAAGAGGACGATAGTTTTGATAAATTCTTATCTTTACTACTACTTTCTCTAGATTCTTTAGAAGAATCCTTTTGAGAAGTAGTATTCTCAGATTCAGAATTTGATTCGATGCGATTGAGCTGAGAACACATAGATTGAAAAACAACATTAGTATAATTGTTCTGAGATTGAATATTTTTGATATCCTTAGCAACAACCTGAGATTCATCAGATCGTTCTTTAGGAATCCTTTTAAGCGGAGATGCAAGGATTTCAGTTTTTCCATGAGGAACAACTATTTCTTGCATAGGAGGATGAGTTGATTGGAAAGTATTCCCTTCTAGAGTTTTCCAAGTATTGGAATGAGTTTTTGAAGTAAATTTTTTTTATTTTTCCGGCCTTTTACCAAAAACTTTGAATTGAATCCAATCATAGAAACTTAAATCAGTAGAAGATTTAAAATAATCTTCCCAATAAGATTCTTTTTGTTTTGAAGAAAAACTTTCTCGAAAAAGTTTTCTAAAATTTTTGACACAAATGTCTTGATCATTTTTGAATTCTTTTCTTCTATCAATTTCAGAAGAAATAACATTATATTGATGATCAAGATTAGAGGGAGGAACCATATCTGAAAAAGTTGGTGATTCAGGTTGATCATCATCTTTTTCATATTCGTTTTGATAATGAGGTTTTGGAATAATAGGAGTAAAATCTGCTCCTTTGTATGAAGATTGAAAGGATGATTTAGGTTTTTCTTCAGACCTAGTTGAAAAAGACTTAGCAGAATAAGATCTTTGAATCTTTGAAGATGATTCTTTGAAAAGAATCTTAGCTTTTCCATCTGGAAAACTAAGAATTTGATTTGGAATTGTTTTGGTTTGAGCAGGAACAGGTGCTTGAACATTATCAAAATTCCATTCGAGTCCACGGGATTGAAGATTCCATGGAATTCTTTTTGGAATTTCAACATTCGAATGAAAAGGATTGACTTCAACTAAAAGACTTTCATCTCTTGATAAAGAATGAAGAGCTCCAATATTGAGTTGAATATTCATAAGCTTATAATATACTCTATATATTATAGCAAAATCATTTGATCTACTATCAAATTCAAGATTTTTTGTCTGAATATGAAGATTGAGAGAATTGAGAATTGCTCCATCAGTAAGTTTGATTGAAAAATTTGGATAACAGTTTGAAAATACTGGACCACTTTCTAGATTTGATTCTAAAAGTGAAAGTATTGAATTTTCAAAATTGAGATGTCTATACATATATATATATATATATATATATATATATATATGACACACACACTAATTTCTATTAATCTATAATTTATATCCACAAATTAAACAAACTACTTTAAATCCTAGAATATTCAACATCATCATTCCATAAAAAACATTATGCCTTTATCTCTTGAAGAACTTGAACCCAAGTTTTCCTTCCTTTTTCCTTTTCTTTCTTCTTCTTTCTTTCTTTTTTTCCCCCTCTTTTTTCTTTCATTTTCTCAGTTTTTCCTCCTTCCCAGCTTCTTTGCCCGATTTCAACTCTGTTTGTGTGTGTGTTTTTGGTATAAAATGGGTTTAATGGAATAAAATAAATCCCAAAATTTTATTTTGTCCAACTTAAAACCTTCAAAATATTTTTCATAATAAATTAAGTCCCAAATAAAATAATTTATTTCGTTTTAGTCCCTATTTGACTTTGACATTGATAATTCAACTTTTGATTTTTGACTAGTAAAATTTGGACTGTAACAATGACTCTCTTTGAATGGGGGAATGTCGAGTTCAAATGCTAAAAATCAACCAGTAGCAGATGGTGGAAAATACACTCATTGTGACAGAGGAAAGCATACCCGTGATACTTGTTTTAAGCTTCACAGGTATCCTGAATGGTGGCCTGAACTCCAGGCCAAGAAACGGCGTAATATTGAGGTAAAGTGGCAATGGCACGAGTAGAAATTTCTAAAACTACTGGAGAAGGCACAAGTGCAATAACAGCATAACTGCAACACTTGTCCCTTATTACAGCCGAGTGTTCATCACTCGGATCTCATAGAAAAATTGATTACAGCTTGTGGATACTTGATTCTGGAACCACCGATCACGTGATATTTGATGCAAATGATTTTTCTCAATTCTCATTGCCTCGACAAAAAAGCATTGCTAATGTTAATGGAATTATTTTGATGGTAACATGGGCTAGGACTGTGATTTTATCTCCAGCCTATCTCTATATATTACCTTACTTGTGCCATCACCCCCTTACAAACTTTTATCAGCAAGTCGATTTACATGAGTAGAATTGTATTGTGCTCATTTATCCTACATTTTGTATTATTTTAGTGTGGGTCGAGCACACCATATGCACCATCCAAGCAATCTCAAAGCGAAGCAAAATTGGCTTCGGCACCGTTAATTAGGCTATCATTTATTTGGGTACTAGAATCACTTGTTTCCTACTTTATTTACGAATTTATCGATTTTAGAATTTAAATGTGAAACTTGAATTTTTGTTAAAAGTCATCGGGGTGACTTACCCTTTAAGCATGAATAAAGCGATGTTCCTTTTGCTTTGATTCATTCTGATGTGTGGGTCCCTATCCAAAGTCAACGTTATCTGATTTCAGTTGCTTTGTGCTGTTTGTTAGTGATAGTACTCGGATGACTTGGCTTTACATATTGAAAAATAAAGATGAGGTCTTAACTATTTTTCATCTTTTCACAAAATGGTCCAAACTCAGTTTTCTGCTACAGTTTGAATATTTCGTTCTAACAATGGTGGAAAATATGTGAATCACCATTTTCGTGACTATTTTCATCATCATCACTTAATCCATGAAACTTCCTACCCTCAGACTCCACAGGAAAATGTATTGCGAAACAAAAAAATCGCTACCTTCTTGAAACTACTAGGGCACTTCTTCTTAGAGATAATGTACCAAATATCCACAGGGCCGTTGCAGTTGCCACTGTCATCCATCTAATTAATCGAATGCCCTCCAAAGCTCTAGATTTTTAGACTCCCTCACATGCCTTATCTACCTATGTTTCTTTACCTAAGATACTGATATTCCCACCTTGCATCTTTGGTTGCATGGTGTTTGTTCAACTTCACAAGAATCGTATGAAGTTTGACCTATGTGCTCATCGTTACCTTTTCTTGCGATATGCTTTGCATCAAAAAGGATATTGATGCTATGACCTAGCACTAGACATAGCTATGTGACTATGGATGTCACATTTCTTGAAACCAATATGTTATTCTCTTCTGTAACATCCTATTCTTCTCTTCAGAGAGAGATGCGAGAAGAAATGTTGAATTGGCTGAAATTTGACTGGCCAAGACTTGATGATATGGAATCACCATTGACTATTACTTTTCAAGCTCCCCAATCAATTGCGGAGGAACTAATAGAGATGATAGAGCTGAATATAGATGAACCAAACACAAAACTGAAGCTGAACAAGCACTCCCACTACATAGTGTCCAAGACCCATATCTTGATAAAATCAACGTTATCTAGTTTCCATTGATATGTACTATTTGGTAATGATACTACTCGGATGAAACTCCTGCCCTCGGACTCCATAAAAGAATTGTATTGTGAAATGAAGAAATCGATGCATTCTTAAAACTACTAGGACACTTCTTCTAAGAGCTAATGTTCCAAGCATCCACTAGGTCGATGCAATTGCCACCACCATCCATCTAATTAATCCAATGCCCTCCAAAGCTCTAGGTTTCGAAACTTCACTACCAGTCTTGTCTACCTATGTCTCCTTACCCAAGATACTGATGATCCCACCTTGCATCTTTGGTTGCATTGTGTTCGTTCAACTTCACACGAATCGTATGAAGTTTGACTTGTGTGCTCATCATTGCCTTTTCTTGCAATATGTTTTGCATAAAAAAGGATACCGATGCTATGACCTAACACTAAATATAGCTATGTGACTATGGATGTCATGTTTCTTGAAACTAAGATGCTATTCTCTTTTGTAGCATCCAATTCTTCTCTTCAGAGAAAGACACGAGATGAAATGTTGAATTGGCTAAAATTTGACTGGCTAAGACTTGAAGATATGGATTCAACATTAACTAATACTTCTCAGGCTCCCCAATCAATCACTAAGGAACCAATGGAGGTGATAGAGCTGAATACAGATGAAACAAACACAGAATCGACAGAGTCTAAAAATGTATCTCCTAAAGCTGAACAAACACTCCCACTCCATAGTATCCAACGACCCATATCTTTATAATATCGCTGACATAAGATATCTATCACTCCTAACATTAACCATGTTTGATATAAGCTACCTTGTAGGCAAAATCATAGAAAATTCCCAAATCAATATTCTTCTAATGTAGAAGAGCATAGATCTAAATATCCAAATGTCAATTTTGTGTCCTCAAAAAGGCTTTCTGAACCTCAGAACTTTGTGAATGAACTCTCCTCATGCCATATTCCTACAAGTGTTGATGAGGCGTTAAAATATCCAATGTGGGTTCAAGCTATGAAGGAAGTGGTGGATGCACTATTGAAAATTAAGACATGGATTTTTGTTCCACTGCCCGAAGGTTAAAGAATAGTATGGTGTAAATGGGTATTCTCCATCAAGTACAAAATCGATGGATCCATTAAAATATACAATGCTAGGCTAGTAGTAAAGGGCCATACTAAACATATGACGTAGACTACAAAGAAACTTTCTCTCTCGTGGCCAAGCTGAATACTATTAGGGTTTTGCTATACCTTTTAGTCGATCTCGACTGGCCATTGCATCAATTTAATGAAAAAAATGCTTTCCTCCATTGTGATCTTGAAGAAGAAATCTATATGGATGTCCCTCCAAGATATACAACAACTTCAGAAGATAAGGTTGTGTGTAAGCTACGACGAACTTTGTATGGCTTGAAACAATCCCCTTGAGCTTGGTTTGGACGGTTTATTTTGGCAATGAGGAAATATGGTTTCCAACAGAGTAACTCTAACCATACTCTATTCCTGAAGCATCAAAGAGGCAACGTGACAGCATTGATAATGTATGTTGATGATATGATTATTACGGGAAATGATCCTAAAGAGATAACGAGACTTCGAGAACAAATGGCAATAGAATTTGAACAGATTCTTTATCTCAAATTCTATTGCCATTTGTTCTAGGGATTGAAGCAGCTAGATATAAGAAGGGCATATTTTTTCTCAATAAAAGTATGTTCTAGACTTGTTATCTGAGTTTGGACTATTGGATTATAAGCCCGCAGACGTACTAGCAGTCCAAAATCATATACTTGGAGAGGATCCAAATCAAGTATCAATAGACAAATGGAAGTATCTGAGATTTGTTGGTATTACAAACAAGATCCGAAAAACATTGATGATAACATGAAATTGCAGATTACATCATAAACCCTAAACCACAACATCAAGGCTTAGATCTTTCAATTGTAGGCTCAGACCACGCCCATTTTACCATCACAGAGGCACCGAGACTCAAACACAAGCCCTCACAACCCAACACATCAAGGTCACTTCACTGGAACCAAAACAAAGACTGCCTACCTTCGATCGATTACTCACACAAAGGAGAATCACACAAGAACACGATTATCACAAAGATAATCAACCAGAAATCTCACAAAGAGAAGAAGGAAGGGTCACAAAGACAGAGAACACGAAGGTTCCAGAAGGCAGAGAGAAAGACAGAAAATAGAAATGACGATCCAAGAGCCAAACAGGGGCTAAGGATGATATTTATAGGTAATATCATCAACCGTTGATTAGCGGGTCAATCCAACGGTCCAAGAGTGACTAACATGTGTGGGCTGGGTATTGGGCTCGGTTAAGTGGGCCTTCTAGGTATATAATTAATGGACCAAGTATTAAATCCATATTTGGGTCTTTTCATCATTGCCTAACAGTTGGACTGGATCAAATGGCATCACAGCCCAATAGATCTCCACCTTGATGCCAGTGATCATACAAGAAGCCTAATAAATGTAAAACACAATTTAAATGTCCTTCTCAAGAAGACAGCTTCCCAGCATTCTCAACAAACATCAACCTTAGCACCTGTACAGAACAAAACACTTTACCAGCATTAATGTTCAAAATTTGTAAACAAGACTTAAATTTGTTTAAAGGTATTACCTTAGTACCTACATCAGCTGGATTATACTGAGTTGCAATTTTCTCAAGTAATATAAGTTCTTTAGAAACAACGTCTCTAATAAAATACAACTTAACATCAATATGTTTTGTTCTTTCATGAAAAACAGGGTTTTTACATAGGTGAATTGCACTTTGACTATCAGAATACAAGACAACAGGGTTACTCAATTCATTTATTTCAGATAATAAGCCCTTTGAGCCATAATGCTTCTTTTATTGCTTCAGTTGCAGCAACATACTCAGCTTCAGTAGTAGATAAAGCAACAATAGGTTGAAGTTGAGATTTCCAACTAATACATGTATTACACAAAGTAAACATATAAGAAGTAGTAGATTTCCTATTGTCTCTATCTCCGGCAAAATCTGAATCTACAAAACCCTTAAGTACAATACCTTCATTACAAGCACTAAAGATTAAACCAATATGTGAAGATCCTTTCAAGTACCTCAACAGCCATTTTAGAGCAACCCAATGGTCTGGTCCTGGATTGGCCATAAATCTACTAAGTGAGCTAATGGAATGAGCTACATCAGGCCTAGTACATTCCATAGTGTACATGACAGAACCTACGGCATTAGCATAAGGTACATTTTCCGTTTGCCTAATGTCAGATTCATTTACAGGACATTGCTCTTTACTAAGTTTAAAATGGCTGGCCAATGGAAGTGAAACAGATTTAGAGTTATGCATGGCAAACTTAGTCAACATCTTTTCAATATATGCAGCTTGCTTCAAGTACAATGCCCTACTGTGCCTTTTCCTAGTGATTTCCATACCTAAGATTCTCTTTGCATGTCTTAGGTCTTTCATTTCAAATTCAGCACTTAAAGACCGTTTTATCTGATTAATAACATGCATATTCTGACCAATCAGCAACATATCATCCACATAAAGAAGTATAAATGCAACAATAGTATTTTCATCATTTCTTTTAAAGTAAAGACAATGGTCATTTCACTTCTTATGAAACCAATAGTAGATACAAAATTATCAAACCTTTTGTACCATTGTCGTGGAGATTACTTTAAACCATATAATGATCTTTTTAAAGACACACATGATCAGATTTAGTTTCATCAATAAAACCAGGTGGCTGTCTCATATAAATCACTTCATCAAGGTCACCATGCAAGAAAGCAGTTTTCACATCCATTTGTTCAAGTTCAAGATCATAATGAGCAACAAGGGCAAGCATAACTCTAATTATTGTGTACTTTATCACAGGTGAAAATATCTCATTATAATCTATGCCCTCTTTTTGCGTAAATCCTTTCACTACAAGTCTAGCCTTAAATCTTATAGGCACCTTTTCAGTATTTCCCTCCTTAACACTAAAGATCCACTTGCAATCAACAAGGGTCTTACCTGCAGGTTTTGGAACTAAAGTCCAAGTCTCATTTTTCATTAAGGAATCCATCTCATCTATCATAGCAGCATGCCAGTTCTCAGACTGCTTGCAGCTCATTGCCTCTTCATAAGATTTTGGTTCTTTAAATACTAAGTCATGATAGGACAAGACAGCAAGTGAAAGGTAATCTCCATACCTAACAGGTTCTCTTACTTCTCTCCTAGTCCTATCTCTAGTTAATTGGTAATCTCCCAATTCATCAGACTGACTTTCCAGATTTTCTTGAACATTTTCCTCTTCATTTTCTTGAGGATCAGAAGCTATTTCAGCTTCTTCATCTACCTGTTCATCACTAACAGGTTCAGTAGGTAAACCAAGCTCCACCTGCAGCTTGGTATCATCACCTCTTTCATCACCAGGTAGCCCTTTTGGTTCTTTATTATCTAAACAAGGCATCTTTGACTCATCAAAGGTAACATCTCTGCTGGTGATGATTCTAAAACCTTTTACTTCTTTACTCCATAGCCTATAACCTTTAACCCCATCGGGATATCCTAAGAAAACACATTGGGCTCTAGGATCAAGTTTTCCTATACTTTGATGGGAATAGGCGGCACAACCAAAGATTCTTAAATGTGAATAATCAGGAACATGTCCTGTCCATAGCTCTTTAGGGGTTTTATCTCCTAGAGCACTTGAGGGGGTCTTATTAACAATATATGAAGCTGTCATTACAGCTTCACCCCATAACACCTTAGGGACACCTGAACCTATCAACATGCACCTAACCTTATCTAGCAAGGTTCTATTCATCCTCTCAGCCACTCCATTCTGCTGAGGTGTATAAGGTACAGTTTTATGCCTTTTAATACCAGATTCTTTGCACAACTGATCAAATTCAGCATTGCAAAACTCAAGGCCATTATCAGTACTAAGGATCTTAATTTTCTTCCCAATCTCATTTTCCACCAGAATCTTCCAAGTTCTGAATTTATCAAATGTTTCAGATTTGTGTTTCAACAAATAAACCCAAACCTTCCTAGAATAGT
>NC_036249.1:11776428-11794034 GCF_002742605.1 Olea europaea var. sylvestris | reverse complement strand
CCATTTCTTTTAACACCTTTAAAAATAATAAGTGATCCTTTTATCACTTTCAAGAAGCCATCTCCTATTTTTCCTTGCAATCCCATATCATCTAGATTCCCCATGGAGATCAGATTCCTATTCAATTCAGGAACATATCTCACCCTTTCAAGAGTGTAAATGTATCCATTATCGAATTTCAAAGTGACATTCCCAACTCCCTCAACTCTGCAGGCTACATTATTGCCCATAACTACTTCTCCTCCATCAATTTTCTTAAAATTGTCTAAATATGCCCTTTTATAGGTCATATGGAAGGTACAACCAGAATCCAAGATCCATTCTTGGTTCTGATTCTCATCAACAACATTTGCAGAGTTAGGTAAATTTTCAGTCACAGCATATACATCAACTGTGGCAGAACCTTCAGATTCTACCACATTACCTTCATCAACACCCTTTTGTTTCTGTTCATTTTTCTTCTTATAACAGTCTTTAATAAAATGTCCAGATTTCCCACACCCATAACACTTTTTAGTCCTAGTCCTTGACTTAGACCTGCCTCTACTTTTAAACTTTCTCCTACTGTTATTTTCCTGATTATTATGGCTTTCCTGAGTACCACTAGACCTACTCAAAGTCCTCCCTCTAGGAAACAAGTTCTCATGGCCACTATTACCTCTCTCAGACTTAAGTTCAAGTTCCTTACTCCTTAAAGAGTCTATGACAATATCGGGTGTAAGAGTATCTCTACCATACTTAATGGCGGCTTTAACCTCTTTGTAGGCTTCAGGTATAGCATTAAGTAGTACTACAACCTTATACTTATCAGAAACTTTCTCACCTGTATTAATAATTTCTTGAACTAACTTATTAAAAATGTCTAAGCTATCTTCTTAGTCTCTAGTTGGATCTATCCTAAAACTAAAAAATTTCTCTAATAGAAACAACTTATTAGGCAAAGACTTAGGCAGGTAAAGCTTCTCTAATTCATCCCATAAGGCCTTAGCAGTATCATGTTTGCCTACTTTTCTTAAAACTTGATCAGCTAAATGCAAAATAATGGAGGTATAAGCAAGTTCATCAGATTCTTCCTTTTGATCATCTGTCATGGTATCAGGAAATTCATCTGTTATTGCTTTAGAAACTTTTTGCTGAACTAAAACACCTCGCATTTTTTGTTGCCAAATGGGAAAATCCCCTTTTCCATCAAAAACACCAAGTTCAAAAGATTTTTTCATGTTTTATTGTGAAAAACTAACACACAGTATTTTTCACAAATTATAACAAAACAGAAAATCAGCTTTTGAAAAACTGTTGAAATTGACCTTCACAAAAAAAAATTTATGTTTTAGATCACATAAAGTAATATGCAGTCAAATAAATGAGCCACAATTATTTGTATTCACAAATAGTTTGAATCAATAGTAGGATCATTAGATATTCTAATGTAAACACCACAAGAATCAGAAAAATACAACAATGCAGGCAAAAAACTATATCTCAGGATTAAAGAATCAATATATGCAGGACCTAGGGTTGATCAAATTCACCAGGATTCCGTGAGAATCAAGTTCTCAAGTCAAGGCTCAATTTGAATCACCCAAACTTAATTGATCACAGGCAAATATAACAAGATATCACAAATTAATGTAACAGGTTACAATATGCAGTAATTGAACATATCAACATAGAGGCATATATACATAAAAGCAGTGTTTAGTGAGTGTGCAGTCATATAGGGTTCAAGAAATGCAAACCGAGGGTGGTTAAGCAATTTAACCACCAGCTGAAATCAGGAACAAATTATTGCAGCAAGGATGAATTCACTGCAGGTCACCAAGGCACAAAACGTGCCCTTACAGATTCAGGTTCCTCCAGTTTCAAGGCCTGGCAGGTCCAAACAATTAGGGTTCCAGCACAAAACGAACCCACAGGATCTCGGTCTTAAGGTTCTTTTACAGATCACATCGAGGATTCACAGAAAATCCCTCGCATTCCACAGTCCAGATTCGAATCAACACCGCAGACCACTAGGTCGACACAAAATCAAAACTAGGGTTTCGCGATCTATGGTCGAACGCCTGGAAATTAATTTTCCAGTGTTCAACCTTCAATCGAAGACTCAAGAACGAACGCCAACAGCTCTGATACCACTATTACAAATAGGATCCGAAAAACATTGATGATAACATGAAATTGCAAATTACATCATAAACCCTAAACCACAACATCAAGGCTTAGATCTTTCAATTGTAGGCTCAGACCACGCCCATTTTACCATCACAGAGGCACCGAGACTCAAACACAAGCCCTCACAACCCAACACATCAAGGTCACTTCACTGGAACCAAAACAAAGACTTCCTACCTTCGGTCGATTACTCACACAAAGGAGAATCACACAAGAACACGATTATCACAAAGATAATCAACCAGAAATCTCACAAAGAGAAGAAGGAAGGGTCACAAAGACAGAGAACACGAAGGTTCCAGAAGGCAGAGAGAAAGACAGAAAACAGAAATGACGATCCAAGAGCCAAATAGGGGCTAAGGATGATATTTATAGGTAATATCATCAACCGTTGATCGGCGGGTCAATCCAACGGTCCAAGAGCGACTAAGACGTGTGGGCTGGGTATTGGGCTCGGTTAAGTGGGCCTTCTAGGTATATAATTAATGGACCAAGTATTAAATCCATATTTGGGCCTTTTCATCATTGCCTAACAGTTGGACTGAATCAAATGGCATCACAGCCCAACAGTTGGGAAACTTATTTATCTCTTATGTACATGGTGTTTGATATCTGTCACTCCTAACACAGTATCAATGATTGTAGTAAGTCAATTTATGCACTGCCTGAGCAAGATCATATGAATTCAGTAATTCTGTTTCTCCGATATCTAAATTCTTCTCCAGGGAAAGGACTGATGTTTTCAAGAACTGATCACGTACGGGTTGAAGGTTATACTGGGCAGAGAACATATCAGATAGGAAGCTGAACTCAGGCTATTTTATGTTTACTGGAGAAAATCTGGTCACATGGAAAAGTAAAAAAGCAGAAAGTGGTGGCATTATCAAATGTAGAAGCTGAATTTTGTGGAATGGCTAAGGGACTTTGTAAACTTCTCTGGCTCAAAAGATTACTGACTGGACTTGATTTTGTCCCAAATAGTGAGATGAATTTATTTTGTGATAACAAAACTGCTATTGATATTTTTCATAAAACTGTTCAGAATGATAGGACCAAACACGTGGAAGTGGACCGAAATTTCATCAAACAGAATCATGAGACTAAGATAATCCGTTTTCCATTCGTGAAATCCGAAGACCGGTTGGTATACATACTCACAAAAGCAATATGAGTTAAAGTTTTCTATAACTCACTTGACAAATTGGTCATCAGTGATTTATGCACACAAATTTGAGTGGGAGCGTTGGCGTGAGTTGCGCTTCCAAGCAATCAAAGGATGATATTTTGGATGTCAATTCCTCGATCATAAATGTTAGTAATTGTCATTATTTAAGCATAGCCAAATATAGACCATAGTTGATGTTATACACTGTCAAAATGTGTAAAGAAATCAATCAATTATCATTTTTTTCGTTGCATACTCTCACTTTTCTTGGCAAATTAGATGCAAAATAGGGTGAAAATAGAATTCTTTTACCATTCCTAACTTTAACTTTATTTTCACATCGTAATCGACAAAATGACAGTCTCTGAATATTTCAAATCAAAGCAAGTGGATGAAATAAATCACGTTTCATAAGATTTTAGCCTCTCAGTTGGAGCAGAAGTTGTTCAAGATTGACTCTTCGATTAAATAAATCGATCTTAATCACAAATTTATACTTCTATGTCGAGTTTGATATGCAATACAGACAAAAGTATCAGTGCAATACATAAGATTTTAGTTTCTCGACTAAAGTGAAGTCATTCTAGATTGACGACTCAATGCAATAATTCAATCTTAAACTCAAATTTATACCACATGGCACGTTTAGCGTGCAATACTGGACAAAACTGTTAGTACATTAGTACGTTAATTTCTTTATTCTTCAACGTTGTCCAATATTATCCAATCCACTTTACCATCGTCTTTCAACTGCATTGCTGCTTTGTTTGTCCTCATCACCCAATCCTTTGCGAATTGCAGATCACAAGAAACTTTGGAAATTCTATTCAAGAAATTTGTATTGCGTTCTTCAAACTTTAATCTTACTGTGTCTACTGATTTCAGCATATCATTTACTATTAATGATAATTCCTTAACATCAACCTCAGTTCTTCCAGATCTTTCTTTGAGCTCTTTGTTTTCTTGTTCGTACTCTTCCTTCATCTTCAGGTAATGCTCCTTGTTCTCGGCAATTAACTGTTCCACAACTCGAATTCTCCGGCCTAGGATTCGTAGATTGTCTTCAAATTGTTTTCGAAAATCTTTTGCCAGTTCTTCTATCTTTCTTTCTGCCATTTGAAGATTTGATTTCGACTGCTGTTTTTGTTCATCCTTAATTTTGCTTACAATATCCTCCTGTTCTACTATCTTCTCAGTTAATTCGACGTTTTTCTTTTCTATCTCAAAAATGTTAATAGACGAATTTTGTTTCACCGTCTCCAGCTCGAATGTCAATCTGTTTCTCTCATTTTGCAATGCATCCAACTCGGTATTGAGATATTTAACATGTTCGTCAAATGATGCAATCTGAGAAGATAGTTGATTTTCCTTGTTCGAAAGATCTGTTTGCAATTCCGAAAATTTTCTCTGAAGTTCATCTTTTTCTATCCTCGACTGATGAACTTCATTGTTTAGAGAATTAACATCAAGTTGTAAATCTTCTACCTGCAGTTTTAGGCCTTTCTTCTCCTCAATTATCCACTGCTCATTCAAAGTTTGTTTCCTCAAATTCTCATTCAAATCTTCAATCTGAATGAGATAATCTGATGTTTCTTTCAATTTCTTTTCAAGTTGCAACTCCAATTCAGCTTTCTGACTTCTCATAGTCTCCCCCTCCAGCTGCAGGAAATTAACTTGTTTCATTAAGTCCTCGGTTCGCGAAGATCCTTCTTCAGTTTTGCATAATAACAATTGTTCCAAATCACCTTTCTGAGTTTGTAAATTATTAATTTGGAGTTGGGATTCCTTCGCTTGCGCCTCGAGACTTTCGATTCTAGACATGTATCCTTTTTCATTTTCCTCCAAAGTCTTCGTAAGAGCAGAAAAATGATCATCTTTCTGTTCAGAAATTGCCTCAAGTTCCAAAATCTGTCCTTCCAATTCTGAATTCTTCCTTTTCAATTCTTTAGCTTCCTTTGACATGCGTTCTTCCAAATTTCTTTTCTCGGCAAACAAGGTTTCAATTTTGGAATTCAAGATTGAGGCTGAACCCTGTACGTCGCCCTTTCTCAGAACCATTTTTTTGCTTTCATCTGTCGCCATTCGTCGTTCACTTTCCGGCTTCTCATCTATAGTTTCACTTGTTGAAGTTGATTTATCCTTAAAAGCATTTTTTCTCACTTCTCCTCTTAAATCTTCATAAAGAGAGTAGAGGGATTGGTAGCGCTCGTGGAAATCTTCAATCTGTAGGGTAAGATTTGACTTTATCTTCATCCTATTCTCCCTATTGCCTTGATCAACGATTTTGACAAGTTTAAGAATCTTTCTTACTTTATTTTCAATTTCTGCAAAAAAATGAAACGCCAAAGAGTTTTTAGCACTTGAACATCAAACTATATGATTATGGACAGAAACTAAAAACATAAGCAATTTACTGGGTTCAATTTGTAGACATAGCAATGAACAACCTCGGTGAATAAAAAGGATTCATATATTTTTGTCTCTAACAACTTAGGCTTTTAAACGAGCTGGTTTAACACAATAGCAAAGGTTGGGACTGTCGACTGTGGATGTGTTCGTGTATCTGATGAATAAGTCAATCTAGCCTGTGCGTAAGGAGATCTTCATCGAAAATATAACTTATCGTGAATAAATTTGTCCTATATATCTCATACACCTTATGCTTTTAAAAATAAAGAACACTTACCTATCTTTACACATTCTATTTGATCTTCCTTCTCGGGATCAATATGTCTACCAAGGGACTTAATCAATCCCTTCTGGTGATTCTTCGACTCCATCTCTACTCCAAATTTACTGAGAAAATTGATTTTCTTCTAAAATTAGATTCAACATAACGTCTGTATGAAACTGCCTTCAGAATATCAGTTTAAAATTTCACATACTAATGAAGCAAAAATTATAATAATAATAATAATAACAATAACAACAACAACAATTACACCAGTTCTTATTCTAAGAATTATATGTACATAAACTCATTCATTTAAACACAAACACATAAATATATCCGTGTAAACATATCGAATATATTTAGATCTTGATTAATTCTTTGATCACCTAAAACATATATCAGTTTTAAATTGTGTGTGTGTGTGTGTGTGTAGATATAAATTATGCGTATCTTCCATATGAATTCTTCGATATAATCAAATGAGAGAAGACAAAAATAATACATGTGCTTACGCAAAAGAAAATGAGAACGTGAAAAAACCAATAGAAAGTATAATAAAATCCAACAATCAGATTCATAAAACTGAAAAAAAAAAATGGATCGAGAAAGTGCATGCATGTGTATACAAATACACATTATCATAAACGAATTTTGTGCCATTTTCTTCATATTAAAAAAATTACCTGAAAAATTGGAGCTAAGAGAAATATATGTATGGCGATCTGAATATGCTAATGCTAGTAAGAGAAGATATATAATCCTATGTATTTGGTTTCTCTATTCGAATGGAAATGCGTTTCAACTTTTTAGGGAGAGGGGATCTCTTTAAAAATACTATCCACTAAATTTTTTATTTTATTTTTTGTGATTATTTTGAGGTCTTTAATTTATTTTATGAGTTGTGTGAATATAAAAGTTTGTAAGTACTCTAGAATAAAGATATCGAAAATATAAAAATTCTTAAAATCATTTTGGAAAATTGCAATATTTTTTTGAGAGAGAAAAGGAGACGTATATCTAAGTTGACAATGTCCACACTGTCAAATATATTCAATAGATTTGATGCCCCTCAATGTGAGAGGTTCCCTTATTATATAATACAAAATTAAACTAATTACGGTAAAAACAATCTGTCTATATTTGATATAATTATATTAATAATATAGACGTAAATCTACAACAGTCTTTGATATTTTCCCTCAAATTGATGCTTAAAAACAACAATTTACAATCACGAAATGGCGACAATGACAATACTTGTGCCCGTGAAGAAGAAATCCATATCAAAGTAATCAACTATGAAAATTGGTGACAATGAAAGATCAAGAACAACATATAGTCTAGAAACAACAAGAACTACTCCAAAGATAATCTAAAGACACTCCAAAGAGCTCTCACCCTAAGAAGAATTTCCAAAAGAAATTTATGAAATATGCCGACACACACAATGAGCTCTCTTTGTCAAGAGAATTCGGTCGAACACATTTTGTGTTTTGACAAAAGTTCTAACGTCAATATCATGTTCTTGATCTCAAGTCATATGATGCAAGTATATACACAATCTCCATAATCTACGACAATTTTATTAACACGCGCTTCTTGAATATCACGTTCTCAAATAATGGATCAAATTATGACTTCTTCTCCTTTAATTTTTCTTCATGATTAATTATATTTACAATAATCCCGGCCTATCAACGAGGCTTTTTCAGTGATTCAGGATAGATTGCTATTGATTTCTGTGTCGTTTTTTGTTATTTTAGGAAGGAATCCAAACTTAGGGTGCATTCGAGGAAGAGGCGATAGAAAAAGTGGTGAAAAATAGTGCATGTGGAATTTTGGAAAAGATGGGACGAAGTTGAAGAGACGGGAAATAGTGAAATTTTGGTGAAAATAGCTAATTACTTCGCTGAAGGAAATCAAGATCTAAAACTCTTCGTCGTAGTAATATTTCGCTCGAGAAAAGGTGAATGAAATAGAAAGATGCAAGTTGCAGTTTAATTTCGCTCAAATTAAGCCTTTGTTTGGGTTCCATTAAAATTAAATTTTAGGAAAAATGTATTTTAGAATACTGAATTTTTGACAAATGCGTGGTTAAAAAGAAAAGAAAAGTTTTAGATTTATGTGTAATATTATTTTCAATAGAAACGTAGACACTTTTAATTAGGAGAACACAATCAAAAGACAATATTTTTCAAATTGAATTTTCATTGGACTCTCTGAATAAAGTAATAAACTTAAGGCCCGTTTGGTAGAGATTTTGAGAATTGATTTTTTGATCGTTAGAAGAAAAGTGGGGTCCACATGTGAGAGAAGAAGTCAAAAATTACGGCTTGAATAGTAAAATAACGGTCAAAAAATCAATTTTTTGGGGCAAAAAATCCCTACCAAACGGGGCCTTATTCGTATTGTGAATACGTTTAAGGTCTAAGTACCTAAAACTTTTACATCATTACGTTCGATCAAATGCGCTACATTTCTTGAAAAGTGTGCAAACAAATTTTTCGTCCATAGCCGGCCATTTTTAGTCTACATTCGTTTGAACTTCATTGTTAGAATAACAAGTCTTATAGTCAATATTTGAACTCGGGTCGATAATTTTTTTTATTAAAAAAAATTCACTTTTTTTCTAAAAATATATATTAATTATCCAAATTTTTGAATTTTGCTTGCTTGTTACAACTCAAATCAGTATTTGTTTTTCCTTTTAGTGTACCTTTGCAATAGAAATATATTCCAGTCCCCACGTAGCCGCATAAAATTTGAGTAGTTATCTCTTAAATTTCCTCCTTTTCTTTTACATTTTTCATTTTTTTTTTCAAATTTCAGGAATAGATAGCTCGATTATAGTTAAACAAAAACTGTCTATTAATAAAATATTTCTTGAAAATAATAAAATGCAGAGCTAAAATAGAGAGTATTGTTGGAATGTACTAAAAAAATTAATCTCCTAATTTATATTTATTTTTTTATTATATATAAGATACTCTTTATAAATCGAGAATCTCTTGGAGACATTAACATTCTAAAGGAAAAAGATACACACACATAACATTAAACCTAGGTTTTGAAGAAAAAATAAGAAGAGTTGCTGCATTTTAGAAGTGACTGTCAAATATTCGTCGGCTCCTATTCATTCTTTTAAATGTGTTTGTACAATTTGAACATAAGGCAATCTCCAATCAAACACCAAAATTTGAGGTTAAGTTTTGAATCCCTTCTTTCCAAATCTTGCACCAAATTGAAAATCGTCTCAACCTAATACACAAAAAATCACTCCAAATGAATAGTATTTTATCAGATTTATCTATTTTATTATTACATAAATTACTAAATAAATAATTGCCTTTACTAGACGAAAATATTGAATTCATTACAAAATTTATTAAATGTAGTTAATAATAATATTATTATTAATTATTATTATTATTATCATCGTCGTCGTCATCATTATTATTATAATAAATTAAGAATTAAAATTTATTGTATAACAAGAATGGGGACACAAATACTCTTAACAAAAATTTGGTACAAAATGAAAAAGAAAGGCAAAAAGCAACTTAATCATTTTGGTGCAAAATAGTACAAATAAATAGTGTTGCACCAAACTAAAATAATGCAATTGGATATGGTTTGGAGATGCCCTGAGTAGCTAAGTTTTTTATCGCTTGAACTATGATATAAACTATACTTTTGATTTTTATTTATGAACAATGTTTGATAAACAATGATTTTGACAACATACCACGTGATACATTGTCATTGGACAATTTAAAAAATAATTCATCTTTTTAACAAATATTTTTTTGTCACAATCAACATTGTCAACAGTGTTATACAAAATATTGTACCAATAAATTGATTCTTAATTTATTTATTTTTTACTCTAAATATAAATTTGTGATTCGAGTCTTTGTTATTGATTTTATTGCTTAAAAACATGTGGTTAAAATTACATTTGATTTCATAATCACATCAGCAAGGAGAGGTGAAATACATGTTTTTACTCTTTATCATTTTGTTGCTTAATAGAATCTCGACGGACAAGACGATTTTTCGTTCAACTGTGCCTCAACGATCTAGATGCAATGTTAAAGGACACATCAGCTTGCAAGTGAACCCTTTGTGACTGATGTGACATATAGTTGAATAATAGTTATTTTAGCACGTAATAGAATTCATCTCAAAGACAAGCCTGGGAAAGCATATAACATTGTAGACTGAAATGAAAACCTGCATGACCACAACCTAAAGATGGAAATCCATGTAACTATGCCCTTGCGAGCCAGTGACAATCCTTGCTAAAAATTCTCCCTAAGTGGAAGAATTTCAACATGTTTGTCGGAAGCCCCACGAGGAAAACATCATGTGAACACATTGATTAATTCCATATCTTTTTCATGAATTTTATCATATTTGTAGACTCATTTGACCCTAGCTGACCAGTATTTCAATCCGCGTTCCACGTAAATTAAGTAATGTTCGACCCCTGAGGTGTGTGTGTGTTCGGTCATCCTATATGGCAACAATTATGTTCTCTTAGCTCGGTCCATATAAATATATGCACACTGACACACCATAGTTCTGCCCAATAGAATGTAATTAATATTTTTTCTTTTTTTCAAATAAAATTTATTTTAATTTTATCATAAATAGGTCACATGTGTGCCATTTTAACGGAAAATTGGACAAAAACTATGGGTACTATAACTTGAAGGGTTGAGAATTAAATTTCTTTGTTACTTGAGTTGGAGACCAATTTGTTGCTCAAGAAATTAAAAAAATATTGTAATTTTGTTCACATTATTATGATTTGCTAAAGTATCTTCAATATAAGTATCATATGATTCCGATCTTTTTTATTTATTTATTATTTTTTATTTATTTATTTATTTATTTTGGTTTCATAGATTGGACTCCTATCTACTTCATAAGTTTGCAGTGTATTATTATTCATGAATTTATGTGCCCAAGTGGGTTAATTGTCGTACACACCCCGACACCCGGTACTAATTAGGCAGCATTTCATAGCGTGCGGAGCGGTGGCTGAGCTGGACCAAACCGGTCCATTGGCCCACCAAATAGGCAAGTTGCACCATTTCTAGTCACTGACCGGCCAGGCCAATAAGGCCCACATATGTTTATGGCTAAGAACTGCTTGAACAGGGCCATATCGAGAAGAATTATTCGAAGAAAGCTCTCTCCTAGTGTGACCCGTGCACTGTGCACTGAGTGCAATCTTCAGAGAATTAGATTTTTGGCATTTACTTGAGCTTTTTTAACAAAAAATAAATAAATAAAATTTCAAAAGTTCGACACTTTTAAATCATTTATAAAATTTAATGAGACGTAATATTTGTAAATCTCATCCGAGTTTTTACGAAGAAAAGTCAATGAGATAAACACGTTTGCATGCAAACACATAAAGATCGTACTAATGAGCCAGCTCGATGTCATGTAGCACCTACACGTGCACTAGAAGAAAGTGCAAATCGAACACGGTGTGGTGTGGGGGCAGATAGGGAATTTGGGATTGGTCCATGGGAAACTAGCAAGGTGGCTTGGAATTGTCCACCGGGTAGTCATAGATCGAGGGGGGAAAATGAGTTGAAAGAGGATCTTATAAGACAATAATCATACGAGGGTCGGAAGTAAAACATCGGATTGTTATGGGATGGAATTGAAGAGAAGCAAGCGAGGTTGGGGGCAATTTGTTCTTTTGGTTTCTTTCATTCACGTGTATTAATTTTTAATAGTGAAATGAAGAGCAATATTGCAAGTTTTACTTTTTAAGTAACTATGCTTCTAAATCTTGTTACTATAAACACAACACAATACATAGACAGACGCAGACTTTGCTATCCTAAAAGGAACTCTTCAAAGATGTACAATAAGAATAATTCTATTTGTATCGAAATAGGGGTATCGAAAGTTGTCCCCTCTCTCACAATGCAGATGGGCTCCGGGTGAATATAAAAATTTTCAAATGTAGTCTTCATCCCTTATCGTGAGTAGTAGGTAAAAAATTAGGTAAAAAATTATGTACATATAGCATGATCCATACAATAAAGCTTGGTAAATGAACATGTAGCTAAATTTTTTTTACATGAAAGTAGAAGTCAAAAAACTGATGTTGCACTGCAAAATATTTTCTTGATATACCTATTTTTGTTTAGGTTATTAATTATGACAGTATTTCAATAAATGCAGCACCAACAATGCAAGTACAAAATATAAAGTTGTCATGCATATTCAGTGAAATAATAATTAAATTTGGTAATGAATTAAATAGCAGTAACTATTATCTGACCTACAATTGTACCCTTTGAAAAAATGATGAAATAAATTTTCTACCAAACCATTCCGAAGGTGGGATTCGATTTTAAATTAGTTTTGAGTTTATCGCATGATTGTTACATTTATTATGATTGTAGCCTTACAAAGACTAAGTTCGAACGAGGAAAATTTTAAAGATCTAAGGCCATCTCCAATCATTAACAATAAATTAATGCAATTATCACATTATTTTGTAACATCATCTTCAATCGCTACACCAAATACTATATCAAATGAATGGTATTTCCTTATTTTTACATTCTCAAATATTAATTAACTAAAATATTACATTTATATAATTTAAAAATAGTATTACACTTAATACAATGAAAGGCAAAATTGAAATCATGAAAAACTCTAAAAATTACACCAAATAAACAGTGTTACACCAAATTGTTAGAGTATATGGTCGGAGTATGTTTTTACGCGAAAGTGGTGCATGGTTTACCTGGACATTATCTGATCCAAGTGGGGGCCAATGGAGTCCAAGACGTTTATGAAAATTGAGAAAAAAAATCTTTTATATGATTTTTTATAGCCTTTTTTTAATATATATATTGACCATTTCTAAGGTCACAAGGTCATTTCAACACGATATAAAATAAATTTGTGCATATTCGAATTTAGAATTTGAGTTGTTAAACTAAGAAATTATGCAAGTGAAGATAAAATCATCAAACACATCATATATATTGATTAAAATTAATTAAAATAATTCATTACAAAATCAAGATTTCACAATTCCGAAAAGAAAATTTATTAACAACTATTTGAACTCAAATTGACTCAACTCAGCTCAACCCATTTTATATATAGAAGTGGGATCAAGGCATCAGGCTATAGTCGTGTTGGATTTTAGGCCATTAAAATAAAATGGATTTATGGTGCTAAATAAAATTAGGGAAATTTTCATATCTAAGAGATAAATTATAACTCATTTCAAAACTAAGAAATAAAGTTTAAAACTTGAAAAATCAGACATTGTTAAATTTTATTTATAAAATAATTAATTGAACACATATTTTGTTAATTTAATATATTAAGATAAAAAATCTATACAATTTGGTCACAATTCATCAAATTAATTTATCACAAATTATTTTTCAATCACAAATAAAAAATTTTATAGGTCACAATTAATTCATCGATCGCAAATTTGTCAAATTAATAAGTCATATATAATACATTAATCACAAATCACAAATTTTATAAGTTACAACTTATTTCGTTGTCACAAAATATCAAATTATTTCCTTACAAATTATTTATCAGTCACAACTTAATAAAATATAAGTCACAATCATATTGTTTAGGTTACATATTATTTATTTGACACAAATAAACCAATTTATTTGTCACGGACAATCAAATAATTGGTCGCAAACACCCACCTCACCTCACCCCCGTCACATCCTATTGACCACCACTAACACAACCAGTATCGCCACTACCACCACAATTGCCAACGCCAGATCCACTACCATCGAATTTAGATCCACTAGCACCATCGCCAATAAAACCTCCCGTACAACGCCAAAACCATGGAAATCACCACCACTCCAACAACCAACAAAAACCAAAACAACAAACAACAAATCCTAGACCATGACGGTTGCTCATCCATAGATCAATACAAATCACAAATCATGGCGGAACAACGCGGTGTGCGGCACAACACGATGGTGCGATGTGGGTTGAGGTAGGGGTTGGTGCGATGTAGAACAGCACAACATAGCAGAGGTGAGAGACGAAACAGTGGTAACACATCAAGCATCAGTGGTGGCACGAGGTTGAGTAATGGGGGTTGGTGCAAGGTGGTTCAGCACAACATGACGGTGGTGCGATGGTAGCACAACACGACGGTGGTGCATATGAGGAGAGCAACGATCACTGGAAGGGGTGGCGGCTCCTTGAGTAGTTGGTATAGAGAAGATGGAGAGAGGGAAAAGAGGGTGTAATGGTTTTAGGATTTGAGAAGTAATTCAATTGGGGTTATGTGGGACGGGTGGGGTTGATTAGTTTAATTTTATATTATTATTATTTAAAAGTTCAATTTTATCTGATTTTTGAAAGAAAAACTTATAACTGTTAATTATGAATTGAAATCTTAAAAACACTTCATGTAATTTTCACATAAAATTATGAGGGATCTCAAGGGCCCATTTGTAGATACTAGAATTATAAGGAAAATGACTTTTTTTATGAGGCAAATTGGGATTGAAAAGATGAGAAGATCCTGTATATTGGCCTTAAGATTAGGTCCGTTTTCTCTAATTTTCTCTAACAATAAATAGCATGCATCAAATCTACTTGATATATGTCCCTATTTCTTGTTTTATTTATTACAATATAACAATATATTTACTCGAAGTCCTCATTTTTACTAATATTTTTATAAACATTTTGTCATTTAACAAAAATAATTTTTTAACTAGAATCCCTTAACCAAAGACGTGGATAAAACAATAACTTTTTTCTTATCTATGACTTTTGTTCAATGTTTAGAAAAGGAGCTATACCGTGCACAGTCTTTGTAGTCAGTATTAGGCCTTGTGAACTATATCACAGAAAATGCCACTTGTGACTTCGACTCCTGTTAATTTTACTAAGAATGATCACAATAGTTTAACACAAGCATATATTACACAATATTGTAAAAAAGGCGACAATTCAACATTAACTTCATTTTCTTTCATAATACTAACATATACTTAAAATCAACTTGTAAAAAAATGATGTCCTAAGTTTTTGTAAATTCCCGAGATAAGATTTGTCCAGACAGTATGAGATAACTTGGTTATTAAAGGTTAAACCCTAACCTTAAGGGTCCCCCACCACCCCTGCCTTGGAGTATTGTGAGGGAGGTAAATCGCAGGTTATGCCTCCAAGGGTACGGGGTGGAAGGCTGCTTGTACACTTGCACTTACCCAAGAGCCAAATCTATATTTCAGGATTCAAACCCTTGACGCAGCAACCTCAAATAAAGCTGAATTTCTCCACCCTCCTCTTTTACGACTTGGAGATGTGCCCTAGGGGCGAGATAACTTGGTTATTGCATCTATCTTGTAGTGTCTAATCGACCCCACGGAACATATTACCACAGAATAAGGCTAAAGAGAGTGACGGTGCAGCAGCTCGAAAAGCCCAGTTGTTTGTCCAAATATGTGACATAACTTAATCACCAGCTCATCAAGGACCACTCGATTGATTTTTTGTCAAACAGCTTCCAACTTTCATAAAAATTCTTGTAATTTGGCTCTTCACACACCAAATCTTTGTGAAAATTGTATGTTTTCGATGAATTGTTGCAATCCAAGTGGCAAAACGCTGCAAAAATAAAGAGAGGGAGAGGGCCGATAGTTCTTCGTTATTCTAGCCAAAACAGCCAAAATTTTGTACAAATTAAGTAAATTACTCGTATATCTTCTTTCTCGACAGTAAAGATAATTTAGGATAATAAAAGCATCACTATTTTATAGATTCAATTTTCGAAATTATACTCTGAGAGACTTTATTTTAATTTTTTAAATTAGAGTATGAGTTTTGATTTATAGAGCCAAACATACTCTTCATTTGTACCTTATAATAATTGAATTTAATAAGTTACAGATTTAAATAATTGACCATCAATTAAAAATGAGGAAAAAAATAAGCTGCTGTTTGGTTTTATTAAAAAATATGATGAAAAATAAATCAATAATCATATATTTTATGGAATCTCTAACTTTTTTCATCCATTTAAACATTTCTCAAATAAAACAGGGACATTTTGGACATAATACATCTTATTATATCAATAATTTTAAAAAATAAAAATTAAATAAAGAACCCACAACCCCACCCCAGACCCCAGGCCCCACCTCCTTCTTCCCTAAACCCATCATCCCAAAACCAAAACATCTTCCACCCAACTGTCGGTCGCCACCTCAGCACCACCACCTTAACGTCAGCCCCAATGCAGCCTCAAAATCAGGCACCACCACCTTAACGTCGGCCCCAATGCCGCCTCAAAATCAGGCACCACCACCACCTTAAAACCAGTAGGTCCCTCACGCATAGGGAAAAAAAAAAAAAAAAAACTCCTAATCTCGGCTATTTAAAAACCTTCAAGAACTAGTTAAACGAGCCTTTAGCAGAGTTCAAAATCAGGGTTTTTTAAATGAAATTTCAAAACAATTAGCAGATTTCAAAACCTTCAAGAAGTAGCTAAACGAGCCATTAGCAGATTTCAAAATCAGCGTTTTTTACTTTTAATAAACCCACGAAAAATAAAAAAAATAAAAAATGAAAATGGAGAAGAAGTGATTCAATTTCAACATGATTTGGTCTATCTCTGTTACCAACTTATAGAATTTAATTAACACAATCAATAGTCAACTTCCATTAGCAGATTTTTCCACTTGTATATGAACAAAAATAATCATAAATCATATACAAATTAGATTTCACAAATATAAACTGGATGGAATCTTATAACTGAAGAAACAGCCGCAACACGACTCCCTCTCACTTGAATCTACTGTACAAAATGGAAAGAAGAAGCATTGCTAAGGACGACTTTGTGAAGAGACACATTGAATTGAAGCAGCCACTGAGTACTCTTCACAAAACACACATCAAAAAATTTTGGGGGCCAAGACTAAAGTGGGGTTTTGTGCACGAGGGAGCCACCGGTTTTAAGGTGGTGGTGGTGGTGGTGGTGGTGGTGCATGGTTTTCAGGCAGCGTTGGAGTCGACGTTGAGGTAGTGGCGCCGAAGGTGGCGACCGACTACTGGGAGGGGGTTGTTTTGATTTTGGTTCGAGGGAGTTGGGGAAGAAGGAGATGGGGGTGCGGGATTGTGGGGTTTTTTATTTTATTTATTTATTTTTTTTATTAATAATAGAAATGTATTGTGCCCAAAATGTCCTTGCCTTATTTGAGAAAAATTATTAGATTTTTTATTTTTGGTGTCAATTGATGGTTTTTAAGGTCAAATTGATGAAACCGTCATTTTGAACTTAAGTTGCGAATTTTTAAAATTTTGATATTTAAAGTAGCACCAATAAATGGTTTGGATCAAGTTTATTAATAAATGAAAAGTTTGGCATCTTGATTGTAATTCTTTCTTATTTTTGTCCCAGTTGCACTTTTGATTGATGAATCCACGAGTAGATGAGGGGACCCAAAGAACATCGCTTTGGAAATAAAAAAAATGAAAAAGAAATTAAAGTTGTCCGTATGGATGATTTGTGATTTTGTTCGTACCAAACGAAAATAT
>NC_036249.1:11691183-11772131 GCF_002742605.1 Olea europaea var. sylvestris | reverse complement strand
GGAATTTTTTATGTTTTCTTTGACTATTTTTTCATATATTTTTCACCTTCTTCTATTTTTTTTATTTTTTTTTTGTAATTATTATTATTTTTTTCTTTTTTTCTTTTTTTGGAGATAATCATTGGACATAAAAAATGTAGCCGTAGGAAACAATTTGACAGCTAATTTTTGGTCCTCATGTGGCAGTTAATATTTGTAGAATTAGAGTGCAAATTTGACCCCAATTTTATATTTATAGATTCCACTTCAAATAATAGGTTTATTCTGTAAGTGTTCGAAACCACCACAATTTTGAGTGTGTGTGTGTATCTATTCGTACACGGTAACATACAATGGAATGGAAAGATTATAATGAATGAAGAGAATCAAGCAAATAAAAATGGAAGCTACAATTACGGGTCTAATTGGAATACAAATGGAAAGCCCTGAATTAAGGTTAAAGATCCTTAGCATAATTCTCAACACCACCCCTCAAGCTTAGTGTCGGATTGGAGCGTACATGAAGCTTAGATCGAAAGAGTTCAAATAGTGGTCTTCACACACTTTTGGTGAATATGTAGGCAACTTGCAAATGAGAAGGCACATATTGAGTGCAAACGATATGAATCCACGTATCAATAGTAACTACGAAACCCACACAAGATTGAATCACAATCCAAGAAAGTGAATAAATCAAAATTTTGAGTTTGATTCAAAATATTGAATAATGTAACCAACACAATCATCGACAATATGTTGATCCATTGATCACAAAACTAACGAATCTCACCCAAATTATTCGAACAACACAAGAAAATAATTTTTAATAAGTTCAGAATTTGTTTAATGAAAAACAAGGAATTGAAAGCAAATTATGCTCACGAAATTGATCTCCCAATTGATATGAATGAATGTTATTTACAATGTAGAATAATGAGTCATATATATTTGAAACACATAAATCCCTAGTTTAAAAGGAAATAAAGTCTAAAAAGATTATAAAGATCCCCAAAAGGTAGTATTTTAACCAAAATAAAAAATTCTCATGAAATTAAAGAAAATCCATCCACAAGTTATAGTACTTTTCTATGCAGTCGCATAGACCATTGAATTCTCAGGCGTGTAGTTGTTGCCTGTTGAGATGTGGCTACATAGTCGGTGTAACTATGCGGTCGCATAGTTAAGCTGCACTTCCCCCCCGTCCATCACTTGAACCAACGAGTTTTCACTCCTAAGGTCAACATGAAACCTACTTCTTGGCTTGCAACGATCAATGTTTCATCTATCGTGGTTTGAGCAAGTAATCACATAACTTCTTTGACCCGATTTGCTCTCGACCTATTCATAGGCCCTTCTTCAGTGATTAACAGAACTTTGTTCGATCTTGTCTTCGTTCCTTGGATCACATCAGCAAATCTTGCCATTGAGAACAAAGTCACGAAGAAAATGGTGGTCAAGCTCAATATGCCTGGCCCGTTTGTGAGAAACTAGATTGGAGCTCAAGAAGATGGCACTCTTGTTGTCACATAGAAGGAATGGTCATTGTGGAATTGAAAATTTGAGGTCATTGAGAAGATATATAAGCCAAAGGAGTTTGGCAACACCAAGAGCCAAAGCACAATACTCAGATTCAAAACTAGAGCGAGAAACACTAGGTTGCTTCTTGGCACTCCAAGAAACCAAATTGCTACCAAGATAAATAGAGTAACCAGAGGTAGAACAGTGGGTATCATGGCAACTTGCCCAATTTGCATTTGAGTAAGCAACTAAAGTACCAGGAGCAGCTGATTGATGAAAAGTTAGGCCAAAGTGCTGTGTACCTTTAACATAACCAAGGATAGGTTTGACAGCAAAAAAGTGGTCTTCGGTTAGGGACTGGAGAAATTGGTTGACAGAGCTGACAGCATGATCAATATTTGAATAGGTGATTGTCAGATATTGGAGAGCACCAACAAGAGATCTGTAAAGTGTAGGATCCGATAACAAATGGCCATTAGTATATAGGTGTTCGAAAAGAACCAAAGGGATGTGAATAGGTTTGCTGTCAAGTAGCTAGGCTCGTGCGAAAATGTCTCATGCATATTTCAGTTGATTGATGAAAAAGCTAGCAGATGTGGTCATAGCTTCAAGACTAAAGAAGTAACTGAGATAACCTAAATCTTTAGAAGCAAACTCAGATTTAAGTTTGCAAGTAAAACTATCAAGAAGAGAAGAATTGTTGCCTGTAATAATGATGTTATCAACATATAGAAGTACATAAATTGTGTCAGAGTGCTTATGAAAAACGATAGAGATGAGTTTCCACGACTACAATAAAAACCAAGTTGAATGAGAAAAGAGTTGAGGCGCTGAAACCAGGCACGAAGAGCTTGCTTTAGACCATAAAGAGCTTTTTGCAACTGAGAGACATGATTAGGAAAGCATGGGTAAATGTACCTGGGGATTGCTCCATATAAACATGTTTATTGAGATGGCCATTTAGGAACACATTTTTGACATCAAGTTGACAAAGAGTTCATTTGTTCGTTATAGCAAGAGAAAGGACAAAACGGACTGTGGTACCCTTGATGACAGTGCTAAAAATGTCAGTGTAGTCAACACCAGGTACATGTGTGTATCCCTTGGTAACAAGACAGGCTTGGAGACACTCATTAGATCCATCGAGCAAATATTTGGTCTGAAACACCCATTTAGAGCCTACAATGTTGGCAATAGTAGGTCAAGGAACCAAAATTCAGGTACAATTATTTTGCAAGGCTTGAACTTCTGCATCCATGGCGATAAGCCATGCGGGATTCTAAGCAACAGAAGTGAATCCTTTAAGCTCAGTGGATGAAAGAAGAGTAGAGAGAAGGCCAGAGGAAACTACAATGTAGACATGCACTTGGTGGCTCATTTTGAAGATGTTGGGTGTGGCCAGTGTGAGCATACTCGATCTACTTGCGCTCTCTTCGATCCTTCTAGGTCAAGACCTTCGCTTTAAGTAGGTTGAGTTAGGTTTTGATGAGCAGATGTTTCACTCAATTACGATCCATACTCAAACATGTTCGTTTGACGCCTTAACCGTCCTCTGCCACACATCTCTTTCCTTCGCTCTAGACCCACCAAAATCTTAGAATGGAGAATTCCAAGCACATCACTCATGCCCCTCTTTCTTCCATGACTAAAAGAAAGCACGAGCATCTCAGTATCATGAGAAAGGCCCAGAAGCAATAGAAGTGCGATCAACAATAAGCAACCCAGTGTTAGGCTCTGAGAAAGCATGTCTGAAGCCCAAGTGTGACAAAAATGGACCTCTATGAGAATCAACTGCCTGCAAAGACCCATCCATTGGAGTGAACAAATAATGCATGGGTAGATCTTGATTGAGGAATATGTCGGGAGTGTGGTGTAACAGAAGGTAGGGACATGTTTGTGGACGGGATACACGGTTCCAAAAAATTTGAGATTTTGAAGGAGAATATGGGTTGGGCTTGGGAAGTTTGTTTGAATGGAAAGTGATTTTCATCAAATTGGGCATGGTGAGTGATATTGAATCTGGAGGTGGTGGGGTTAAGACAATTAAAACCTCTATAAGATGAATTATAACCTCAAAAAATTCCAAGAAATACTACGAGGGAAAATTTTTTTAGTCATATAACCACGTAAACAATGAAAACATGACAACCAAATGGGTGAAAATTATCATAATTTGGAGAAGAACTATATAGAAGATTAAAGAGTGACTTATCTCTAAGAAGCAGTGTGGTCAAACAATTGACGATGTTAGTTGCAAATCTAAAAGCATCAACCCAGAAGTAGGTGGGAACGTGAGAATGGAAAAGGATGGTCAAACCTATTTTAGTCACATAACGGTGTTTCCTTTTGGCACGACAATTTTGTGCAGGTCTATATGGGCAAGAGATTTAATGATGAATATCGGAGTTAATAAGGTGTCTTTTAAATCGACTGCTAGTGAATTTTGTACCATTGTCGCTTTGAAAAAATTTTATGCGAGCAAAATGTTTTCCACAAATTTTTGAAACTAAATAACAATATTGACGAAGTCAAATTTCAATTTCGATGGATAAAGTCAAGTGAAAACATGGTATGCGAAACTCAAATTTGACTTTACAGGAGACCTATAGATCGCAATGAATAAGTTCTAATACTTTAGAAGATCTGTTGTCATTACGTGAATAGGGCAAACAATTATTCTTCACAATTTGACATGTACTATATAATACAGGAGATGTTAACCAAGAAGTAAGAAGTAGCTGGACATTTGTATTCAGAAAAGAAATAACAGAATTATTCACATATCAAATGTGAGCATGCCATAAATCATATGAAGCATGAAGAGATTTATTTTTTAGGATAGAAATAAAAGCTGAATTTTAACATTCCAACACATATAGGTCATCATCTCATTTACCGGTTGCCATCACTATTCCCGTTTGACGATTCTAAAAGGTGTAAAGATTATTAGTGAACGTAACAAATAATGGAAAGTCACTTGTTAATTTACTAATGGATAAAAGATTTTTACTAATGTGAAGAACAACCAAAATGTCTAATAGTCAAAAGTCAAGGGAAGGAAAAAGTTTACTAGAATGGGTAATGGGTAGGGACGCACTATTCCCAACAATAACAAAATCTTTAGCCGTATAAGAAGTGCATTGATCCAATAAGAAATGGGTGGAGTGACATAGGCCGAGGCCCCTGTATCTAAAAACCAATCTAAAGCCTCATTTGCGGACATGGAGCAAGAGGTGTTGAAAGCCTCAACAAGATGAGCATAATTTTCTTGCTAAGTATATCACTGGTCGTAGCGATCAGCTTAGTGTACTTCAATCCGAAAGATTTGACATCTCGATGGGCGACATTCCAGGCCAAAGAAATTTCGGCCATGGCCACGATATGAAGGACCATGGTTGCTATTGCGATCGTGATTGGTGCTCAAGGAAGGACCTCTCTGGGACAAACAATTAAAGATACGATTGGTGGCGATAAACGTTATAGTGATTAGGCTTGGAGATTTAAAAGATCTTCTGGAACAAATGAAATCTTTAAGCTTTGGATACAATGTCACCAAAGCTGAGAAGGGGGTGATCGCCATCTGTACAACAAAGAACAGTGAGAATTCGACATCGAGACCTCACAAGAACAAGTAAACTTTGTCTGTGACATCAACTTGTCATCCAATGGCATGTAGTTGGTCAAAAAGTACCTTAAAGGCACGGGCATATTCGAAAATACAGCGAGTTCCATGCTTCACTAGGTGTTTGTTATTTGATGTATGATGGTGGGTCAAATCGTGGAGGTTGCTTAAGAGTTCCATCGACATGGCTGAGCAGTTCTTGACTCTTAAGAAGACATGGCAATTGGCTTTTCCATAGAATGTAGTTTGAGGATGAGAGCTTGATTGTTATCATTTGGATCATGGAGTTGAAAGAAAAGAGGGTGGGATTTGATTCAGCAGCCATGGTAAGGTGGAAAGTGTAAGCAATTAACCCTAATACCAAGATCTTAAGAATTCATGATTTTCACATATTAATTAATTGATCAAAAAAACATACCTTAATCCATGACAATAATTGGAAAATTCAAACCTACAAAATAAGAGAAACAAAAAAACAAGAGACCGTTCTCTCTCTTTTTTCTTCCTGTAATTGAATGAATTAATTTATGGATTTCACTCATGTTTATAGGCAGAGAGAGACAATTTCTTATGGGCCATAAAACTACCCACTTTTCATCAAGATGTAGGGTTATTAAATTGCCACTTCTCAAATGGGCCAATTGGATTTAAGAAATATAATGGGCCACAATTAATTGATTTTACATTCTCCCACTTGCCATGTATAATATTGCTCTGTTATGTGATTTATAACATAATGCGCATATCATAAGTAAATCCCTCATACATTGGCATATTAATATATCATCCTTAAGTAAAGATTAATAAGAGTACTGGCAGTTTTACACCATCATTTCAGCATAATCCCTTCCATATACAACAATATTAGCCCCTACCTAACATGAAGCATAATGAGAAGTTCTATAATTGCATTACATTAGTGTCTTCGAAAAGACTATTCCTGTCAACATTCACATAATTCATTTACGTACATGTACCAACAGTTATGATAAGAATAATATTTTGTCAGAAACAATACATAAATGAGCTCAAAGTATCAATACATAAGCATCATAAATTACATAATAATGTCAATGATAATTTCTAATAATGTCCATTCTCTCGAAATGTTCATTAAATGTCTTTGGTAGCAATCTTTTCATTAGTGGATCTGCAATCATAAGATTGGTGCTATTATGCTCGATTGATACTCTTTGTTTTTGAACTTCTTCTTTAATGGCAAAGTACTTCAATTCCATGTGTTTAGCACCTTTAGAGTACTTGTCATTCTTTGAAAAGAAAACTGCTGCAGAATTATCACAATAATGTTTCAGTAGCTTGGCAATAGTGTCGACAATTTCAAACCCTAAAATAAAGTTCTGCAACTAATTTCCTTGAACTGTGGCCTCAAAGCATGCCACAAACTCAGCTTCCATATTGAATGCAACAATGACTGACTACTTTCGCACTTTTCCATAATATAGCCCCTCTAGCCAAGAGGAACAAATAACCAGATGTAGATTTCTAGTATCGACACATTCAGCAAAGTCCAAATCTGAATACCCAATGATCTCCAAGTTATCAGATCTCCTATAAGTGAGAATATTATCCTTCGTTCCTTACAAATATCTCAATACTTTCTTGTAGCTTTCCAATGATCAAATCCCAAGTTACTTTGATACCTACCTAGCATTCCGACAGCAAAACTAATGTCTGGCCTTGTGGAAGTCTAAGCATACATTAAGTTTCCAACAAGAGATGTATAAGGAATAGTTGTCATTTGTTTGCGTTCTAATTTGTTTCTAAGACATTGCATGAGACTAAACTTGTCTCCTTTCTGAATTGGAACAACACTTGCTGAACAATTTTTCATATTAAATCTCTCTAAAACTTTATTGATATATGCCTTTTGAGACAATCCCAACAATTCTTGTGACCTATTACAGAATATTTCAATTCCCATCATATATATTGCCTCTCCCATGTCTTTCATTACAATTTATTTTTTTTAGAGAGAAATTTCTTAGCCTCGTGTAATAGACTAAGATCATTAGTAGCAGCAAGATATCATCAATATACAGAATCAAAAATATAAACTTGCTCCCACTGACCTTTAAATATATACATCGATCAACGATATTTTCCTTGAATCCAAAGGAAGTAATGGTATCATTGAACTTAAGATATTATTGATGGAAAGCTTGTTTAAGTCCGTATATTGATTTCTTTAATTTACACACTATATGTTCCTTTCCTTCAACTGAAAAACCTTCAAGCTGATCCATATAAACTTCTTTATCTAAATTTCCATTTAGAAAGACAGCTTTCACATCCATTTGATATAGATCTAAGTCATAATTAGCTAGTAAAATTATTATAATTCTGAGTGAGCCTTTCTTAGAGACTGGCGAAAATGTCTTCTTATAATCAATGCCACTTTTCTGAGTAAAACCTTTGGTAACAAGCAAGGGCGGAGCTAGCACCCGGCGAGCTGGCACGGCCACCCGTGCTAGCTCCGGTAGGGAAGGAAGTTCATGTTGATAAAGTTATTATGCTAAATATGTAAAACTGTACCATTATTCACAATTATGATTGTAGCTCATTTCGTAGGGCATTGGTTTTGCAAGTGAGAGGTACCCGGTTCAATTCCCCTCCTTTTCACTTCTTCTTTTAATTTTTCAAACACAATAAATAATAATTAAATAATTGTATACTATTTTGTTTTAACTAGCACTGATATAGCTTTGTATCTCAATTGAGAATTCCATTTTTATCATATCAGAGGTATGGGATTTGATTCCCTTCACCTCCTTTTCTTCTTTTTAATTTTTTAACACAATAAATAATAATTAAACAATTCTATATTAATAGTTTTTGTTTCTAATAAAATTTCTTTAAAAAAATTTGTTAACTCAAATTATTACTTCATAGTATATACTTTTATTATTAGATTCTATTAATTTATTTTGTAAAATTCAAATTTGGACAATTTAATTACTGATCTTTATTATTTTAAGAGTTTGAAAAAAAAAAGATTTCTTTTTTTGGGTAAAAATAGCTTTAAAAATCATTGCTTTAAAAATTTATTGACTGAAATTATTATTTCATAATATATACTTTAATTGTTAAGTTTTATAAATTTATTTTGTAAAATTCTTTGTTCTTCTAAGAGTTTGAAAAATATTTTTCTTTTTGGGGAAAAAAATAGCTCTAAAATTCATTGTTTTTAAATTTTTGTTTTTATCGATTAACCACTACATATAAACTTCATTTTGTCTCGCTTAAATTCATAAAAATTTGAAACTCGATAATAGGTATATGACTCAAAAAATGTATTTTTATTCCTTATTATTTTGGGTTGTACTGAATTATATTTTAATATTTATATTATTTTACATTTTAGTGCATTTATATATTGATTGGAGATTCTTTTAATAGAAATTAATTAAATATTATTAAACAATATCGTTATATTGGGCGGTGTTTGATAAATGCTCCACGCTCTGCCCTAGCTCACTCGAGCAGCTGGATCCGTCCCTGGTAACAAGTTTAGCTTTATATTGTTAGATATTACCATTAGAGCCATGCTTGGTCTTAAAGACCCATTTACATCCAACTCTTTTATATGATTCTGGTAATTCGACGAGATCCCAGACTTCATTATGTTCCATATATTTCAACTCATTTTTCATAGCATCTAACCACTTATTAGAATTAGCACTCTCAGTAGCCTGTAACAATGAAACTTAATCATCATCAACAATTCCCAAGTCAAATTCAGACTTTTGCAGGTAAACCACATAATCATCAGAAATAGCAGGTCTATGTTGTCTTTGTGACCTTCTTAATTCTATTTCTTGTGGTTCATTTAATGCAGATCCATCAGTAGCAACTTCATTGTGGGTTGTTTGATCATTTATTTGTTGTTCAGGTAAATTGTCATGTTGTTTAATAATTTGAGGAACAACAACATTAGCAGAACGTTAATTCAATCAACCACATTTAGTACCAACATTATGATGCAAGGTTAAAAGAGTCTTGACAAAAAAGTTATCGAGCTTTAATTTATATAAGCCGTCACAAAGAACAGCGGAACCAATAAGATGATTTTGTTTAAACAAATTTAAAAATCCATTTCCATCATCAAAGAATAATCCAACAGAATCAAGTTTCGATAGAAAAACTAAATTTCGAGAAATAGAAGGTAAATAAAGTGTTTGAAATAAATCGAAATGATGTCCAGTTTTTAAAATCAAACGATAGGTTCCAATGACTTCAACTGAAGCTTTGACTCAATTTCCCATGAGGATAAACTTTTCATTTGAATTTATGGTCTGGATTGAAAGGATTCCCTACATCGTATTAGTAACATGAGTAGTACATCTGAAATCAATCCACCAAGTATTATAAGGGACTCTGTCAAATTAGGTTCGAAACATACAAAAGAAATAACTTTACATTTACTTTCGAACCATACCTTATGTATCAGACAGTCCCTTTTATGGTGCCCAGGTTTGCAACACAAATGGCACATATCTTTCTTGTATTTCTTATTGTGGATTTAAGTAAAAGACTCATTTATCTTTAGTGGTCCTTGCTTAATGTCCTTTCCAGACCTTTTCTTATATTTCTTTCCAACTCCTTGATGACTTATAAGATGAACAGAATGACTTTCTTGATTCTTAAGCCTTGTCTCTTCTTGCACAAGCATACTGTGCAATTTATTCACATTTCATTTATCCTTTAAGATATTATAGTTCATATGGAATGGACAGTACTTGGGAGGCAAGGAGTTTATGATAAATTGTACCAAAAAGTTCTCATTCACAATCATTTCAAGAGTCTTAAGTCTTGCAGCAATGTTACTCATTTTAGTAACATGCTCATACATGGTACGAGAAACCATCAAATTTCATGGTGGTTAAGGTACCCATCAGTGTGCCAGCAAGTGATTCGACAGCTGTTTGGGAGCGTTCTTCTACAAACTTCATATATTTTTTAGCAATCTCAGTTTTTGGAATAGTAGACTTAATATTCTTTACTAAGGTCATCCGCATAAACATTAGGTGTAATCTAGTAAACCTTTCCCAAGCTTTATGGAAAGACCTTTCATCAACACTGCCCTCATCAGTAAGATCAACAGGTTTCTCAACTTGAAGTGCCAAGTCCAAATCCAAAAACACCTAAATTGAACTGGATTTGTTCACACCAGTCAGACAAATTGAGCATATTGAACAATGGTACAAATGAAGCATGTGAATGCACAGAAACGGGAACAGATACTGGAAAATATAAAATGCTCTAACATTAATGCTTTGAGTTTAGATTTAAACATTTGATTCAGATTCAAATAATAATAAATGTATATCGTAGTTCTCCTTCGGGTGATACTACATTATACCATCATAAATAGACATGATGCTGTTAATTTAATTTCACTTATTTGGTAATTAAATATATTCTAATCAAACATGTATGATATCTTTAGATATACAAAATACATCCGACCAAGTTTAATTAACCACGATCATGTTCAAGATTAATAAAATTAACTGATCAACCTTTGGGCAATCCTTAATAATTTTATAATTTATGAACACATACTCTTGACAATAATAATTATAATGTCATTTTCATTTATAAGTATCAAACTATCAATAATAATTGACATAAATACATTGTGTAATTTAGTGTTCGAAATACCATAATGTTTGGCCACTTTACGGACTAACAAATAACATTAATCGAACATTAATTACATGAATATAATATTTATCTATGTGATTCATCAAACTTCACTTCTATCTCAATTACTAAATGTAAATTAATTATCACATAAATAAACAAGGCATGTTCCCTTTCAAATAAACAAGACATTAAAACATATATTAAGGATGCATTCACGTTTACTGAATTTTCAAGCAATAATTAGTCAGTATGACTAAGCCTAAGTCCATGTCCTTTTCTGACCATTTAATGGAATTTGAAGCCTTTTGAAATTAAGAACAACAAATCAACAATAGTGCCGTATTCTGGATCCATGACGCGTGAAACGAATTAATGTATTCCAATTATTTGTAGTGATTAATAAGAAAATAAAGAGTCCAGAAATAAGTAAACATTTAATGGCTGTGCACTAATCAACTATAACTATGATTAATTCCACGAAACAATTTGACAATAATTAGCTTCATTAATTTCAACAAAACTTTGATCTATAAATTTATAAAAAACAATTAAGGATAAACAAGTGGAAAACATTAATCTTTAAAGGAAAATCAAGAATTTCATAACTTGGCGCTGATATCATATGTAAGCAATTAACCCTAATACTATGATCTTAAAAATTTATGATTTTCACATATTAATTAATTGATCAAAAAAACATACATTAATTCATGACAATAATTGAGAATTTAAACCTGCAAAATAAGAGAAACAAGAAAACGAGAAGGCGTTCTCTCTCTTTTTCCTCTTTGTAATTGAATGAATTAGTTTATGGATTTCACGCACCTTTATAGGCAGAGAGAGACAGTTTCTTATGGGCCATAAAACTACTCACTTTCTATCAAAGTGGACGGTTATTAAACTGTCACTTCTCAGAGGGCCAATTGGATTTAAGAAATATAAATCACTTTAATTAATTATTATTTAATAATATTACATGGGCCATAATTGATTGGCTTTACAGAAAAATCATTGAATGTTAGTCCAAGAAAGCTTTGATACTATATATGTGTTTGAAAACCTTTACATATTCGTATATGGTATGACACAATGGAATGGAAAGATTACAATGAATGGTAAGAATGAAGCAAATAAAAATGGAAGATACAATTACGGGTATAATTGGAATACTGGAATACAAATAAAAAGCCTTGAATTAAAGTTGAGATCCTTAGCATTATCCTCGACATATTCTCCCATCCCCTCTGCATTTTTTAGAAAATGTGAAATAATGTGGGGCAAAAAACCCATATTTGGATGAATTATTAGTTTTTTTAGGCAACACCCATCGAAAATTTGTCAAGTGTCTCCTTTTACAAAACTTTGACATTTCTCTTTGTACACATAGCATTTCTCAAATGTGGATTATGGCATGAAGCGGATTTGGAAAGGCAAGTTGTATTGTAGGGGTGAACAAAAATCGTCAAACCGTCAAATCGAACTGAAATCACAATTGATTTGGTTCTACATGAACCCATCAACATTTCGATTTCAAACTGGTTGGAAATGATTTGTTTAAGTTTTCGATAATTAAATCTGGCTTGAAACTAAACCGAACTTTTCATACAATTTTATTTTTTCAAAAAAATTGCTTGTTTTTCTCAATATAGATTATTGATTAGTTCAATTTATACTTCATAATTTCTTATCTATTTCAAAAATAATGAATTTGCGAGTTTGAATTTTAAAATTGAACGTTGTATTAATTTATTGGTGCAAGTCTGTATTGAGATAAATGTATTAGTGTTTTAACATTTATGTTTAGAATTTTTCAATTTAAATGTTACATTGAGATTTCATACCAACATATTTATTTTTTTTATTTGTTTGAAATATGTTATTTTTATATCCCAAAAATCGTGGTTTGAAATCAAACCGAATAGTAAAGAGTTGTTAAGTTTAAAAAATGAAACGGTTTGGTTTAGTTTGCCATCTAAAGCTGTTTGGTTTCAAAATGGTAAAAAAAAAAAAAAAAAAAAAAAAAAAAAAAAAAAAATCCTCATTATTTTATGTGAGTAATGTTATCAGCACCATTAGTATTAAAAGATCGATTTAGGTGGTATCAATGTGACATTAAATGAAAAGTACAATTAAATAAGTTGCTTAATTTCATCTTCATTAAGCCTACCATATAGCACCATCTCGAGTAATGTTATAACACTAATGGTGCCAGATAGCATTTATTCTATATTGAAATACATAATTAAAATATTATTAATTGAATAATGCTACTTGTACAATTTGGCCTTAATGGGAAAATGGAGCACCTACAAATTAACGATGTGTATGGTATTAAGTATTAACTAACTTTATTTTACTCTCCCGAGTTTTCATTTTCTTTTTCTTTCTACCACATCATCAATCTGTATACAATTATGTACCAATAGCATTGCTCATTATTAATTTAAAGTTTAATTATTAGAAATAAGGAAAACCCAAACAGTTTAGCATTCAATACTAGGAAATTGAGCAAAAATGAAAGGATTTAAAAAAAAAAAAAAAATCCTCATTATTTTATGTGAGTAATGTTATCAGCACCATTAGTATTAAAAGATCGATTTAGGTGGTATCAATGTGACATTAAATGAAAAGTACAATTAAATAAGTTGCTTAATTTCATCTTCATTAAGCCTACCATATAGCACCATCTCGAGTAATGTTATAACACTAATGGTGCCAGATAGCATTTATTCTATATTGAAATACATAATTAAAATATTATTAATTGAATAATGCTACTTGTACAATTTGGCCTTAATGGGAAAATGGAGCACCTACAAATTAACGATGTGTATGGTATTAAGTATTAACTAACTTTATTTTACTCTCCCGAGTTTTCATTTTCTTTTTCTTTCTACCACATCATCAATCTGTATACAATTATGTACCAATAGCATTGCTCATTATTAATTTAAAGTTTAATTATTAGAAATAAGGAAAACCCAAACAGTTTAGCATTCAATACTAGGAAATTGAGCAAAAATGAGAGGATTTGGAGCTTAATTGAGGAAAATGGTGAAATTGCGTCAATACTAGGAAATTGAGTACTTTATTAGATAATTTATAGAGTTGATTGGAAGGGTTCGCAAGTTTTAGAGACCAAATTTATAATTTGGATAGACTGGGGACCAAAATAGATGAAATAAAAAATTTGAGGACTAAATTTGATCAAGTTTAAAGTTAAAATTGCAACGGTCAATGTGTGCACATTTGAAAGATAACAAACTTAAATTGACAAAACTCAAACTTTGAGAAACAAATTGGAAAAGATTTGAACCACAAAGCAAATGCTTGAAAAGGTGAACCTCTTGTACGCATGAATGCAAATTAAGTTGCTCATCTTACAAATTTATTTATGAACCATTTATAAATTTCTCAAAATGATGCTAATGAGGTATCTTTAATTGAGATTTTATGAAATTTTAAAAGGTTACAAATTCTAATGAATTTCGTTAATTTAAATAGATTCTTACATTATTCACAAGGATTGCTTTAAAAATGTTGAAATTTCAAAATAGTTTTTTATATGTATTTTTAAACTTGAAATACATCCAAATCTTTTAAAGTTTGGAGACGCCTGAATTTAGAAGGACTTTTAATTTTATTAAAATCTTAGTTAAGAATATCCTTGTAAGTTTTGATTTCAAATTGGTTGATTGTTTTGTATCGTTTTTGAGTCTTTTCAACTATTTTCATTTATTTGTGAATAGTAACAAGCAAATGGATGAGTTATTTATTTAGACTACGTAGTAAAAATTGAAATTAGGGTAAAAGATTGAGTTACATTTTTACTAATTTTGCAATCCTTAATTAAATTCTTTTATGATTAATTTGTCTTACATAAGGTATACGAAATTCACATAGAGATATAATGAGTTAACTTAATTGTATATTATTAATTTGAATTTGAGAGAGGTAAATCAATGAATTTAAAACAAATTAACTTGATACACATGATTAATTATTGTTTGAACTCGAAGAGATAACTAAATTGAATTTGTAAATTTTTTAATACTTTTTCCCACCCAGTTGAAATTCTAAAATATTTTATTTGTGCATTTTTAAATTTGTTTTTTTTTTTTTGGATTTATAATTTTTAAGATCAGACTCACTTTGATTTTTTTTTTTTTTTAATTCAAATAGAAGTTAGCCATAGTTAATCTAATAATTAGATAAATACTCTGTGAACTTTATAGATTCATTTTACTACTTATTTATTCAACATCTTGCATTTATTTATTTTTTTATTGAGCAGTCTCCTACGATAGAATTAAGAAGAATAAATGCTTTTTGTTTATTTTTTATAATTTCTTTTGATTTATGGATTGAATAATGTGCTAATATTTATTATAGTTGAAGGGCATTATGAGGTCGGTGCGGCTCGCTTGACCATACGGCCCATGTCTGAAAAGTTGAGGACAAATAAATGGACCTCTTTCTGGACCAATTGGGCCCATACAGCTATACCATTTGATCTGCCATTCTTCAACTACCAAGCTTCTGACACGTGTCCTACAGCATCCTGAGAGAATGCTTTGTAAAACGTTGCTTCTTTCATTCAACAGTCTCTCGTTGCTGTCTCGACTGTGCTACCGAAAGCTTTGGAGAAGTCGTAATAGGCGAGCACTCATCTTAGGATGCATGGCTCCTACTAAGAGAGTTGCAATATGGGACATCAAACTATCCAAGAGAATAAAATGTCAATCATCAAATGGACTATTCTTATGTATCGAGGAATACTATTATTACGAAAAATTCATTTGGAAGAATCTCAAAATACTTGAATGATGTATATCTTTTTTTTATCAGAGATTGAATCGATCATTAGAAGAATTAAGTCCAAAATTAGGATACATCCTAGCAAAATCAAACTTTCATCTAAAAGCAAATGAAAAGCAATAATTTTGGGGTCTTATTTGGAGATCTGAACTGTTTTCCTCTCGACGATAAAATTTATCTCTTATTGTCTTATTGTTGACCTTGACCCATATTAATTCTAACCATTATTTCCTGAAGTAAAGAGTCAGTATCTCATAGAAATCATGCCTTTTGAACTTTTGCTGCACCAAAGAGAAACTAACATGGTATCCTTCTGATTCACCAACACTTTGAGGCCTCAAAAGGGTAACTGACCTCAGACTCTGACGGTACATTTAAGCAAATAATTGATGAAAGATTAGAACACAAAATAAATGAAAAATTATTGCACTATGATTAGGTCATAAAATATGATCTAAAATCAGTGAAAATGCTCTACAGTTGATGTGCTTTTACCCTCTAATTAACAACCACATGTGATTATTATAAATTCAAGGATTAATTTCCTATTAAGGAGAATACTAATAATATGAATTACAAAACCAAAAATGGGTGAAAAACACATTATTTATTGTGATTCATTCTCAATGCAATAGTTACATTTAATTATCCCACTCAAGTTTTACTATAATGAAGAAGAAGATGACTACAATATGTATATGAACTCACAAATTTCTACTGTATAAAAAGCTCGCTCTAATATCATTTGTATAAGGAAACAAATTAGGACTTAGTAGAATGATTACATATATCCTCACGAGTTAGAGCAAAACGTGATCTGCAATGGAAGTGAAAGTGAAAATAGAATTAAGCTCCACAGGTCTAAAAGTGTGATTATGTTCGATTATTCAATTGGCATCGATCGAAGGCAAGAGATTCATTGCAAGCCCCTTGACCCAGACATGTATGTACCTGAGATGCGTGCAAGGCTCGCCTGTTGTATCAAACGTACGGAAGGATGCTATTCAAAGTTTCGTTAAAGATATATGTAGACTATTTGTTATAAAATATAGATATGTAACAAAAAAACAAAAAAATAAAATAAAATAAAAATAAAATCTCATGGTAGTGTTTGTTCATGACATTTTTAAATCAGAAAAATAGCTTAGAAGACCCGCATAAGACAAACATACATTGGTTAAAAATGATGTTTATAGAACAAATTTGAGTGGATGGTGAAGTAGTGAAAAAATAATTTGTTACATCAAATAGTCAGATAAAACTGGGATAGACACCAACAGACATCACAAAGTCCCATGCAAAAGCTGGAAATTAATCAAAAAAATACATCGCTAAGATTATTTTTTTCAATAATCCTGTTTGTACATATTTGGGTTACAAAAGTATTTGACAGAATGACATGGATGGTTGAGGGGTTGGCGTTGGATGTTTGAGATTGTCAAACAAAAGAAAACATCTCCAGGTGAAAACAGAGGGCACAAAAATGGAAAACAAAGCAAAGCCCAGTTTCATTTCATTTCCACCGTGGAGGCGGAGCCCTAAAATGTGAATGAGATCCAACATAAATTCGGGGCAGAGCTGATGTAAGGTAGCGAGAAACCCACTCTTATTACCAATATATTGTGATTGGGATTCTAAATTATTAAGGAGAGAAACCAACTCTTATTACCAATATATTGTCATTGCGAGAAACATAATCTTATGTGCAACACTCCGGCGTGTTTTCCTTGGAACCTAGCAAAAATCCAACATTGAAGGTAATGAAAAAATTAGCTTTGTTGTGTCCAAGCCGAGATGAACTCACTGACCTATTTTGTGGAAGTTTTCGATCCCAACCCAGTATCGAAAGAAATTGCATTGTCGTGTCCAAGTTGAGGCGAATTCACCGGCGTCGACGGCGTGTGTTTGTTTATTAACCCGGTGAGTGACTTTTTAAAATTGATTTATTAAATGTGCAGATGGAGCATCAGATAGGCAGAAGCTTCATGTCCAACTCCTTGACACTTTGATAGTGGTGCAGTGAATGTAAAACTTACGTTCCTATGCTTTCAAAAATATTTTATGTTTGCAACAAATTTATGTGATTGTTTGCTAAATTATTTAGTTCATATGTTGTTTAATTGTGTACTCTCTATCATTTTTAGGATTGTAAGAAATCTATGTGGTTATTCACTAATTATTAAGTTCATATGTTGTTTAAATGTGTACTCTTTGTCATTTTTACGATTTTAAGAAATATATGTGGTTGTTCACTAAATGTCATCCATTTCGTGAACGCAATGCAGAGGTTAATACATAACTCAGTTAGATTTCAAGTCAACACTGGGCATTTGGAACACGTAAATATTGGGTGACTGTTTATGTTTTGCAAGATCAGACCCATATGGAAGGTGTTTTGATTGTTGATTTCAAAAATGAGAATATGGATGAAAATGTGAATGTCATGGAAGATGAGGTGGTAGGAGGAGATAGTTTGATTGCACAGGAGGTTGGTATGCAATTCGAGAATGAAAAAGAGGTGTGTGATTTTTATGCAAGATATGCTTACGCCATTGGTTTTCCACTTCGAAAGAGGAGTTCGATGAGGGACGATGATGGTATTATGAGATATGTCACTTTCACATGGAGTCGGGAGGGATGAAGAATTGATAATACAAGCACTTCTTTGACACCGTAAGCAACAATTCAAACAGGTTGTAAAGCTAGGGTTTCTGCATTTTTAGATATCCATGGTTATTGGAAAATTAACACAGTCCACCTTGATCACAATCATAAGGCGAGTCCTACTAAGTCCAGGTTGTATCGATGCAATCGAGAAATGAGTGCACATGTGAAACGAATGCTGGAAGTAAATGATATAGCAGGAATATCATTACATAAAAGTTTTAACTCCACAGTTGTTGAAGCTAGGGCTATGAGAATGTGACTTGTGTCGAAAACGATTGTCAAAATTATATCGAACAAGTAAGACGACTAAGACTTGGTAAGGATGATACAGCTCCAATACAATCTTACTTTTCTAAAATGCAATCCTGGTGCTCCGGATGTTACTTTAATATTGACTTGGGTGATAATTTGCACCTGAAGAATATTTTTTGGGCTGATAATTAGTGCAGGCAAGCATATAAAGAGTTTGGGGACGTTGTCACATTTGATACAACCTACCTTACTAACAAGTACGATATGCCCTTCGCCCCTTTTGTTAGCGTAAATCACATGAGCAATCAATGTTGTTGGGTTGTGGTTTAGTGTTGAATGAGGACACAGAAACATTTATTTGATTGTTTAGGACATGGATTAAGTGTGTATGGTCATGAAATAATTATTGATTAAGATAAAGCTATGTAAAATGCAATATTGATAGTTTTCCCAAATACGAAGCATAGGTGGTGTTTGTGGAACATTCTGAAAAAGTTGCCAAAAAAGTTTGGATATCACGTCGATAAGGCTTTGGTATTTTCCTCCATATATGTATTGGTTTATGATTCGCAATTCGTTGAAGAATTTCAGGAAGGTTGGAGAGTGATGATCGATATCTATGACTTACACGATAATGGTTGGTTGTCCGGATTGTACGAAAACAAAGGTCGCTGGGTGCCATATTTTCTTGAAAACAACTTTTATGGGCTGGCATTTTAACAATGTAAAGAAGTGAAAGTATGAACGCCTTCTTCGATGGGAATGTGCATTCAAAGACATCATTGAAGCAATTTGTCGAACAATATGAACGAACACTACGAAATAAGGTTGAGAAGGAATTCTAGGCTGATTTCAAGTCTTTCTCTCAAATGCTACCGTGTACAACAACATACGACAGATCAGAAAGTGTACACCATTTTGAAGTTTAGGGAAGTTCAAGCCGAGTTCATGGGGAAGGTTTACTGCGACCTCATGTCCACTTCAGAATGAAATATGGGAACAATGTATGAGGTAAGGGAGGACGTTGTCTGTGCCGAGCGATGAAAGAAAAAAACATTTCGTGTGTCATTCAATAGAGATAGTTGTGAAATAATCTACAATTGTCACTTGTTCGAGTTTCGAGGAATAATGTGTAGGCATGCCATTGCAGTGTTGATACGTAATGACGTAACTGTGATACCGAATCGGTATATACTGCGAAGATGGAAGCGAGATGTTAGCAGAGCGTACACGAGGGTCGTTGTTAACTATGCTAGTTTGGTTAGTACGCCTACACAAATGAAGTACGACGAGATGTGTAAGGCATTTGCTACGGTAGCAAACCTTGCAGCAGATGATGACATAAGGTATCGTTCAATCATGGATTGGATACAATGTCAACAGAAAGAGCTTAGTTTGAGGAAGTCCATGTCATGCCGTAATAACAACTCGCAGTGTGTTGCATCTCGAAATGACGACTGCGGAGTGTGAGGGATCTGATATCGTCGAAGAGAAAAGGAGCCCCGAAGACAAAACAGATTAGGGGCCCATTGGAGACGAGCACTAAGACATCTAAGGTATAAGCTTATGTTATACTCTATTATTCCCTTGGTTTATATAGTTAGTAATGTTTGCTATGGTGTACATACAGGTCCGATCAAATAACACAAAAAGGAAATAGACCAACATCGAATACTTCTATCCCAGATGGTACAACAGATGTTCATCCAGCTCACCAATAGCAATACGTAATGCCAATGTCGTTCTCGTATTTGCAACTCTTACAGATTAGTATATAAATTTCATGGTTTCGTAAGCATTTTTTGTGTCATTAATGCTAACAACATGATGTAGGGTGACGGGATGGGCCATGTGCTAGCACAACCACAAATGTTTTCTACGTTCACCCCTAGTACGACCCTAAGTGTTATTCCCAATTCGCAAGGTATATATTTTAATCAAAAAGCGTAAAATTTGAGAACTATCTCTATTCTTATTAATTTCATTTTGCACATCCAATACTGTGAGCTCATACTTTTATCCACATCGTGGTGGCTCTATGTGAAAGATAGTCTAAGGGTCGTAGGAGAACATCACAAATTTCCTTGGATTATATCGTAAAAAAACAATGTAGTTGAGTTGCCCACGTCTTACTAGTTGAAAGGAGGGTTGAAAATTTGCATGTGCAAAGACTGTTTTTGTGATTTCAGTGCTTATGTTTTCAGCTAAAAAATATTGTTGAATTGTTTATATATTGATAGTTGAAAGGAAGGTTGAAAGTGTATGTCATATTTATCTTCAACGACACTAATGGTTTACCTTTCATCTTCTGCTTCAGGCTAAAATTTTTTTTATAGCAATATTGGTTTATCTTTCATATGTGCAGAATAACACTATAATGCCCTAATTTGGACCAAAAATTATTCCATTATAATCCCAGTACATAATTTTATGTTGTCAAACAAACAGGATGGTCCCTATAGATTTCCCTCTTCAAAAAGAAAGAGTATATTGACATGGGATATTGAAAATACAAAGGATATGATTGAAAATAAAAACAAAGAGCACACCAAATTGCTTCTCCAAAAACCACTAATCAATTTGTGTCTGTTCCCTTCTTTTTACCTTCGACAGGTGACTTTTCCCGTCGGACCGTCGTGTTAACATTCATAGAAATCAAGATCTCTTCTTCATTATTTAGCTAAACTTGAGATTGGAACACTCATGAGAGATCGTCAACTTCTTCATGGATCATTGGTTTAGCCAAGGTAACGCTAGAGTTACTAGATTCATCGGTTGTTTCTCTATCCTTGTACCATTTCTAAAACCCACACTTCGCATTGCAGTATATAAAGAATTTTCCATTGTTAACAGTCTTCCTTTCGCCCTCGAAAAACTTTAGAAATCCATGTGTATATTTTGGGCATCGGCATTTTATCAGGCATTCACTGAAGTAGTGTTCGGCACTTCTACAACTATGGCAAACTCCGAAGTTCTTTCCCAATATTCTGCGTTGTTGAATGAAATACATTAACATACTTATGAACCCAACAAATGTCAAACAAAGAAAACAAAAACTTTAGCATCTCTAGAAAAAGTTCATCTTGTATAACAATAGTTAAATTTGTAAAAATGGAAACCGAGTACATTGCATCTTACCAAACCAAATAATTAGCAATAGGTTGACATGGATGGGAATATCCATACATACAATGCAAGGCTATTAGCAATAGGTAACAAACAAAGACGATGTGTTGACAACTTTAATGAGACCTTTCGCCTGTAGCCATGCTGAGGTCTATTCGAATTTTGGTTGCAATAATTGCATACCGTGACTGTGGGTTAAAACAAATCTCTTGGAACTGAAATCTTCTATTTGAGGAAAAATCAAAATGTTTGATTTCATCAAATATGAAGACGAATTGTGTGTTTACAAGAAGATAGTAGGAGCATTGTCGCATTCCTAATATTATAGGAAACAGCATCCCTATGTTTCAATCGTTGAAATAATGGTTGCTAAAGGATTTATTCGTGAACCATATGGGGAGGCAACTTGATCTATACAGATAGATCTAGAAGATTACTTAACTCGTCCCAATCTATATAAAATATTGAGAAGCTTTTATATGGAGAAATTGGTTTACTCTTAAACGGTGTGTTCGAAGGGTTCCAAACGTGAAGCAACCGTTGATTCAATAACAGAAACCTAATACATGATTACTTCAGAAATAGCAAAGAGTCGCAATGTGGATCATGATGTTCATAAATGAACTTGGAGTAATTTCTGATATTGTTGATCACTTGCCATTGTATTGTAATAACAATAGAGCCATTGCGAAAGCGTAGGAACTAAGATCTCATCAATGATCCAAACATGTATTAAAACGGTATAATCTCATAAGAGAGATAATACATAGAAATGATATAAAGAGAAGAACAAATTCTCACATTTAACAATATTGCAGATCCACTAACAAAGAGTTGTCGTAGCATAAATATGATCGTCATGTAGACTCTTATGATATTAGATACATAAGTGATTGGATTTAGTGCAAGTGGGAGTTTGTAAGTGTTATGCCCTAGGTCCAATCAACTTTGAACATAAATACTTTTGATATATAATTAATGCAATTTAATGACAAATCTATTATTTAATTAATAGATAATTAAATAAATAATAGAGTCCGTAGATTTAAATCTTCGTAATTTGTTAATCACAAGGAGTTGTGATTGTGAGAAACAAATTACATATGATTGAATCTTAAATCATCCGTGGTCGTAAGTAATAACGAAATACAAATATCATTATTATGGATAGACCATCACGTGTGACATTTCTTACTTGTGAAGTAAGTAGTTGATGTCACAAGTTAAAGTGTGGTGACACTTAAATGAACACATGAATGTTTTGTTATAGAACAAAACATTGGAGACCCACTGAGAGATTCCACATGGATAACTATCAGAGCGTCAGTGGTTAATCTCTAACGTTTGGTAGTGGGATTGGTTTTTTTGACTTGAGGTCATCATAGTACCTTATATGAAGACAATCATGCTTTCACGGTATTGGATGTTGCTCTGTTAAGGGCTGCTAATACGACATCGTTCGGGTATGTCAAGAATCATATGAAGGTTGTGAATCACCAATTGAGGTTTCGTCACTCTTAGATAGTAAGAGAATATGATCTGTATTTCATTCAATTAAGTCGATAACAAAATTCTTGGCCAAGGTATACTCATAAGTCGAAAAGGAATTTTCAACTTATATTGACTTAATAGTGGAGTGAAAGATATGATCGATAATCGAGATAGACACATTTTCATATCTCGTAATTGATCGAATCACATTGACGAAGTGATTATATTTTCACGGTAAACGAACGAGTTTGGTTTTGTCATACCACGTGACATTTCCTGTCACATGTATTGCCCTGACACATTGTTAGATGTCAATCTAGGATGACGAGTGTGAATTTGTGATAAATTAAAATGGTGTTTTAATTTATCAATTTTGATTAGATCAAAATAATATTTCACATCATTAGGTATCGTGATCGAGAACCCGATGGGTCACACACAAAAGAGAATTGAAAGATTACAATTTATCAATTAATTAATTTAACAAGCGTTGGATAAATTAATTAATTGAGTTGGTTATTTATAGGCCCGAATTAATTAATTGGATTAATTAATTCATGAATCGGATTTAATTAAATGGATTTATTAAATATTGGATCGGGTCAAGCCAAGCCCGTTTGGGCTTATATAAAGATTAGGGTTTATAATTTTGTAGAGATTTTCATTAATCTTGCTAGCATAAGAAGGAATCTCTAATCCTGCAATCTTGTTCTCTGTATGGATCATCGTTAGAGGCTGGACAATTGAACAGCTGTGAGAGACAGATCCAAGTTGCTGGAACAAAGATATGGAAGAGGAGTTTGCAGATCTTGTAAAAGGTACGTCTTTATCACAGTATCTATCTAAACACAAAGATGAATCGTGAAGGGAATCGAAATATGCTTTAATTTTTCGCTGTGCATGTTAAGTAGATTTCCAACAGTGGTATCAGAACCTACTTTGTGTTTGTTAGAAATTGTCTTGAATTTTTAAATAATCAAAAGTTGGTTGTTTTGATGTTTTCTTGTTTCTAGCTTTTAAGTAAATTGATTTTCCTTGTTTCTAAAATCTGTTTTGAAAAGAAAAATTAATTTTGGATTGGAGAAAAAAAAAGTATATGAAGGTGGGATGCCGGCGGCAACTGTTGCCGCCGACGATGGCTGCTGCCCGCCGCTGCAAGTTGCAACGACGGCAACCGACGATGCAGCAGCAGCTGTCGCTACTGCAACTTCATCTAGCAGCGTGAAGACGCTGCCGTGCAGAAGCGTCTTTATGTAGCTGCACGCTGCAAGGTACTGCTGCCTGAGTGCGGCAGCCCTTGCCGCAATTGTGTTGCGGCACCGACAAGGATTAAGTAAATAAAAAGAAAAGAAAAGAAAATCTAGGGTTTACAATCAGGTTGACGTGAATGGAGACGGGGGCCTCAGCTGCAATTTAGGAAATTACACACCCCTAGTTGCAATTATGGAAGAGGGGGTCAATTTGCAAATTTTGAAATAAGGACCTATTATGCGATTGGTTAAATTGGAAGGGTTTGCTTATAATTTTAATTTTGGGTCAAAGTGCAATTTTTCAAGTGAGGTTTTTAAATGCAATTTTGAAAATGTTTTAAAGAAAATTTTAAATGGGTTTCGACTTTGACTAGAGTTTTAATTTTGACCTAAATTAAAATCTTATTTAAAAATTGACGACATTTTATATTTTCGTTAAAATTTGATTTTAACTTAAATATTAAACTTTGAAACCAATTGAATTTTATTTTATTTAGGAGTGTTATCCTAATTTAAAATATTGATTCAATTTAAATTAGAGTTGGACTCTAATTTAGGACTTAAAATTCGATTTTAATTAATTTTTCACCCGAAGATATTTTAGAAATTAGAATTGGATTCTAATTTGACGTTTAATTAAAATTTGATTTTAATTAAATTGTTTCGCCCTAAACTTTTCTTTAAATTAGAGTTAGACTTTAATTTGGTGTTTAATTAAAATTTGATTTTAATTAAAAGGGCTCGCTCTAAAAATCTTAGATTTAGAGTTGGACTCTAATTTTACTATTTAATTAAAATTTGATTTTAATTAAATTCAACCGCCTTAAGTTATGAAATTAAAGTTGGACTCTAATTTGATATTTAATTAAAATTTGATTTTAATCAAATAATTCCTCCCTATAATTGTGAAATTAAAGTTTGACTCTAGTTCGATATTTAATTAAAATTTGATTTTAATTAAATATGCCCGTTAATTAAATTAATTAATTAATATGATTAATTAATTATTTAATTGTTCCGATCCATTTGTTTAAAAGAGTTTAGACGAACTTAATTGCTAGAAATTTGAAACATGTTTGCATATGATATTAGATATTATATAAGAATACATTTATGTGATAAATGCATTATTAGTGAACAATTATGGACTCGACCATATGGATGTGTTGAATGGTTGATTTTTATTCTTGTCGTTTTGTGAGCATGCGAGCTCTTAATTGTTTTGGGCATGCGAGCCTGTTATTATTGTTATTATTATGGGTCTGCGAGCTCTTAATCATTTTGGACTTGCGAATCCGTTATTGTTATTGTTGCAATGGGCCTGTGAGTCCAATTTCATGTAGGCCTGCGTGCTAACTATTATAAGATACATGTTACAGCTGGACTAATTGAAGACACACGAAGAAGAGGAAACTATGAAGATGGTGCATTGATACTGATCAATGCGATATCCCCTAGGAATTAACCAACTAGTCTTCATCATGGTTCGAGAAGACTAGATAGTAAAAGTCCATAATCGTCCATATTATTACATTTATCATAAATGTGTTTATTTGTATGGTAGATGTGTAACATAACATATATGATTGTTACAATGAGACTTTTAAATGCAAAACCTCTCAGCAAAATATTAAGTTACATTTATAATTGCCTTTCATCATTATAGTGAAAAATCGGAGTCTCAAATCGTCTCAACTTGTTGAGTACACTCAAGGCTGGTCTATTAGGGATATGTTTGACACTATGAAATATTAGATATTTCTGAATGATGGGTTCGACTTAACTAAAATTTATCTTTTGTTGAGTACACACAAGGAGATAAATTTTAGAGGCATGTTAAGCCAACACATAAGATGTGTGAAGATAAAGAGTTATCAGCTTAATAATCTGGAAGTTGTATGAAGATACAATTAATAATAGTATCCACCCAAATGTTATATTAAGGCTTGTTGAGTACACTCAATGTCTTAGTATAGCAGATGGGATCCCAGCCCACTGGGAGTTGAGTATGGACTCCATAAATCTATATGAGAGGATCATAAATTTGAATTAAATAGTGGAAGCATAATTAATTTAATAAAAGTCCATGTTAAATTAATTGATGAATTTTATATATTATTCTTTTTCTTTTCGTCATTTATATTTATTGAATCGTGAATAACCATGTGTATTTGAGAGGCATACTGGATATTAACAACCAAATTAAATCTTCTTGATTGACACTGCAATTTGAGAATTGTTCTCAAGCATGATAGAGTTGGTTGTCCTTAAGTAGCCATTTTCCAGAGACAACTGGTGATGACTCGATTAAGGAAGAGTGGCTGCTATAATAAACGCGATGATGACAATAGTACTGTAATGTATGTGATACTTGCAACTATATCACATGAGTTACAAAAGCAATTTGAGAGTATAGATGTTAACACATAATTATTCATTACAAAGAGTTGTATGATAGTAATCATGTGTGGAAGGATATGAGACTTCCAAACAACTATACCAATGCAAAGTGACAAAAGAATCTTCAGTCAATCCTCATGTATTGAAGATGATTGACATGAGAAGTGTTTCAATTGAGTTCAATCATTAACTATGAACTAAGTATTGACTTAGCTCTGCAATATCTGTCATAGAGTTATTCATACTAATTATGAATTATTATATGAATAAACTCGAATGCATACTCGTTAAGTTGCTTAACATACTTAGGACTATTAAGCCCTTCATCAAAGTTGGTAGTAGGCAAACCATTGATTCCTCTAAGAGTGTTAAGAGGAAATCTAATGGGGCTTTGAGAAAGCATTCAATATGGTTAAGACAGTCTGAGCAAAGGACAATACCAAATCTAATGACCTTTGTCTTCGTTATAGAATGAAAGGTCATTGGAAGAGATATTACAAGGCTTATATCTATTTCATTACCTTCTCAGGTATTAGATACCAGATGTAGATCTCATATTTACACAATTATAAAGAAACTAAATAGAGGTAGACCACTGTAAGAGGGAGAAGTTAACCTACAGGTTGAAGATAAACACAGGTTGCTGCATTGCCTGTAGGAGCATACTTCTTGTCGTTGCCTTTTGACTTAGTATTGAAATTAGAAAAATATTGCTTTGTACCCACTATAACTGGAACATTAAATGAGTTTCATGTTCAGACATGACCATTTTACTGTTGAGGACAATTGTTGTTCTTATTTATCTTGATAAAGATCTTAATGGTTATGGTAAATTACAAAACAACGTTTATATTCTTAATACTAAGCATTCTATAATGATTATAGAAATTATAAGACATAAATGCGATAATCTAATTACTACCTAAATCTGGCATAACAGACTTTGTCATATAGATAAAATGCAATTCCAAAGTTACATAGAGATGTATAAGCCTGACTTCTCAACTATTCAGAGGTTGATGGTGGAGGCCAGAGCTCTGAAGACCTCATCCGCAGCTTACAAGAAGTAGACGGATGACTTGGTGAACGCCAATAACAAGCTTTCTCTGGGTGAGAAGGAGAAAGAAAATGAAGTCCCTTTGTTGAAAAAGGAAAAATGAGTAGCTGGGCCATCCTTAAAGGCCCCAATTGTTGCAAGGCCTACCACCTGCCAAACGACCATCCCAACCAGGGTCGTAATAAGTGATAGATTGTCCCCAATGGTTGAGGCGATGCCAACACAGATGAAAGAGAGTATGGCTCTGGTTCTAGAGACATCGAGGAAAAAAAGGCCTCGCTCAAATAAGGAGATAGATTTTCTAGGGACAAACCCCGAAGAGTTTATAAATGTGTTGCTTGAGGCCCTGTCTCCCGAAACTACAGTAGTGGTTGTGGTCCATAGCAAGTACTAGATCGATCCTTCTCTTGCACCGATGAAAACCTGGTTGCTATTAACAACACATGTATTACGAGAGTCGTAAGTAAAATCGTTCTGCTCGAGGGCCTAGTAAAGGACTTGAGGGCAAAGAACATCAACCTGCCCAAAGGTTGGAGACGATCTTCCAGTATGGGGATGCAATAAGTGGTGAGAGGGCCAAGGCTAAAGAGGTCAAAAAGAAAAATGGTCGAGGTTGAAAATAAGCTAGAAAAGGCTAAGGTCGTGGCAGAGCAACTGAAAAAGGAGTTGCATGAGATGGAATGCCATGTGGCGACCTTGATGAGGCGATTGGAATACTCCAATGAGCACCACCGCCTTTGGACTCCTCGAACAAGGAGAAAGTGGAGAGGCCGCGGGTAGTGGCCCAGATGCAAGAAATTGAATCCCTAAAGGCCGAGGCAAAGGTAGTTGGAGAGTCGACGGTTCAGAACTTCATCGACCACTTTAAGGAGCATGAACTCTACGACACCTTTGTCAACTAATGGGCCTCTTAGAACGCTCAAATGATGCTGTAACATCTAAAGAAGATCCTCCCGTCCTTAGACATATCATTATTGGAAGAGGAGTTTGGTGGACCTATCGAAGGTCGCCCAGGATCATTGCTGACGATGAGGCTCCGGAGGCTCCAAGTGAAGCTGTTGCGGATGAAGGGTTCATTATGCCAACAGATCCGTAGGACCCTTATAATGGCTTTGACCGTCCTCATGTATATCTTTTATTAGTGATATTAATGAAAGTTCCAAGTATTTTTTGCTTTTGTTTGTGTTCGAGCCAGTTAATTTTACTTGTTGTATTATCTTGTAATGGATTTAATATATGAAACTTAAGTCAACGAGCATAAGCTCCATTGATGAATTACACAAGTCAACAATATAAGCACATGACCATAAGTATACAATAAAACACATACTATTGGTAGTATTTCCTAAAATGTTGGATGTTCCATTGATGAGTTACAAGTTTTCCTGCCATGTCTTGGATCTAGAAGGTGTCGGGTCGTGACTCTTTGATTATGCGATATGAACTTTCCCAACTTAGGCCTCGCACTCCAGTGCCTACTGGTTTTGATGTTAGGAAGACCCACCAAAGTACCAGATCACCCAAGCGTGGGGTTTGATTCTTGACCTTGGTGTTGTAATAACGGGTTATCTTTCTCTGATACGCTACTAGCTTCACTTGGGAGGCATCCCTCATTTCTTCCAGCAATTGGAGTTCTCATGTTCGCATTTCATCATTAGAGATCTCGTGGAAATGTATGCTTCGAGGCTAAGACACTCCCATCTCCACGAGGCTCATAAACTTGACACCGTAGGTCGTAGAGAAGGGTGTCTCTCTCATTGCAATTTAGTTAGTAGTGTGTATAGCCCAGATGACTTGGGGAAGCTCGTCAATCCAAGCTCCTTTCTAAGCAGCAAGCTTCATTTTCAAGGTATGCTTGATGGTCTTGTTCACAACCTCGACTTGTCTAATAGCTTGGGGTGGTGAGGTGTGGAGAAGTACTTTTCTTATCCCAAGCTCGTCACATAACTTTCGAATCTTCTTGTTAACGAACTTTTTGTCATTGTTGGACACGATAGAATGTGGAATGTTGAATCCACATATGATGTTCTTCTAGCGGAATTTTGTGGTATGCGCTTCTGTAATTTAGCTATAGGCTCTGCCTTAACCCATTTGGTAAAGTAGTCAATCGTAACAATGGTGAAGTTCATGCTTCTCCTTTCCTTTGGTAGCAGGCCTATAAAATCAACCCCTATTTAATAAATGACCAGGGGCTTGTGATCACGGAGAGACTTTAAGATTGTTACCTTTGAACATTAGCAAATCACTGGCATTTATAGCATTTTGGTACAAACTGGTGCGTGTCCTTTTTCAAGGTCTGCCAGTAGTATCCATGTCTAAGTACCTTGTGTACCCAAATCGTTCCTCCGGAGTGATTCCTGCATATCCTTTCGTAGATCTCTCTTAAGATGTACATGGCCTCCCCCCTCTAGTACAACGAAATAGATGTGACGAGAAACGCCTTTTATATAAAACATCATCATACAAAAGGAAATGAGCAACCCTCCTCTGTAGCTTTCTGACCTCGATCCTAGAATCTGACATGATTTGATCCTTTACATAGGCTATAAAGGGGTTTCGTCGATCCACATCATCTCATTACCTTCTTCGATAGACGACTTTCAGAGGCGCTCAATGGGAACTGTCTTCAACAGTTCAAAATCTTTGCTGCTAGCCAGCTTGGATAAGGCATCATTGTGGACGTTTTCCATACATGGGATTTGTACCAACTCGAATTTCTCCAAGTTGGGAATAAAGTTTATAACGAATTTTAAATATGCGATCGTGCTGCTATCTTTGGCAATACAACTCCCATTATCTTGGCTTAACACGAGCTTTAAGTCGCTACTGACGAGGAATCTCTTGACCTGTATCTCTTTGGTAAACCATAAGCAAACCAAGAGAGCCTCGTATTCAACAAAATTATTTGAGGCCTTAAATTCGAATCTTATAGCACAGTTCAGCCTATGCCCTTTGAGACTCTCCAATACAATCCCTGCTCGAGACCTCGGTATCCCCTAATAAACCATCAATGAAAAGGCTCCATGCAGAAGATTTCGTCAGTTCTATCACTGCCTTTACTTTTGGCGTTCTAACAAATTTTGTCACAAAATCAGCAAGGGCATGACCTTGATAGCGCTTTAAGGCTTGAATGATAAGTAGAACTCACTAAGTTCAACTGCCCATTTTAGTAGATGTCCCGAGGCGTCTGGCTTCTAGAGTACTTGCTTTAGTAGAAAACTGGGTAACACTTGGAAATGGGCCTAGAAGTATGGCCTCAACTTTCTTAAAGCAGTGACGAGTGAGAGAACAAGTTTTTCCATATCTGGATAACGAGCTTTGGCCTATAGTAAGGCCTTACTAATGTAGTACAAAGGCAGTTGGCTTGTCTCATCTTCTCTAATGAGGACTGAACTGATGACATCTCCTGATACTATTAAATATAATAGGGAAGGCTCACATGACTTAGGTTTTGATAAAAGGGACGCCTCCCCCAATTTCTTTTTCAGCGCTTGGAAGGCCTCCTCATATTCTATGGTCAACCAAAACCTCTTTCCTTATTTTAAGATTATGAAAAAAGGCAGGCTCCTGTCAGTGGCCTTTGAGATAAAATGGCTGAGAGTAATGATCTGTTCATTTACGCTCTGCACCTCTTTAGGCTTTGAGGTGACCTCGTCTCAATCAAGGCCTTGATCTTCTTGGGGTTTACCTTAATCCTCCTTTGGTTGACAATGTAGCCCAAAAACTGGCCCCGTGCTACCCCAAAAGTGCATTTAAGAGGATTTAATTTCATCCTGAATTTCCTAAAAATTAGATAGGTGTTTTCCAGGTAGGTCACGTGATCCACGATATCATCTACGTAAACCTCCATAGTTTTGTCGATGAGGTCAACAAACATCATATTTACCACTCTTTTGTAGGTGGCTCCTGCATTCTTCAATCGAAGGGCATCATCACCTTGTAACAATATAACCCTCTATCAGTGATAAATGAGGTATCTTTTTCGTCGACTAGAACATAAGGATCTGATTGTAGCTTGAATATGCATCCATGAAGTTCAGTAGCTCGTGTCTAGCTGTAGAATCTACTAGCTGATCTATTATTGGAAGTGGAAAGCTATCCCTTAGGTGGGCTCGATTGAGGTCGAAGAAATCGATACACCCTCCATTTTTTGTTAGGTTTTTTAAACAAGATGGGGTTGGATATTCATTTTGGATAGATGGCCTTCCTAATGAAGCTGTTGTGACTCAACTTGTCTACTTCCTCTTTTAGAGCCTCATATCTTTCCGGGTTGAAGGCTCACCTTTTCTGCGTATGTAGGAGTATGTGTAGGGTTGATATTCAAATGATGGCAGTTGACCTTCGGGTCTATCTCCACCATATCTTCATGCCTCCATTTAAAAATGTCCAGGTTTTTCCACAGAAAGTTCACTAGTTCTTTCTTAGTTGTATGGGGTAGCACCTTTCCTATTGCAATACTTGAGTGGGATCTTGGGGATTGGCGAAAAAACATTCCAGCCCTTTCATTGGGGCCATATGAGGCTCGAACTCGATGATTAGTGGTCTAGCTTGTCTAGAAGGAACCCTTCTTCAGGGGCTTCGATTATCTCGACACCTCCCTCCTGTTCAGGGACGTCAATCATTTCGATGTCCGTTATTATCACATTCACTTTGTGGGGCTTTGACTTTTGCAGGGCATTAAGATAGCATTCCTTAGATCCCATTTGGCCGCCTCGGACCGTAGCAACGCCATGCTCAGTGGGAAATTTCATGCACAAATGATGGATTGAGGTGACAGCTCATAATTCTTTTGCTGCGGGTCTTCCTAATACACAACGATAAGTAAATCTATCATCAACCATCGAAAACGCCATAAAGTGGTGAGCCATGAAGGGAGGCATTCCAATTTCAACTGCCACAGTGATTTTCCTCGTGGAATGAGGCTATTGCCAGTAAATCCATCATGGGGTTAGCTTGTGGTCAACTTCCATCTTATTGAAAGTGGCTCCATAAATGATGTTTACCGAACTTTTGTTGTTTATTAGTATTCTCTTGAGCCATTTCTGGGCACTACTGCTCTTACAACTAGAGCATCACAATTGGGTAATGTACACTCCACGCATCTTCTTGGGATAATGTGATTGGTTTTGCTCTTTCTACCTGTTGGGTCTGGTTAACAATGTAACTAGTCATAGGGAGATCCTTCGCTTCTCACACGTAGTTTCGTTGTGTGTTTCAAGTATTACCTCCTATATGGCCGATCTTTCAGATTGGCTTGCCTTCAAGAACTATTGCTTGATCCCTTCTCTGCCTGGACCCTCTTTGGGCCTATCTTCTGCCTCTCTTCTTTGTCGAGGCGTATGCTTCTTTTGACACGTAATATTTCTATCGGGTGAGGCAAACTGTCAAGGATACTTACGATCTCATTCTTCTCTCGTGGCATGAGGATTCCTTCTTTGCGAGAATCGTGGAGAGTCCCGACATTCACTTATGTCATGATCGTAGAAGCGATGGAATGTGCATTATGGTCATATCTCTTATATGGGCCGATATCTGATTCTCGACCACTGAGAGCCATACTCCTTGACATTCTTACTTAGGCATTCGCATTAGGACAGACATTTTCAAATGCTAATGTTGGCACTGTGTTCAACGTAGCTGATGCTAGAGCCTACCCTTAGGTGAGGGCCACCATGTACCAAGCTTGAGTTCATTGCTGGGTCACCAGATGTGTAGTAGGTCCTCTTCCTATTCGCCTTTGATCAGTGAAAGCCCTTGAGCCGCTCGACTCCGATGATCAATCATTTCTTTATTGACAATCTTCACTCTCATCATCTCCACCAGCTCATCATAAGTGGTGGGATTCTTATTTTGTACATCCCGACAAAACAAAAGTGTTTATATTAAGGCCTCATTTTAGGGCTAAAAGGGCCACACTGTCAGTAACTTATTCACAATAAGTTATCTCATCAGTGAACCGGGCAAGGTAATTCTTAAGCGTTTTTCCTGGGGCTTGTCTCATATCTTGCAAGCATTGTATTGGGCCCTCGCCTTTTCTTTGTGATAGATAATAATTTAAAAAGGCCTTTTTAAGGTTGGCTAACTCCTAATGCTCAATGGTGACAACCGACTATATTAAACCTCAGCTCCGCTCAAAGTTAGATAAAAGATCTTACATTTTAAAGCTAGTAAAGCCTATTTGTATCTTATACTTGTTGATGTGCTTTTGTGGATCGCCCTTCCTTTAGTACTTTGGGATTTTAAGGTGTACAAAATTAGTGGGTATTGGAAAATTTTGGAGCTCTCATGAAAAGGTGAGGTTGTCGTCATCATCGTCTAGTTCATATGATCGATATGGTCCATCAGAGTTATTCCCATTCGACTCATTTTAGGACGAAAGATGGGATGCCTCCCCTAGCTTTCCCAATTCATAAAGTTTCGTCTCTCCCGCCTATTTCTAGATAAAGGTGTCCCTGCCTCTTGTTTCGATCCCTGTTCTTATTGAGTTGCTAGTTGGGCGGGGCGACTTCCACTTCTTGGATTCTACCCTATTCGATGGAACACACTAACCGACCTCTGAGGTTCATATTCTGGGAAAAAGTTCTCCTCCAACTGAAGATTCGTCGTAGGTGGATTCGCCACGAATGATAAGACATCAACTCCTACCTCCATTTCAATGGGGGATTCTCTTTGACGACTCAAGTACCCTTGGCTATGTGTACTCTAAGGTTGCCCATTAGCTGTTGGGGGTCTCTCCATAAACATTTGGATGCCTTGCTGCCCTCAGACCTTCATGAGGAGCTCATGCATAGCTGTACTCTAGGCTGCGATACTCCTTATGTTTGTAGCTTTTTGGGCTACTTCAACAGTTAGTCTTGTGCCCGTTCCATCTCCTCGAAGGTGGCGATGGTGAGGTTTCTAGTGTGTGACTTTGCTCAGAGAACCTTTTCTTCAGAGGCTTTTCTCATTCTGCTAGGATTAACATCCTCGTTGCTTGAACTCATTGATTTCATCCCATTTTTCCAAAGATACACCCAATCTGGATCATTAGCTTAAACTTTCACTTTGTTCTTTATTCAAGAGCATCTTTCTTCAAGGAAAAAGATTTGTTTGGATTCTTTCTGTAGGCTATTTCTGTTGACAAGTGGGAAGCACTAAAATGACAAGAAACTTTCCCATAGATGGTGCCAATCCGTTGACCCCACAAAATGGTCCTTCCACGTGGCCAAACAAAAGCTACTCCACGTGTATTCTTCCCTACGCATGGCACAAACAGTTAGATGTATATGGCCATTCCTAACGAAAGTGGTAGCGGCCACATACACTCTGATGATCAAGTTAGTCAACGAGGAATGTATATTCCGTTGGTGACCGTCTGCTGAAATCTCTATAGATGAGGGAGGAGAAAAGTATATGCTTTTAGTGGAATAACGTTACTTTTTCAAGTTGGACTCTTTAGTATTTATCGGAAGAAGGTTGGAAGGGGCACCGTCTGATGTTGGACACATGGACTCATTTGACGGTGCTAGGTGTTCGTTCGTAGACGTCCATCGATCGTTTCCTAGGTGGGGCAGGTAATTAGTTCTTCTGACTAGGAGTTGACACTTGACAGAGATGTCACATCCATCATTCCTAAAGATATGAACACATATTTGACCAAAAGATTCATTTGTAAAATTGACGGTGGAGAGGTACTTCTTCACTTCTTCTACACGTACAGCCTCTGCCCACATCATTTCGAACGGGATGCCTCGTTCAATCTGGACGCTTTGGTCCAATATCACTAAGGACGGTGACTCCTTGGTTGATCTTCCATACACCGAGGTGCTTTTTACTAAGGAACACTATTTCATCATCATTGTGATGAAACATCAATGGTAGTAATCCATTTTTCCTCTCTCACCCCTATGTCTTCTCCTCTCTCTCATAAAAATTGAACCATCCAATCTCATTATTCCATATAGACTACCACATCATCAATGTTCCATCATCATAATGATAAATAACATTATTCATTTTGCAAATTCAAACAAGACAATCAATTCGATAGATTTTTTTTAATGTAAAGTCCATCACCAGTTAACATTTTGCACCCACTTCTATTATTGTTTAATTATGCGATATGATTCAAATATAAGAGCATTTCATTGTAATAATCCGAATTATTGTACATGTGACAAACAAAATTGGAATGAAGAGAATATCGTCTCCATGGGTATGTGGAGATAGATGTGTTGGAAATCCTTCACATTTTTTTCGTGCCATGTAAGCATTTTTGGATGATGTAACACACACACACATACTCATGCAATCTAAAGTTCCATTGAAAATATGTTCTAAGAAGTTGGCATGTTGGTTTGGTCGTTGCTCTTTTTAACTATCATTTTAATTTCTTTATAATTAATTTATAAACAAATAAGAATATAATAGTATTTTTTAACAAAAATATTAATTTTATCACACTCAAAAGAAACAGAAAACTAGAGGTAAAATAACTAATCCGTCCCGTTATCATCCGTAGGAAGAGCAAAAATAAGGGTTGTTTTAGTTGTACATAATTTTTCACTCATAAAGGCATCCATACACTCAATGGGTGGGATCCACTCAAATATTTTACTCAAATGAGTCATATCTAATGTGAGAGTATGAACAACTTTATGGATGAAAAATTATGTACAACTAGAGTTATCTCAAAAATAATTAGTTGGAGAAAAACTTGCATCAAGGTCAATAAGTTAGGGACTAATTGTGAATTTATTTATTGAGATATATAATTACGATTGTGTTAAAATGTTAGATAACAGAACCCTCCATTCCTCGCATCGGCAAATCGAAAACCAAAATCCTTGATTATAACTGACGCCGATCCGCTCACCGAAAAATGAACGACGCAGATGTATCAAAGCAGATCCAGCAGATGGTGCGGTTCATCCGCCAGGAAGCCGAAGAGAAGGCCAATGAGATCTCCGTCTCCGCTGAAGAAGTAAAATTGACTCAATTGCTTCTTTTTCTGATTCGATTAGGTTTAATAATGGTATCTAATATTCGATTCATTTTTTTGGTTAGGAATTCAATATAGAGAAGTTGCAGCTAGTGGAAGCGGAGAAGAAAAAGATCAGACAAGAGTACGAGCGCAAAGATAAACAAGTTCAAGTTCGTAAAAAAATGTAATTTCAACTTTTTTCCCCTTGTTTTTAATTTTCCGCCTTGGGTAGTCAGAAGGAAAAAGGTGTATCCTTTGTCGCTGAAAGGTTTGAACTTTTGTCACTTGATTATACAAAATTTTCATTTAATCATGTCTATCATGATTTTTCTAATACGTAATTTTTTCTGATTTGTTGAAATCATTGATGCTTCTACTGAGCAGGGAGATCTAGATTACCTGTGCCCCTTGATATCCTCATGGTTCATGATTTTTAAATACAGTAAATGTATTTCCTTTTAGATTTAGCCATTCAGAAAAATAAGATTGATTGATTACTCCAATCTGATTACAAAGTTAATTATTTTGAAGCATTTGGGAGTTATATAAGTTTTAGAATGATGCTATGTGGCCCTATCGAGGTTACAACCACAGTCTTGGTGGCATTAACGTGACTTAAAATGATAGGTGGAATCAAATAAGCCATTTACTTCAATCTTTTATTCAACTTATCATCTAGCGCCACCTAGATTGGGTTGTAACCCAGTGAGGCTAAATAGCATTATTGTATGTTTTATGTCAAATTCAATTATAACATTATGCATAGATTTCGAAAAAGGTTAATGATTAAAACGCGTTACTTGAGTTTTCTTTTAATTGGTTTTTGTAGTGAATACTCCATGCAGCTCAATGCTTCTCGGATCAAGGTTCTTCAAGCTCAGGATGACTTGGTTAACTCGATGAAGGAGGCTGGGTCAAAAGAGCTTTTGAACGTGAGCCAGAATGGCAATAGCTATAAAAAACTTCTGAAAGATCTCATTGTTCAGGTTGTTGAAACCATTTTTTCTGCTGTTTTTAATTATAATTTTGATTTTCGAAAATGAACCGTGACTGCTTCTAACACATAAGTAGGTAGGTGAACATGTAATAGAAAAGAATTCAGGAGTTACAATTCTGTTTGTTTTTAACATTTTTCCTTATATAAATGATCATAGATAAACATTTGATGAAATAGTTTCCAAACGTGTAAACATGAATAAGCTTTTCTACAGAATCTCAGGAGTCATTTGTTATAAACTTGCAGAAACTCAGCTACATCCTTATGAGCAGAATTTTCTAATTGATCCAAGGTTATTATAAGTTAGTTATTTCGATAGCAAGGTTAAAGTTACTTGTTTTACTTAAACATAAGAGAAAAGTAACATATCAAACATGTTTGATAATGCATTTACTTTTTTTAAGCTTAGCTAAACATGCTTATCATGAGAAAATAGAGTGTTGCACTTGAGCAGTTGGTTCTTTTATCTTCTTTCTCAAGTGACTTCAATTTTCTGCTGGATGGAGTGTTTTCATTTAAAGCCTTGGAATAATGTCATTTTTTTTCTTTCACGACAACTCTGAGGATGATATAACTTAATTTTGCCCATCAAACCATTCACTAGTACCCAAGAACATTTCTTTGTGTTGCAGAGTTTGCTCAGACTGAAAGAGCCATCCGTCTTATTGCGCTGTCGTAAAGAAGATGTAGGTTTTGTGGAGTCTGTCTTGGACTCTGCAAAGAAGGAGTACGCAAAGAAGGCAACAGTTCATCCTCCTGAGATCATAGTTGATAGTGTCTACCTTCCACCTGCTCCATCCCATGCTAATGAACATGATCTTTTCTGGTAATTGTTACTGCTCATAGTGTGTTACTTCCATCTAAAGAAATTTGAGAAAAAATTCTGAACTACAAGGTCTAATCCAATGCGTGTGGATTTACCCTGCAGTCTTTGCTCTTCTCTGCTTATGGTCTATAAAACAATTCATTGTTTATTAAAATGATGCCTGAAGGCATGTTTTCCTTCTATTTTCAGTTCCGGAGGTGTAGTGTTGGCTTCTCGAGATGGGAAAATTGTTTTTGAAAACACTCTTGATGCTAGGTTGGATGTTGTGTTCCGTAAGAAACTTCCAGAGGTACTGTTGTCCTAAATACTGTCTACCCAATTTCTTTCTTTCTTTGCAGCTTCTTGGCCTTAGCTTTGATGTTGTCTTCTAGTTGTATAAGTATCATTAATTGAATTATGAGGTCCCCTAGGTGATCAGCTAGTTTTTACTCACTTTTTATATTTATTACTCTTTTACCTTTTCTGTTGACATAAATTCCTGATATCAAGAATTTTGCTTTTGCCCATACAAAATGTGACACACACATTCTTCTTGATAAGTAAAAGTGTTTGTGACATTCTAATTGCAACATTTTCTCTTCCATCAAGTTAAATTGAGTAGGTATATTTCATCACAAAATAAGAACAAAAAATAGTGTGTTGTGGGATTAGCAACAATATAAATCAGGTTCCCCAAGCACCACACTGTCTCATCCAAGACCATATTTGAAAAGTCAAATTTGATCTCGTTTATGAATGAGTTTAGCAATATTGAAGCTCAACTAAATCACGCCACTTTTAGAATCTCCCAAATGAACCTTAAGTGTTTTCAGAATACCTTATCTTGATTGGGGCAGTTCCCTTTTGACTTCGTTGGACATTTTGTCTTCATGATGAAAGAAGCATTAGAATTCACAGCATAATAAACTTTTGGCTTCACTCTTGTGGTCAAGGGAGCATGACATATAGCTGGAAACTAATGCTTGTATCAACATTTTGTCAGTGTAGATGTTTTCTTCTTTCCTTTTAGCACGCCACTTAGAGGACTGAAGATCTATAGATTCTAATAAGGCATCTTTTTTGGTTCCAATAATCAATTAACGACTACTACTTTTATTTATTTATTATATTATTTTGTTCTTTCAATCCGAAAGTAGAGAACTTCATGGTTCTGATAACCACCGTGGAAAAATGACTACTACTTGATTGAAATATCTGAAAATAGAATATTATTGAACATAATTATCTCCTTTTTCTATGGGTTTAGAAGCTAATTATATAACGTTGACAACAAATTGCTGAAAAAGTGAAATATAGTTGTCACAGCATCTATTAAATAGACCACCTGTATTTTGCTCCTTGTTGACGTTCATGACCGTGCCATGGCTGTTACTGCATGAACCTTTTCTCTGGGTTTCCGACTTATCATCAACAATAATAGTTGCCTTGACAAAATTTGTATATAATTGCAGATCCGCAAGCTGCTTTTTGGTCAGGTTGCTGCCTAATCGGTCGAAAGCATTTTGGATACAAGCTTTAATGGTTCTAAAATGAGTCAGTCCGTAGTAATTATCTTCTAATCTCGCTTGTCCTGTAATTTTACTTCTTTGTTGCTTGCATAAGCTTGCTCTTAAACCGATTTGTGTGTTTTACTGGGCAGATTGAGAGCCTGTTCAGTTGAAGCATAATTTATTCGTATTAGCTTCATTCTGCTTTTAACTTTTTATTATAAATTTGTAAAATAAGTCTAAGACAATGTGTTTGTTGCATTGAGGTAATAAATGAGATCGAATTAAAATGGTTGTAAATTGAAATTTACCTTTTTGGAAAGAAAGTTAAGGCTTTCTTTCTTTTTGTTACCGAAAAGTTGCTTTGGAAATGTGTGCTATAATAACTCAAAAAGTATGTTTGATTTAGGATCCGTTTGATAACATTAAATTTCATTGAAAATGTCACATTTGAAGAATTCGTTTTTACTTTGATTGTTTGATAGAAAGTGGAAATGGAGTTCGAATTTCAAAGTATAAACAGTAAATCATGTTTCTAGTCAATTGAGTGGAAATCGAATTCATATAGTTTTGGCGTTTATTCTTTTCCAACTTATATGGAATTGGTTTGCCTTTTCCATCTTTGCAATCAGACAGACCCTTACTTTTAAGTACAATCAAACATCTCTATTAACTCTCTCCTCTAGTTTACTGCTTCCCACTAGGTGTTGTGTGCGTATAGTCAATAGTTCGGGTATTTTGAGTTTAAAAGCTCCATCTTTTGCAATTTTCTTTTTAATTCACTGGTGGAGTAAAATTGTTAATTTATTTGCATTGTATGATCAATTTATCGTAAAACAAGATGAATTATTTTGAAGTGAGGGATTTATTTTTGTTATTTTTGCTTCATAAACACAAGTGGGTTTACATGTATGTACCTTCTAGAGCGTGAGCATTGAATGTGAAGCTCTAGTGATATTCATATTTAAAGCAATAATAAGGCACCGATTGGTTTAGATAAAATCATATTTGCATTAGATTTTGAGGGGAAAAAATGATACAATATGAATTAGAAATAATTATTGACTTTGATTAATATTTTAATTTAATTTTTTAGCTTAAAGAGGAGTTAAGAGTGTTTAAAGCTGTGAAGATCTTTTTTAAAGAATTAAAAAGTTTGTCATTAAGTGCTTCAAAATGTTGTCCCTTGGCATGGCCAAGGACCAATGTACAATATAAAGTATGCAAATTGCAATAGAGAATTAAATTGCTCTTACAAATGACAATAATTTTTGGGCATTTTAAAACTGATTATTAAAATATTTTGATTGCAAATATTGAATTTACATGGAAAGAAGGCAATTGAGTTATATTTAGAAATTATTTGAATAGAAATTGTCAATTAAGTGTCTTTGATCGATATTTTATTTTCAATCTAGAAAATATTATACTTCTCCACTTTTTATTGATAGGTATATAGGAGATAAAGATAAAGGCTCCGTTTGGTACACATTAATATAAAAATGAGAATAAAAAAATAATCATTACGGGTCTCACATAAGAGATATAAAGTTAAATATGATGTTTTGATGTGATGAATAACTGTCATATTTTTCATTTTAGTAGGAAAATAATGGAAAACAAACGAGGGTAAAATGAATTATTAGGAAAATAAAAATTTGCTCCTCAAAAAAAAAAAATTTCTTATTTTTAAGGAAAATATGATCATATGATCAATATTTTTCAAGAAAAAATCCATCGAACAGTACAAAAATAAAAACTTGGATAAAAAAAATGATATTTTTCATGAAAAATAGTGATAATCAAATACAATCATCTTCTGATTGTCCCCAAAGTTTGATGAAATATTTTTCTCCACGCTTTACCTTTGGGCCGCCACCCCACCCACCCACCTTAACTGCCACCAACGAAGATCCCAATGAGCCACCTAATAATAATCGTGCCCGAATGGGACAACCAATCGGTGGTAGTTGGAGTCACTGCCCTTTCACTACCTCGATGAGTCCGTCATCCATAATATAATTAACTTGCTTTTCCAAATGACTAAATTACCCTTTCCATACTCGAAACACCTAAAATAATTCAAAACTCTACAAAATTAAAATTTGTCGTGAATGTACCTTCAATCTTTTAGTCAATGTTTTGGTTTAGATAAAAATTAAATTATTAGAAAGATTTTGATAAAAATTGGTTAAATGTATAATTGAAATATTGTTAATTTCATAAAAAAAATTGTGATTAAATTAAGTATCTGTTCTGAATTAAATTTTAATGCACTCTTTTAGTGGAATCAAATATGAGTTTAATATTATAACAAACTGATAGTTATTTCTATTTTGACGGATTTTAATGAAGTAATTGTGTGTCCAACCTATTTATCATCCTCGTATTCAAGGTGGGAGGTTGAGATGTGAAATGTAACTACGTTTTTTCTCGACTCACATTACTATCTTTTGCATAAAATAATTTTCAGTATAGCACAAAGAAAACTCATTATTATATATATACAAACCCAAACCCATCAAATTCAAAAAATAAGAAGGATTTTTTCGTCATTTTCCGTTCCACGTGATCATTTCCCAGCTCTTATTATAATTTATAAATATTGTTCACTCTTCTCTCTCTCGCAATCATTCTGCCTCCATTTTCACCGGAATTTTCACTTCTCCTCCACCAACCATCAATGGAATCCGCCGCGCTGTCGCAAATTGGGCTAACTGGCCTGGCCGTCATGGGCCAAAACCTAGCTCTGAACATCGGCGAGAAGGGTTTCCCTATCTCCGTCTACAACAGGACAACCTCCAAAGTCGACGAGACCCTAGATCGGGCCCACCGTGAAGGTAATCTCCCTCTCATCGGCCAGTACAACCCAAGAGATTTTGTGCTTTCTATACAAAAACCCAGGTCGGTAATAATCCTAGTTAAAGCCGGCGCACCTGTTGACCAAACCATTGCGGCTCTGGCAGCACATATGGAGCCTGGGGATACGATTATTGATGGAGGGAATGAGTGGTATGAAAACACTGAGAGGCGTATATCAGAGGCGTCGAATAAAGGGCTTCTTTATCTGGGCATGGGGGTTTCGGGAGGTGAGGATGGGGCACGTAATGGGCCTTCATTGATGCCTGGAGGGTCGCATGAGGCTTATTTGAATATTCATAATATATTGGAGAAGGTCGCGGCACAGGTAGATGATGGGCCTTGTGTTACTTATATTGGAGAGGGGGGGTCAGGAAATTTTGTGAAAATGGTGCATAATGGGATTGAGTATGGTGATATGCAGTTGATTTCGGAGGCATATGATGTTTTGAAGAATGTTGGAGGGTTGGGGAATGATGAATTGGCAGGAATTTTTGAGGAATGGAATAAGGGGGAATTGGAGAGTTTTTTGATTGAGATTACTTCGGATATTTTCAGAGTGAAGGATGAGGAGACCGGGAATGGGGGATTGGTGGATAAGATTTTGGACAAAACCGGGATGAAAGGCACTGGGAAATGGACGGTTCAGCAGGCTGCTGAACTGTCAATTGCTGCGCCAACGATTGCAGCTTCATTAGATAGTAGGTATATGAGTGGGTTGAAGGAGGAGAGAGAGGCGGCCTCAGAGATTTTTAAGAAAGAAGGGTTGAAGGAGGATATTAATAATGTAGGCGTGGTGGATAAGAAGAGGTTGATTGATGATGTAAGGCAGGCATTGTACGCATCAAAGATTTGTAGTTACGCACAAGGGATGAACTTGTTGAGGGCAAAGAGTGTGGAAAAAGGGTGGAATTTGAATTTGGGGGAGCTGGCGAGGATTTGGAAAGGTGGGTGCATTATTAGGGCGGTGTTCTTGGATAGGATTAAGCAGGCCTATCAGAGGAACCAGGGACTAGCTAATTTATTGGTGGACCCGGAATTTGCTCGGGAGATGGTTCAAAGGCAAGCAGCATGGAGAAGAGTTGTAGGGCTGGCAATTCAAAAGGGAATAAGCGTGCCTGGGATGTCTGCAAGTTTGCAGTATTTTGATACCTATAGACGCGGGAGGCTTCCTGCAAATCTTGTTCAGGCTCAGAGGGACTACTTTGGGGCACATACTTATGAGAGGATTGATCGGCCGGGATCATTCCATACTGAGTGGTCAAAACTTGCCCAGAAGGCCAGAGTTTAATGCATGTATTGACAATTGAGGTTTGATTACTGCAATTGTTCTATATTGGGTGCTACTGAGGCATTTGTTTGAATTTGAGTTGTATCTTTTGACTAGGATTTCCTGCTAAGACATATCGATAGATTTTATTGCCCTTGCATTGTGATTTTTGCAGCTAATAAGTGAAGCATGCCTTTCCGATGGGAATTTCAATCATTGACTTATTCAAAGTCGAAATGTTGAAATCATTTTTGCAGTTTTGTTGAGTGCTGTAATGCTTTAATTTGCTTGTCTACCTATGACATACTCCCTCGTTTTTGTTTAGGTACTAAGATCACACCATTTATAGGCATTGTACTTATATGTACAAATAAGATTGATAATATTGGTGCAGAAAAAAAAAAAGAAAGAAAAAAGAAAAAAGGGACTGATTTTATGCAGTGCATCCGGCTGAGTAACATCGATAAAATGGCATAGAGGTTGATCGTTGATATAACTGATGCGTAGTAAACATTAAGACCTCTATACTATGATATGAACCAACTTTGCTTAAGAGTGTGTATTTTCTTAAAACGTTATTCCTTAGTTTTATTTATGCATTTTCCATGACATCTCCTTTTGTCGACTTTACCATTTTTAGCCCAGAGGTCCTTTTCATTCTGTGTAGTCTCTACTTCATTGTTTGGTAGTAAGCACCATTGCTTTAGCATCTTGTGCAATGACTCTAGTACTTCATATTGGTCGTTTGAGAATAGGATACCCTTCTTAATGGATGATTGTTTACCTCCCAAGTTAATGGATGAAACCCAGGAAATAATATATGTTGTATAGGTTAAAGACAATTCTTTAGCCCCCAACCCCAATCCGCATGGCCACACCCATGCGAAAAGGAGTAGAGAGCTCTTACTCCTGGTAGTACAGCAATAGAAGAAACAGAAGCAATTATGTGGTGGTTCTGCCCCCAGATTTGGGTCGGGTATGGAGCGACCAACAGGTCCAAAATGGACCTGTTATGGCTACAGGGGCTACATAATTGGGCAGTTGCCCCTTTTAGTGGAAACTACAACTTCCAACTTAAAAATGTGGTTTAATACTTATTTATTCAAAAATCAGATCATAGTTTAGCTTTTTAATAATAATAATAATATTATTATTATTAACCATACATGGATCTCTCTCCTACCCCTGCCCCAAGACCCACCCACTCCGTCAATTGCATCTATCTCCGTCGTGAATTCTCACTCTCTCTACAAGATACTTTTTCTATAATACGAGCTCTCTCTCTCTCTCTGCAAATACAAAATTTTTGACCAAATTTGAGGTCAGTGACTTATTTGGGCCTTTTGAGTTCATTGGTAGTGGTCCCGTCGTCAAAATCTGAAAATCTGACTAGAGGGGGTCGAATTCAGTGCGTTAGGATGCGTGCCTCGAGAAGACCAATGCGAATCTACTAGCTTCTGGTCCAAATCTATTGTTTTGTTGTTGAGTTTGTGAATTAGATGTTTGTGTTTCTTCGTTGGTTTTGGCAACCGATCTGGTGGTTTTTGGGCAGTGAAGAGTGGCAGCTCTATGAGGGGCCAAAATCACCCCGGAAGTTGACCTTATTTGTGGTGGTGTTGGTGGGAGGTTGCGGTGTACAAATCTGTGTGGGTGATGGTATTGTGGTGGTGGTGCTGTGGATGTACAAATTTGGGCGGTTGTAGTGCGGTGAATGTATAGATTTGCATGGTGGTGGTGCGGTGGAGGTACTAATCTATGTTGTGATGGTGGTGAGGTGCCAATGACTTTTCGGGTGATGCTGAGGTGGATGAGTGGGCTGAAAAGCGATTACGACCAATTATTAAATATTTGTGACCATTAAATAATGTGAGCTAAAAATGTGTGATTGGAGATTATATTTGTAATTATGACATACAATTTGTTTCTTTCTGACCAATATATAAGTCGTGATCAATTAATTTGATAATTTGTTACCAATAAATAAGTTGCGACATATAAAAATGTGCGATTTGTTACTAAACTTGTACTTGTGGCCCACATTGTGTGTTTGTGACTATTATGTTCCGTGATTGTGATTAGTACCTATAATGCGAATCCCATAGTAACGTTGACTACGAAACTCACAACAAGATTGACGAACCCAAGAAAGTCAAAGTAATCCAAGAGTTTATGATTAATCCTAAAAAAAAGTCGAACAAAAAAATCCAACAAGAACGATGCTTAAAAGATCCCTTGATCACGTAATTCAAGAATTAAATCCGGTTGTTTGAACGCTATAAGTTAACACTTGATAAGTTCGAAGTTGTTCAATGAAGAACGATGAAGAGAAGACAATACGCCTTACTTTAATTCAATATCAAATATGTCAAAAGTCTCTTACAATTGAATAAAAACTCCTATTTATACTAAACCTAAAAACTAGGTAAAAATCGTGCAAAAGTTGAGCATAATCCCCAAAATATGGAAAAAAAAAATAAAAAAACTAACAAAATATGAAAAATTACCAAAAATAGAAAATTCGCCAAAAATTTGGCCTATGCGACCGCGACGCTCATTTCTATGCAGTCGCATAGTTCAAGCAAGTTGCCTCCTTTGAGTTTCGGTAAGTTTCCATGCGATCGCGAGCCACTTTGGCCTATGCGACCGCATAGGCTTGGAACTTCTCTTCGGTTTCGGCCTTCGTTATTAAATTAATCCAAGTTGATTCGGCCTTTGACCCGAACATGAAAGTTGCTCCATTTTGAGTCCTGAACATGGTTCCATCAATGGTTTTTTGAACGAGTAATCCCATCCATGCAACCGCGAGCCATTTTGCCCTATGCGACCGCATAGGCTTGGAACTTCTCTCTGGTTTCGACCTTCGTTATTAAATTGATCCAAGTTGATTCGGCTTTCGACCCGAACATGAAAGTTGCTCCGTTTTGAGTCCTGAGCATGGTTCCATCAATGGTTTCTTGAACGAGTAATCTCATCGCTTGTTTCACTTGCTTTGCCCTTGATCGCGTCATCGGTCCACCATCGACTATCAACGGGTCTTGTCTCGCATTTGCCTTCGTCGGGCTCGATTCCTGAGTCATATCATCCCATCCCTCTTCAAAAGGATTCGTTCTCGAATTTGAACCTGCATCAAACAGAGAGAAATCAGATACATTAAAAGTAGCCGAAATATTATACTCATCTGGAAGGTTCAACTTGTATGCATTAACGTTTATCTTTTCAGTAATTTGAAATAGACCATCGCCCCTTGGTTGCAACTTGGACTTCCTTTGCTCCGGAAATCGCTCCTTCCTAAAGTGCACCCAAATCCAATCTCCTGGCTCAAATGTCACGCTCTTCCTATCTTTGTTCGCTTGCGACGCAACCAACTTACTTTTGTTTTCAATTTGTGCTTTTACCTTTTATGGAGTGACTTAACCAATTCCGCCTTTTTTTTGCCATCTAAACTACCAAGTCCATTTACAGGTAAAGGAATTAAATCCAAAGGAGTTAGTGGATTAAAATCATATATAATTTCACATGGAAAATATGACGTAGTAGAGTTAACAGCTCGATTGTATGCAAATTCAGCAAATGGTAGGCACTCCTCCCAACTTTTCAAATTTTTATTGATTATTGTGTGCAAAAATTGTATCATGGTCATATTCACTACCTCGGTTTGCCCATCCGTTTATGAGTGACAAGTTGTGAAAAATAGTAACTTAGTGCCTAACTTACCCTACAAAACTCTCCAAAAGTGACGTAAAAATTTAACATCCTAATCTGACACAATGCTTCTACGAATCCCATATAAACGCACAATCTCTTTAAAAAAATAAGTCAGCAATGTTCGTGGCATCGTTTGTTTTGTGACGTGGTATAAAATGTGTCATTTTGCTGAACATATTTACAACCACAAAAATAGAATTTTGACCTCTCTTAGTCCTAGATAAACCCAAAACAGAGTCCATCGATATATCAACCCAAGGCTCTCTAGATGTAGGTAAAGGTGTGTACAAACCTTGAGGTAAAACCTTAAACTTAGCCCTTTTACAACCTATGCATCGACTACAAATTCGCTCGACATCACTTTTCATCTTAAGCCAGTAAAAATACTCCTTCAATATATCTAAAATCTTTTGAACTCCAAAGTGTCCCATCAATCCACCACTATGTGCCTCCCTTACTAACAACTCCTGAACAGAACAATTAGAAACACATAACCTATTTTCCTGAAATAAATACCCCTCATGCCTAAAGAACTTATCAACCGCCCCTTTATTGCATGATAAATAAATATCTGAAAAATCAACATCGTTTTCATACAATTTCTTAATATGTTCAAACCCAAGTAACTTAGAATCAGGAGTAGTTAGTAATACGTACCTTCGCGACAACGCATCCGCTACCACATTTTCCTTACCTTGCTTATACCGAATACCTTGCTTATATCGAATGACGTATGGAAACGTCTCAATGAATTTCATCAATCGTGCATGCCTCTTGTTTAATTTACCTTGTCCCCGCAAGTGCTTTAGTGACTCATGATCAGTGTGTATTACGAATTCCTTCGACCATAGATAATCTTGCCAAGTTTCCAAAGCTCGAACAAGTGCGTAAAGCTCTATATCATATGTAGGATAATTTAAAGCAGTTCCGCTCAATTTCTCGCTGAAATATGTAATATGCCTCCGATCTTGCATTAAAACTGCTCCAATCCCTATTCCTGATGCATTGCACTCAATCTCGAATGTTTTGTCAAAGTTAGGTAATGCCAAATCAGGTGCTTCACACAATTTATCTTTAATAGTATTAAATGCAAGTTTCTGTTCATCACCCCAATGAAAACCTACACTCTTTTTAACTACTTCCGTGAGTAGTGCGGTGATAGTGCTAATATTTTTCACAAAACGCCTATAAAAACTAGTCAAACCATGAAAACTCCTAACTTTCATTATGCTTTTAGGTGTCGGTCAATCTCTAATAACTTTTATCTTTTCATCGTCTACTTCTACCCCGTTAACACTAACCACAAATCCAAGAAATATAACTCTATTCATACAAAAAGTGCATTTCTTAAGATTAGCATAGAGTTGATCTTTCCTTAAAATAATTAGCACACATTTTAAATGTTCCAAATGCTCTCCTAGGTCTTTACTATAGATTAAGATGTCGTCAAAATAAACTACAACAAATTTTCCTATAAAGGCATGTAAAACATGATTCATTAAGCTCATAAAAATGTTAGGTGCATTTGTGAGTCCAAACAACATAACCAACCATTCATATAAACCATATTTAGTTTTAAAAGCCGTTTTTTATTTATCACCCTCACACATACGAATTTGATGATACCCATTTTTTAAATCAATTTTAGAAAATATGCAAGCACCATGTAATTCATCAAGCATGTCATCTAACCTAGGTATAGGGTGACGATACTTTACCGTTATGTTGTTGATAGTCCTACAATTCACGCACATTCGTTATGTTCCATCCTTTTTTAGCACAAGCAAAATCGGTACCGCACAAAGACTCATACTTTCCCTCACGTATCCTTTGCTCATCAACTCTTTCACTTGTTTTTGAAGCTCCTTAATTTCCTCGGGATTGCTTCGATAAGCCGGTCGATTTAGAATGACAGCTCCGGGTAAGAAGTCAATTTGATGTTCAATGCATCGAATAGGTGGCAATCCACTTGGTGCATCCTCCGGAAATATATCGTCGAATTCTTGCAACAAAGACTTAACCAAACTAGGGAGGGGTGGGTTAGTTTCCTCAAAATTGAGGAGTGATTACTTATAAACGAACAAGATCATCTATTTTCTCTCAACTACCGCCCTCCTCAAATCATTCTCTTTTGCAAAGAAATTCGCTCGTGTTTTCTCTTTTCTCTTGGAACACTCCCTTTCTTTTCTCTCGTGATTGCTCTCTCTTTTTCTCTATAGTGGCTATCTCAACATTTTCTCTCTTTTTCTCTAACTCACCACTTTCCCTCTTCTTTTCTAACTCCTTGGCTCTCCTCTCTTTCTCACTTCTCAATTTTAGTTGGTCCTATAGACTTGCGCCGGTGTTAATGGCACAAGAGTAATTGTCATTCTATCCTTAATGAAACTATATCGATTTTTGTACCCATCATACACAGCCTTCCTATCGTATTGCCATGGTCGTCTCAATAAAATATGTCTCGCTTGTATTGGCACAACATTACACACTAACTCATCCTTATAACTCCCAATTGACAAATTAATTAACACTCTTCGATTCACCCTCACCTCACCACTCTTATTTAACCATTGCAATTTATAAAGTCTCGGGTGTTTCAACAATGTTAAACCCAACTTTTCTACAAGAAATACGTTAGCTACATTAGTGCAACTACCACCATCAATTTTAACACTATATACCGTATTGTTGTCGTGGCATCGAGTGTGGAAAATGTTCTCCCGTTGCAACTCCAAGTCATCTACTTTGACGTGAGTAGTAAGAGCTCGTCTCGTGACTAGTAGATCCCCAACTGGTCCTTCAACTTTTTCTCCTTCACTAACATCTTCCAACGCCGGCATGTCATCAAACTCGTCATCACTATCACACACTATCTCCCCATTATCCCGCAACATCATCGCCCGTTTGTTTGGACATTGAGAAGCAATATGTCCCATTCCGAAACACCTAAAACATTTGATGTCCCGATTGCGCGACGGTTGTGACTCCAGTTTTGATATTGGTTTGCTAGCGTTTTCATTCTCACCCTTTTGCCAATCACTTTTACCTCTAGGTGCAGCTCCGTTTTTGTTGTCGTCATCCCACTTCGATTTTCATGTTGAATTAGAATTCGAAGTACCCAATGATTGCCTATACGTCCCCTTCCTCTTCAATTGCCTCTCGACCTTCATTGCCACATGTAACATGTCCTCAATTTCTATATAGTGCTGCAATTCTATAACGTTTTCAATATCCCGATTTAACCCATTCAAGAACCGTGTCATGGTAGCTTCCCAATCTTCCTCCACATTAGCCCGAATCATAAGAATTTCCATTTCCTTGTGATAATGCTCTACGCTTTTCGACCCTTAATACAAACCTTGCAATTTTTTATGGATTTTCCTATAATAGTGACTCGGAAAAAACCTCCTCCTCATCAACGTCTTCAACTCATCCCAAGTGCTAATTGGCCTTTCCCGACCCCTATACCGTGATGTAAGTACTTGATCCCACCAAGATAACGCGTAATCCACAAATTCAAGCACCGTCAATTTTACCTTTTTCTCCTCCGAATAATTTTAGCACTCAAAAATCATCCCAACCTTCCTTTCCCACTCTAAATATGCTTCTGAATCGTTTCTCCCCTTAAATTACGGAATAGTAATTTTAATACTTCTCAAATTTCCATCTACTTCATCTCCCAAGTTATTTCTACCCCGTCTTTCCATCCTAACGCCTCTATACCTCGCTCGACCCATATTAATGTCATCTTCATCAAAATCATCATCATCACTACAATACTCATCCAGCCTTCCTCTCCTAGATTCACGCCTACCCGACCCCCTAGCATTAGACATCTCCACTTGTCCCCAGCTTAGATTAGCGATTGTGGTACCTATTTGCACCATCCATTCCCCTTGCCTATCCACCTTCTCCCTAACATCACCAAATACTCGTTCAAACCTCTGTATCTTGTCTCCGATGCATTGTTGTCATTACCGTTTCGGCTTGAGTTAGAACCTTCTCTTTCTGACATCATATCACTCAAATTTATATGCCTCACAAATATATCACTCGAAAACACTCAATATGGCTTTTTCCCTCTACTAAACTCATCACTCGGCCTTTTACCACTTAAAGTCTCCCTCCAAGCACTTCAAAGAACCAAGTGAACTAAATCAAGTGTTTTACCGGGAATTCAACAAACCGAATAATAACCAAGAACCACGAGACTCAAGGAATTGAATTTAGGTGGAATAGATGATTGTTTTTTGACAAGAATATGTGAATAGACTTAATAGTAAAATGAAGAATTGACACAATGGAATAGTCAAATCACACAATTCAAGAGTTGTTTTTGTGTTGGTAGTTAAAAAAAATAAAAATAAATAATAATATCAATTTTTTTTTACTGTACGGATGAACAGTACTTTTTTTTACTTCTCTTGTAAAGAAATACAATTAAACTACCAACAACTCAATGATTGAAATTGACGATAATTTAACGACACAAGAATGACAATAGAAATTGGGAAGAATGAAGAAAACAAGAAAAGACTTAACAAGTAACGAAAAGATATAACCTTCAATTAATTTGGAATCTTGCTCTGATACCAATTGATGCGAACCCCGTAGCAAAGTTGACTACAAAATCCACAACGAGATTGACGAACCCAAGAAAGTCAAATTAATCCAAGAGTTTAGGATTAATCTCAAAAGAAAGTCGAACAAAAAAATTCAACAAGAACGATGCTAGAAAGACCCCTTGATCACGCAATCCAAGAATTAAATTCGGTTGTTTGAACGCCACAAGTTAACACTTGATAAGTTCGAAATTGTTCAATGAAGAACGATGAAGAGAATACAATACGCCTTACTTTAATTCAATATCAAATATGTCAAAAGTCTCTTATAATTGAATGAAAACTCCTATTTATACTAAACTTAAAAATTAGTTAAAAATTGTGCAAAAGTCGAGCATAATCCCCGAAATATGAAAAAGAATAAAAAACTAACAAAATATGGAAAATTACCAAATATAGGAAATTCGCCAAAAAATTGGCCTATGTGACCGCGACGCTTATTTCTATGCGGTCGCATAGTTCAAGCAAGTTGCCTCCTTTGAGTTTCGGTAAGCTTCCATGCGACCGCGAGCCACTTTGGCCTCTTGGAACTTCTCTCCGATTTCGGCCTTCGTTATTAAATTGATCCAAGTTGATTCGGCCTTCGACCCGAACATAAAAGTTGCTCCATTTTGAGTCCTGAACATGGTTCCATCAATCATTTCTTGAACTAGTAATCTTATCACTTGTTTCACTTGCTTTGCCCTTGATCGCGTCATCGGTCCGCCATCGACTATCAACAGGTCTCGTATCGCACTTGCCTTAGTCGAGCTCGACTCCTGGGTCATATCAGCCTAGCTATGACAATAAATTGTATGTTATCGTGATCTAACATATTTAATTAACACAACACGAGTTTTTAAAGAATTTCACCAATTTTGTCTCAAGTTTGAGAATGTATCTTTAAAGGTTGGTTGTCATGGATTTTTTTCCCCATTTTATTTGGGTGGTTACCCACATTTTTTTAATATATAAATTTTTTTTTTTTGGGCCAAAAATCGAAGTCTCAATTTTAAACTTTGGCCAAAATAATGTTTTGAATATTAATTTGTGGGAGAATATATCGGTAAAAAGTAGAAAAAATTAAAATTTACGTGCAAAATATTTTATTATGTGAATGTGGTTGAAAATGAGTATGTAAAAAAGGAGTTTTCCAATAATGGTTATCAAATATGGGCATAATATATATACACACGTTTCAAACCAAAATTGCACAGAAGGTCCCTGAACATTATACCTTCTTCAATTTCAATTTTTATGCAACTTTTTACGAAAAATTGCAACAGTGGTCCTTAACCTCTCACTTTTTTGTAGAATTTACTCTAATTTTTACTTTGTGCCGTCTACAGTCCTAAATTTTTGAAAAATATGCTTTTGAGGTTTAAAATTGATAGAAACTGTCTACTTTATCGCTAGTTGACCTGGAAAATGCAAAAAATTGAATATTTTTACCATTTTAAACATGGGCAATTTTGTCAATGCCATATTTCTCTTTTTAATGAAAAGGAAAAGAAAAGAAATAAAATACCCCATTCTCACTTGCCCTAATTGAACCAAGCTAGAAATCAAACTGACCAGTCGTCGTGTCCATCAAACCAAAACCAACCACTATCACCATCACCACCATTATCACTATCAAACCTACAGTCAAAACCAAAAACTTTACCTCAACAAACCAATCCAACCTTTCGCTTGAATCCCAACTTGGGCCTTTAACACGTAAGAAATTGTGCCGTTGTAGGAAAATCTTCATTGATATGACATCAACATCAGCCTCTCGCCTCCTTGTCCTCTACCCACACCCAATCCCCGACCTACCTTCCTACCAACACCACTGCAAACGCAAGTCCCCTCTCGACCTTGACAAGTAGGTCAAAATAGAGGCCTTTATTCGCAGTCTCCACCACATTCGTCATGGTCGACTCCGGAGCTTTGACGAGCGACAGAGACCTATTTGAACCTATATTCTCCATAGCACTCACAAGACTTTCAAAGGTGTTGACCTCGCGAATTAGAACTTCCACGTGGCCAACCGGTAGCTACTCCACATGATTCTTCTTGCGCACAATCAACACACGGTCAGACGTACACGGTCGGAACCAACAGGGGTGGTGGCGATCGCATATACTCCGATGGTTAAGTTAGTATCCGGTGATAGGAACAGTGTCCGGGTTGTGTAAGAGAGTGGGGAGGAGAATATATATTTTCTTATTATGGAGAGCTAAGTTGTAAGAGTTTCATTACCTTTGCCTCTTATTAAATCTTGGGTATTTATAGGTGAGGAGAACCGTTGGATGTGGGACACGTGTATGTATCAGACGGTGTGAGGCGTCTGTTCATAATCGTCAATCAGCCACGTCTATAGAGTGGGCGGGTAATAACTTCTCTTGAATTGAGTTGACATAAAGTTGATATGTCACATCAACTAGACCCTTGGAGACGTCAAATCAATTAAGTCTTGGGGACAGAAAGGATCTTGACAAGGATCTCTTTCTGAAAGTGGCGACAGATCCGCTAAAGGAGAACCTCGAAGTGCATTGCGCTTCGGCGTCAAGGACACTTTGATAGATTCAGTAGAATTGTTTTGTGCCTCGCAGCGCGTTAGCAACACGTGGACATTGGTAGTGGAGTCACTTCAGAACCACTTCGGATTGGTGATGGACACCTCGTATGATGCGGTGGTAGACTTTTCGAAATGGTTCAAATAGGGGCGTAACAGTGGTCCCCCAAGTTCAGGCATGAATATTTATGTCATGTGTGGACTTGTTTTCCCGATCGAGTATGCCTACCTTGGTTTGTGATAGAGAACTGGCGTGGAAGGGCGAAGTGTATAGATGGCCCGAAAGCTTGTGGATCAAATTTTTGTGTTCACCAGAGATGTGGGTAGGTGCTCAACTTCTCCCAAGGAGCTGGCCTTAGGGGACGGCACGCTAGGAAAAAGGCCAAGCCTTGTGAAGCTTAGGATCGAGATATATCTCTAACCGACGCGCTGACCTACAGAGATAACGCATGGGAGATGCTGAAGCTTGTGAAGCTGAAGGTCGGGACACGTCTTCGACTGAGGCGCTAAAGCTTCAGCGCTGCCTATCGAAGGAGCTCATTCGCTACCAATGCGCTGACCCACAGGGACGATGCATTGGGAGACGGCTAAAGCTTTGTAAGCTTAGGAGGGAACGCATCCACCGAGGCGGTGATACACAGGGGACTCTGCGTCAGGAGCGTCTAAGCTTTGTAAGTTGAGTGAGGAGCTCATCTGCCACTGGTGCGTTGACCCATAGGGGACGACGCGTTGGGAGATGGCTAAAGCTTTGTAAAGCTTAGGAGGGAACGCAACCACTGAGGCGATGAGCACAGGGGACTTCACGTCAGGTGCATCTAAGCTTTGTACAGCTGAGTGGGGAGCTCATCTGCCATTGGTGTGCTGACCTTGTTAAGCTCAGGAAGGAACGCAGCCACCGAGGCAATGACCACAGGGGATTTCGCGTCAGGTGCGTTTAAGCTTTGTAAAGCTGAGGATTTCGATTTGAAGCGAACATTTCTGACATCAAATGATTTGACAGCTGTCGTGTATTTCCAAGACGACAGTTGGGTACGATGCCCATTCCCAAAAAAGGCTGCTGCGGCTACTTATTGTAGATGGTTGATGGTGATCGAGGCAACACGTTTTATGCGAATGTGAAAGTCATAGCTAGATCTTGAGCGTAGATCAAATCTGGCGTTTCATATCAACGGCTCAGATTTATGATACGATGGACGGCCTAGATTGATTGCATTTGAATTCAACAATGGAGATCAGCTAGGACACTCTATAAAAGGCGGACTTGAGCATTTTGGGAGTTTTTCACTTTTACGAAATCAGAAAATCCATTTCCTTACAAGATTCTTGCGTTTTCCAGCATTGTACAATTGTTTTCCGACGACATTTCCAGTTTCTGACGATATCACATTGTGTGTTGATTTTTTCCGACCGTAGGTCACCCAGTTTCTTAAGTTTTTGTAAGTTTTTTCCCAAGATTTTTCACATTTCTCTATTCTGCAATGGCTTCGGATGGTAGTAGGGCTTCGAGAAGGGATTTAGAGATGGTGAGGGTGGATAAGCCTATTTTGGTGACGCCCAGCGAGGTTGTTGAGACGATATTGGGGGCAAAATATTTGGAGAAGGCCTGACAGCCCGATAGATACATCAGAACACAGGGGGCTTCAGATTACCAGTCGAAATTGAAGGAGGCCGATCTGGGTAGACTTAGGGCTGAATATAGGATACCTGATAGTGTAGAACTGATATTATCGGACCCTGATGAGAGGGCCTATTATCCTAGGCCGGGGTGTGTGGCCGTGAGTGAGGCACTTTTTAGGGCTGGACTTAGGCTCCCCCTCTATCCCTTCTTTAGGCTAGTGCTGAGGTCGTATGTGTTAGCCCCGACTCAATTGAACCCGAACTCTTGTAGCCAAATGGTGGGGTCCTGAATCTTATGGAAGGAGGCATCGCTCGAGGTGGACATGCCCTTCTCTATTTTTCAGACCCTATACATCCCTAAGGTAGTAGCTGGTGGGGACAAGACTAGGGGGTGGCATTATTTGACTTCATGGGGTTCCCATATTCCATTCGTACTAGATCTGTCTAGCTCCATTAAAGAATGGAAGAGCTCGTGGTGTTGGGCTGTTAGGAGATGGGACACAATGGAGGGGGACCCCTTGGCGCCTCTTACGGTCCCCATGAAACATTCCACACTTAGTGAGTACTGTTGCTTTGCATTTTTGTTTAGTCTTCTTCGGTTCGGATCGTAACTGTTCTTTGTTTGCTTTTTGAAGGTACCCTTCCTCGGTGTGAGATATCCACCGACGACTTTGACATAATCTGCATCATCTACCAGCTGCCCCCGAAGAAGAGGTCATACCACGAGTTGATCAGGAAGAATATTCATTTCGTAACACACGACCTGATGGCTTCCCAAGGTAGATTTACGAAGTGGCCATGTCGCGTGGGTTTTCCGGCCTTTTTATACTTGTAATAATTTTTTTGTTTCCTTGCAGATAACTTCAACAAGAAGAGGCCTCTGAGGCCTGATTTCAAGACAATTTAGAAGATGATGGCCGAGGCGAGAAGCTTGAAGACCTCTTCATCTGCCTACAAGAAGCAGATGAAGGATCTGGTTGATGCCAGTAAGAGGCTTCAACCTTTAGTGGATGAGGAGGTTGAAGAAGACCCTGAGGCGAATCTGTAAGGGTAAAAAGGCTGCGGGCTCTTCAAAGAGGCTCACCGTGGCGAGGCCAGCCCCAGCCCTGAGGCAGACAACAATTCCAACCGGGTTGGCCTTAAGGGAGAAGGTTGTTGAACCCTCCGTGGCTGTCCCTGCCACCTCTGCTGCCCCGGCTGAAGCTCCACTTTCAGCCGTTCTAATATCTCAAGTGTCGGGGCAGCCAAGGAGAAAAAGGGCCCGCCCCACAAAGGAGGTAGACTTTTTGGGCGTAAACACTGAGGAGCCCGTGAAAGAAGTGCTGGAGGCTCTACCTCCTGAGACGGCAGCGGTGGCAGTGGTCCATAACAAGTACTGGGTCGAGGAGTGGAAGGACTACACTGCCTCGTACACTGTCGAAGATCTCGTGGCGGCCAATTGTGCATGCATAGCCAGGGCCCTCGGCACAAGTGTTCAGCTGGAGGATCTAATCAAAGATCTTAGCGTTAAAAACATTGATTTGGCCAAGCTCCTCGAGGAGGCGATGCAATATGAAGATGAAGTTCGAGCCGCCCAGGAGAAGGCCTATGAGGCGGAGTCGACGAAGCAGGAGGCGGAGGGCCAGCTAATAAGGGTCAATGCTGATGTTGAGAGGCTAAAGAAAGAGCTGCATGAAACTGAGTGCCAAGTGGCTGCTGTGACGAGGCGAAGTGATCACGCCAACGAGTACCATCGCCTAACTACTTCAGCTCTGGAGGCCTCCTATAAGGAAAAGGCTGAGTTGAAGCAGTGGGCAGAGGCCCAGGCTGAAGAGATTGCTTCACTGAAGGGAGAGCTGAAGTCTGCAGGGGAGGTGGCTGTGCAGAACTTCATTGATCATTTCGAGGAGCACCCCCTGTATGATGACTTTGCCAACTACTGGGCCTCTTGGAGTGCCCAAGAACTATTGGGTCAGCTGAAGGAGATCCACCCGACTTTGGACATATCCTCTTTGCAAACAGAGTTCAATGGCCCTACTAGAGGCTAGCCTGATAGGGCTGTCGAGGAAGCTCTAGAGGCCCCAAAGGAAGTTGAATCGAAGGCCGAGGCGGAAGACGTCGGCCCAGTAGAATAGGGCTACTTTTGTAATGGCTTCGGCCTTCTTTTTGTAACTCAGTTTGAACTTAATGGAATGAAAATTTTTCTTCTAAGTATTATTGCTTCTTCCTTTTCCTTCTGTTGAACTGTCTATACTTGCGTAAATGAATGATAAGCACTTAAATAAATATTAAGCACCACTTACCAATAACCAGTTGATAAAAGAAGATCGGACTAATAGCATATTGAAGAAATGAGGTAACAATTCATTAACCGATGTGACACAAAGAACTGAAGTATCATTACTTAGAAGTTACATCATCTTCACTAAGGCAATTTTAGCACTTAGTAAGATAGGGTCGTTACAAATGAGATCGGATCATGACAAACACTTATTAGACAACATTGAGATCGGATCGGAACATACGTTCATCATTGATAATACTTCCTCAAGTGTTCGATGTTCCACTAATGAGGCAGTACTCTCCCTGTGATGTCTTCAATTTCAAAAGTAGCATGTCGGGACTCCTTGCGGATGCGATAAGGACCTTCCCAGTTCAGTCCAAACACTCCGGACCCAGTTGACTTCGATAATTGGAAGACCCTTCTAAGGACGAGGTCCCCCAGCTGAAGAGTTCGATTTCTGACCTTGGAGTTGTAATAGCGGGTCATCTTTCTTTGATACTTAGCCAGTTTCACTTAGGAGGTATCCCTCATTTTTTCAAGGAAGTGAAGTTCGCACGTTCGAGCTTCGTCATTTCTGATCTCATTGAAATATATCTGACGATGCGATGAGACTACTACCTTGACCGGGCTTATGGCTTCGGCTCCGTAGGTCATTGAGAAGAGTATCTTCCTTATTGTGGTTCGGCTAGTTGTGCGGATGGCCCAGAGGACGTGGGGAAGCTCATCGACCCAAGCCCCCTTCGAGGTGTCAAGCTTCATTTTCAAGGTATGCTTGATGCTTTTTTTACTGCCTCAACTTGCCCATTTGCTTGGGGATGATGAGGCGTTGGGAAATCCTTCTTTATCCCCAGTTCGTTGCATAAGTCTCATATCTTCTTGTTGTCGAACTGTCTCCCGATGTCAGATATTAAGGAGTGGGGAATGTTGAACCTACAAATGATGTTTTTCTAGATGAATTTTGTAGTATTCGCCTTGGTGATCTTGGCAAGAGGTTCAGCCTCGACCCACTTGGTGAAGTAGTCAGTGGCGACAATGGCAAAAGTCGCGCTTCCTCTTCCTTTTGGGAGCGAACCAATGAAGTCGATGTCCCACTTGGCGAATGGCCACGAACTGGTGACTATGGAGAGACTCTGAGAAGGCTGTCTTTGAATATTTGAGAAGTGCTGACACTTGTCACATTTCTGAACGAACTAGCAAGCATTCCTTTTCAGGGTCGGCCAGAAGTAGCCTTGTCGGAGTACTTTGTGCCAGAGTCATTCCTCCGGAGTGATTTTCGCAGATTCCCTCATGGATCTCCCTAAGTATATACATGGCTTCTTCCCCTCGTACACATCAGAGAAGTGGTGTGGCAAAATTTCTTTTGTAGAGGACATCCTCTAGTAGAACGAAGTGTGCAGCCTTTCTTCTTAACTTCTTCGCCTCGCTTCTCGAAACTGGTAGTGATTGATCATTAAGATAGGTCATGATGGATTGCATCCATAATTGGGTATTTTCTATCCATAACAACTCTTCACCTCCGGAGATGGAGGGCTTCGACAAGCATTCAATGGGGACAATCTTTAGTAGCTCTGAATCTTTGTTGCTGGCCAACTTTGACAGGGCGTCTGCATGAGTATTCTCGAGGGTGGGACTTGGATCAATTCGAACCTTTTGAAATGAGGAACTAGGTCCAGAATCAATTTTAAATATGCAGTCATGCTACTGTCTTTGGAGGCAAAGTTTCCGTTGACCTGACTCACCACAAGTTGAGAGTCGCTGCTTGTCAGGAGCCTTCTGACCTGCATTTCTTTCGCAAGTCTAAGGCCTGCTAGAAGAGCCTCATATTCGACAGCGTTGTTCGAGGCTTTGAAATTGAACCTTAATTTAGCTTGTGGTGTTCTGGGCTTTCCAAGACGATCCCTGATCCGGAGCTAGTTTCTCTTCAAGATCCATCCACGAACTGGTTCCATGTTGGGGGCTTGGCTGGTTCAATTGTCGCCTCCATTTCTGGGGCTTTGGTAAATTCAGCCACAAAATTTGCAAGGGTTTGGCCCTTGATGGCATGTCGGGGTCGGAACAATAGTTCGAACTCACTGAGTTTGATTGCCCATTTTAGCAAGCGGCCCGAAGCGTCCGTTCTCTGCAGCACCTACTTTAATGGGAAGTTGGTGAGAACTTCAATTGAATGAGTCTGGAAGTACAACCTCAGTTTCCTTGATGTCATGATAAGGACGAGTGCCAGTTTCTCCATGTCTGGATAGCGTGTTTCTGCTGGGAGTAGTGCTTTGTTGACATAGTATACCGGCAATTGGTGCTCGTTTTCTTCTCTGACTAGGATTGCGCTGATCGCCTCGTCCGAGACCGCCAAGTACATCAGTAGTGACTCCTGTGGTTCAGGTTTAGATAATAGAGGCACCTCTCTTAAGTCATTCTTCAGCGCTTGGAAGACTTCCTCACACTCACCGGTCTATTGGAACTTTTTTCCTTGCTTCAACACTTTGAAGAAGGGTAGACTCTTATCAGTGGCCCTGGAGATGAAGTAACTGAGCGTGGCTATCCGACCATTGAGGCTCTAGACCTTCTTCGTCTTCTGAAGTGGCCTCATTTCTAGTAAGGCCCTATTCTTTACCGAATTTGCTTCGATTCTCCTTTAGTTCACAATGTATCCCAGAAACTGACCCGAAGCCACGCTGAAGGTGCATTTGAGGGGGTTCAACTTCATTTTATATTTTCTAAGAATCTGAAAGGTCTGGTCGAGGTGACTTACGTGTTGGTTCGCCTGGAAGCTTTTAACTAGCATGTCCTCCACGTAGACTTTCATGGTTTTGCTAATGAGTTCGGTAAACATCATGTTGACCAGCCTCTGTTATGTAGCTCCAACATTTTTCAATCCGAAGGGCATGACTTTGTAGCAATACAGTCCTCTGTCTGTGATGAACGATGTGGCCTCCTCATCAGGTCGGAATATGGGTATCTGGTTGTACCTTGAGTACGCATCCATGAAGCTCAAGAGTTAATGTCCAGTAGTGGAATCCACAAGTTGGTCTTTTCTCGACAGTGGGAAGCTATCTTTAGGGCATGCTTTGTTCAAGTTCGTGAAGTCTACGCACACCCTCCATTTCCCGCTAGGCTTCTTCACAAGGACCAAGTTGGATATCCACTTCGGATATATGGCTTCTTTGATGAAGCCGCTGCTGTTAAGTTTGTTGACTTCGTCTTTCAATGCCTTGTACTGCTCCGGGTTGAGGGCTCGTCTTTTCTACTGATGTGAGGCACAGGAGGAGTTGATGTTAAGGCGATGGCAAATGATCCTTGAGTCTATTCCCACCATGTCTTCGTGCTTCCAAGTGAAGACATCAAAGTTCCTTTTCAGGAAGCTTATCATTTCTTCTTTCGCTTCGAGGGATAATGTCTTTCCAATTCGCAAGACTTGACTGGGGTTCTCTGGGTTGACGGAGAAAGTTTCAAGTTCTTCAATTGGGATCGCATTCGGTTCTGAGTCAGTAATTCGGGGGTCTAACTCATCAAGAGGGTGCCCTTCTTCAGGGGCCTCTTCCATATCGATGTCTTCCTCCTGTTCGGAGGTATGCCCTTGTTCAGGGGTGTCGAGCATTTTCACGTCCAAGTCGGCTTCGTTCGCAACCTCTGTTATGATCACGTTAACAGTGCGGGGCTCTGATTTTCACAGAGTTTAGGTAACATGCTCTGGAGCCCATTTGGTCACCTCGGACCGTAGCAATTCCATGCTCAGTTGGGAACTTTATACACAAGTAATGCATGGAGGTGACAGCCCAAAGATCTTTCAAGGCGAGTTTGCCCAATACTCCGTGGTAGGCTGATCTGTGGTCTACTACCAAGAATTTCATGAAATGTTGGGCCACTAGGGGAGTTGAACCCATCTCGACGGGCAGAGTAATTCGTCCTCGTGGGACGATGCTGTTTCCAGTAAATCCAAATAGTGGGTCATCATGGGGATTAACCCATGTTCAATTTGCATTTTGTCGAAGGTAGAGCCGAACAGTATATTCACCGAGCTGCCATTGTTGACGAGCATGCGCTTGAGTCCGTTTCTTGCCACTACGACTCTTACTACCAACGCGTCACAATGGGGGTGGTGAACTGCTTGTGCATCTTCTTGGGAGAAGGTAATCGAGGCCATCATGTTGGCTTCTTGGGATTGGTTGACGATGTAAGTGAGCATTAGTGGATTCTTTGCTTCCCTTGTGTAGTTCCTTTGGGCATTTCTAGTGTTGCCACTAATATGAGGTCCCCTAATGATCGTGTCGATTTTCCTGATGATTTGGCCTCTAGAAAATGGGGCCTAATCTCTCTGGACTCTCCTTTGTCCCTCGATTCTCTTCTCTGGGGTGACTAATCTCTATGCCTCCTCTCTCCCCTGTTCGAGGAGGCAGATCTGTGAGGATGTTCGTCCCTCCTGAAGGGATGTAGGTTATTCTGATCCGAGCGTCGAGAAGCGTCTCTACATTCGCTAGTGTCGTGTCCATAGAGTTGGTGGAAGGTTCAGAATTTTGCCCCTTCTAAGGGCCTGTTTGACCATTTCTTCTTCTTCTTTTGATTACTATTAGTACCCTCAAATGGTCCCGCCTCGGCAGGGGTATTCTCGTATGCCAATACTGGCATTGCATTTAGCATGGCAGAAGCTAGTGCCTGTCCGGACGTGGGAGCTATTATGTGCCCTGCTTGGGTCCATTGCTTGGTGACAAGGTGCGCTGCGGGTCCTCGACCTACCTGCCTCTGAGGCGGAGGGAGTCCCCGCGTGGCACGATTTTGGTGATCAATCATCTCTTCACTGATGATTTCAACTCTCATCATTTCTACAGTTCGTCATAGATGGTGGGATTCTTGCTGCATACATCCCTCCAAAACAAAGTGTTCATATTGAGGTCGCCTTTCAAGGCTGAAAGGGCTTCTATGTCAGTAACTTGTTTGTAGTATGTGATTTCGTCCGTAAACCTGGAAATGTAGCTTTTCAGTGTTTCTCCAGAGGCTTGTCTCATATCTTATAGGCGTTGCACTGGGGCCTCTCATTCTCTACGTGAGAGCTACTGGTTCAAGAATGTCTTTTTCAGATCTAGCCAACTCCTAATGCTCAGGAGAGGCAGTCTGCTGTACCACACTTCGGCGGCTCCGGCTAGGGTTAGGTGGAAAGCTCTGCATTTCAAAGCAGGCGAGACTCCCCTGAGGCTCATCTGTGTTATGTACTTGGTGAGGTGCTTTTTCGAGTCCCACTTTCCTCATACTTGGGGATTTTAGTGGGCGTGAAATTCGCAGGCACTGGGAAGCTTCGGATCTCTCTTGAGAAAAAGAGGTTATCATCATCATCATTAATCTTATAAGATTGACACAGCCCTTCGGAGCCCTCATCATCTTGCATGTTCTGGGGAGGTGAAGGTGCTCCTCCCCGACTATCCCAATCAACTAAGTTTCTTCTCTCCTTCCTATTTCTAGGTGGAAGGGGTGCTTGTTCTTGCTCCTGCTCTTGCCGAACTGACTTTTGCACTGAGCGAACCCTATTACTAGGGTCCTGCCCTATTCAGTTAGTGACACTAACTGACCTTTATGCTTCATAATCTGGTGGGAAGTTGTCCCCCAATTGCGGTTCCTCTAGTTGGCTCCCTTGCACAGAGGATGTGACTTTCGTACCCATTTCTCTTTCGAGTGGGAGTTCTCTGTGCTGGCTCATATGGCCTTGGGAACTAGACGCAGGGACTTCATGAGCTAAATAAGATCCTTGGGGCATTTGGGAGCCCTGATAACCTTGGGCTTGCATGAAGAATTCATGCATCGCCATACTCTGAGTTGCGATATCTCTCATGCCCGCAGCTATTTGAGTCATTCCTTCAGTGAGCATGACCGTTCTTTCACCTCGGCGACATCGGTGATGGGGTCTTTGGTGAGTGACATTGTTTCGGAGCACCTCTTCTTCAGAAGCATCCATCCTGGGGTTTGCTTCCTCATCACTGGGACTCATCTTATCTACTCCTTTTTCAAGGGTGATAAGAATTTGGATTCTAATTCGACTTTGTTCTTTTTCAAGAACGTGCCATTTTCAGGATAAGTCAATGGCTTTCCGGTGGCTTTTTCGGTGGAGAATGTAGAATTTTGGACGGGAAGTTTCCCGCAGACGGTGTCAATCTATTGACCTCGCGAATCGGACCTCCCATGGGCCAACCGATAGCTACTTCATGTGATCCTCCCTACGCATAATCAACATACGATCAGACGCACACGGCTGGAACCAGCGGGGGCGGCGGCGGTCGCATACACTCCGACGGTCAAGTTAGTATTTGGTGATCGGAACAATGCCCTGGTTGTGCAAGAGAGTGGGGAGGAGAATATATATTTTCTTGTTATGAAGAGCTAAGTTGTAAGAGTTTCATTACCTTTGCCTCTTATCAAACTTTGGATATTTATAGGTGAGGAGAACCGTTAGATGCAGGACATGTGTATGCATCTGACGGTGTGAGACGTCAATCAGTCGTGTCTATAGAATGGGAAGGTAATAACTTCTCCTGAGTTGAGTTGACATAAAGTTGATATTCACATCAACTAGACCCTTGGAGACGTCAAATCAATTAAGTCTTGGGGGTAGAGAGGATCTTTACACAAATTTCTTTCTGAAAGTGGCGGAGGATCCGCTGAAGGAGAACCTTGGAGTGCATTGCGCTTCAGCGTCAAGGACACTTCGATCGGTTCAGTAGAATTATTTTGTGCTTCGCAGCACCGTTAGCACCTCGCTGATATTGGTGGTGGAGTTACTTCGGAACCACTTCAGATTGGTGGTGGACACCTCGTATGATGCAGTGGTAGACTTTCCGATGTGGTTCAGATAGGGATGTAACAAAAGGGTTTTCCATCATTCACGGGAAACGCAGCAGTTACTCTATATCCCTCATTCACTGTAAAAAATGGGTACCAAATATTGACGTTTTGTGAAGGGCTCAAAGAAAAATTAGGTTTGTACAATTGGCAAAAATTATATTGCACTCTTGATTTGATTTTCGAATTTCTGCAAAACTAGATTTGGCAAAATATCACTCCAGATTTGATTTCTGGGTTCTTGCAACTGTAAATGTTGGTGGGCAAGTGTAGGTGGAGGAGAAGATGTAGTGAGCTTGGGAGAGAGAAGAGAATGGTGGCGTCATGATCGTTGCCAACAAGGAGATGAAGAAGATGAAGAAGAAGATTAAGGTGGGTGGGTGTGGGTGGCGATGTGTAGGGCAGATTTCTTTCTTTCTTTTTTGTTTTTCATGTAATTGTTCTAATTGTTAATAATATTTGGAAAAATGTAAATACGTCATTTTAGGCTTTTCAAATTGATAAAAATTGGTCCAGTTTTTATTTTCCTAGTCAACAAAGGTTCAAATGGATGGTTGGACCTAGGCGCATATTTTTGAAAAGTTTGAAATTGTGGATGGCACAAAGTGAATGTTAAAATAAAGTTTGTAAAAAGAGTGAAAGATTAGGGACTGTTGCTACAGTTTACCAAACTATTTATCTTGTCCTCAAACTTATTCACATGATCAAATTAATCCCTTGATCTTTTGAGAATGTGCAAGCTGGTCCTCAATTCCACTTTTCTTCATCCCTTTGAGTCCCTCTGCTCTAGATTTTTTACACTTTTATCTATTGTTTGGTCTTCATTATTTTCAAAATACAATTTCCTCTACCTTATTTTTAACTATACATTCTTCAATAAAATAATATTACACGCAAATTCAAAATTTTTCCTTATTTTTTGGCCAAACATTTTTCATCAAAATATTATACCAAAATGCATTTTGGGTAAAAAAAAAAAAAAAAAAAAAAAAAAAAAAAAAGAGGGGATCTCAAGCAGAGACTCTCAATCTTTCCCCTCCAAATTGCCTAATTAAGCTCCAATTGACCTTCATTTTGCTCAATCCACCTTCAAGTTGGGATTTTTACACACAAACATCATATATACACAATTTTGAGTAGAAATCCGCCTAATAAATCAATATTATACTAAGTTCAGAAGTTTAGAAAAGAGTCTAAAACACATTAGATATCGTTAAAAACTTAAAATACTTTTTTTCCCCAAGGAGACGAAAATTGACTACGTTTGACATTTTAGTTCTTTGTACCATTTTTCGGTTTTTACCGCTAGTTTGAAGTTAGCTCGACTTTATTATGGCATTTGCTTGATCTGATTCTAATCACATTAGTATGTCTAATAAGTTAGATTTACTCAAAGTAAACTAGATAGTATTATGAGAAAATAAACTAAAATCTTGATAATTACATTGTTCGAGTTTACAACTATATACCAAATATGTCCTTGGAAAAATTGTTTTCTTGAGATAGCTAAAATTATGTCTCGACTCCTGGAAGCATCATAGCACAAGTTTTCAGGCGAACTTTGTGTGCATCGATTTGTCTCATCTTTTATAAATTTATAATCTAATCCTAACTTTTTGAGAACCTTGTAAAAGTTATTGACACTAGACATTCAATTAAACTTTGCTCTTTTCTTTCTTTTAATTTTAATTGTTTGTGTCATGGTTTCTTTGTGTACTTTGTCTCAGGGACAAATTTAGAATTGGATCCAAGATAGGACTACAAAATTTTAAATCCGACTACTACGTGGAAAAAAAATTTACACATAAAAAACTGATTTTTTACCCAAAAAATTAAAAATAAAAAATACTTTAAAAAAAAGCTCTTGGGCCTGAGTGTTGGGGCAGTGGGCACAGCCCAGCCCAGTCCCCCCACCCCCCTCCCAAATCCGTCTCTGCTTTGTCTACATTTCTCCTTCAATGTAAAATAAGCAAAATTCTTTTGTAGGTAGGGAATTGTTTATTTATTTCAGACTTCTAGTTCTAGGAGTGAACTAGGGATATTTGTCACGCAATCTCTGCTTTATTAATTTATTTTTGTTAGAGCATCTTCTACAAATTCTTTAAATGTGAGACACTTCGTATTTTAAAAAGTGAATGTTTAAAATAAATCTTCAATGCACTCTCTATAGACTCCCAAATCCGTCTCTGCTTTGTCTGCATTTCTCCTTTAATGTAAAATAAGCAAAATTCTTTTGGAGGTAGGGAGTTGTTTCATTTATTTCAGACTTCTAGTTCTAGGAGTGAACTAGGGATATTTGTCACGCAATCTCTGCTTTATTAATTTATTTTTGTTAGAGCATCTTCTACAAATTCTTTAAATGTGAGACACTTCGTATTTTAAAAAGTGAATGTTTAAAATAAATCTTCAATGCACTCTCTATAGACTCTATTTTTATTTTATATTAGATACGGTTATTGGAATCTAAATTCCAGTAGTCAACTCACTTGATTATTAAATAATGCTTCAATATTTTCATCATTAGAACCTCATTTTATGACATGTATATTTCAAGGGGGTTCTTTAAAAATGGCCAAGTCAAAGTGCACAAATTCCACTTTGAATTAAAAACAATGGAATATTATGACAATGGCCTATTAATGGTTAAAAAATGAAAATACTTTTAAGTACATTATAAAATTACAAAAGATGGTTTTGCTTAAAAGATATTATTACCCTTTAGTCAAGAAATAAAAATCAAACACTTCCAACTTAAAATGTCAAAATCAGGTAAACTTCTCTTATCAGTTTACTCAAACACAGATAAAAACACTCTCATCTTTCATCTGCTCTAACCTTAAAATCAAGAAATTTATCGAACGCAATAACCGTAAATTCTTTTATATCAATCTCATCAGATCGGTGAGTAAAAATACGCATATTTAATTTTGTTTTCATTAAATTGCTGTACGTTTTAATAGATAAAATTTATTTCAACATATATAATATTAATGTAGATAATTTTTTAATAGATCTGTGAAAAATTTAAATATTTGACGAGGAAAAATTCATCTACATATACGAAAAGATTTATCTGCAAAATTTGGTGTGTTTATTCTGCCGAACAGCTGAATCTTAACAACCGACTATCTAGTCAACTGTTAGAACAGCTGGCTGGACAGACGGCTAACAGCTAGAAGTCCAACGGGCATGTTACAGTTGGTTTTCATCCGACTCTTTAACAGCCGGATGACAGTTGACTATAACAGCCGACTTTTTTTTGGCTATTTTTATTGCCTTTGATTTTTTCCTGCAATTAAAAATTATGTTTCGTTATGCAGATATGGTTATAGTCTCAGTTTGTTATTTTGGTGATTTTGGATTGGACGAAAGAGATCGATAGGTATGAAAATGGATGAGCGATAAACGTAGTGGTATCCCAATTTCCATAACAAAAACAACATCATATGCAAAACTCTATAATGTTTTACAAAACAAGCTAAATGTCGATCTCTCTCAGTATGACATGGAATTGAAATTTAAATTCAGCGATCAAGATGTTCCGATTCCACCTATGACATTTTCTTCTGATGTCGAAGTGAATTATCTGTTTGAAATGAACAATAGGCACCCTACTCCTGTTTGTGTGACTTTAGTGAGGAAGGATGTCGTCGAAGGTAAACGAGTAGACTCAGATGGAGGGGATCACAATTCTAATGATTTTTGGGATACAGTCTAGATAGCTCGTGAAGATGATGTAGTTATTCCAGAGACAGTTAACTAACAGAATTCCGTTCGTAGTTCATAACAATGAGTGTGAAAATGCAAATACTTTTACAAACGAGGATTTGATAGCTTTATCTTGACAGAGACATGAGCGGGGTGAGACCTCAATGGCTGGATCGAGTGGGCCATCCTCTAATTCCTCACGTATGATTCCCAATAGTGAGGATTTGTATATCGAGCAACTATTTGAAATGAAAAAATATTTACAGGAAGCTGTGCATCTAATTGCGCTGAGTATAACTTTGAGTTCAAAATGAAGAAATAAAAAAAGTCATTGTTGACAATCGTCTGCGTAGACGACAGTTGCTACTGGCGTTTGCAAGTGACGAAAATGAACACAAACGTGTACTTTGTAGTTCGCACGTATACACGGAAACAAACTTGTGAAGTGAGATTACGTCGAAATGATCATAGGCAAGCCCAAACTTAGTTTATTGGTCGACAAATAATGCACAAGTATCAAGATCCATGCATGATCTACAGACCATCGAATATCATTAACGACGTCCGTCGAGAGGACGGAGTAGTCTTGAGCTACCAGAAGGCATGGAAGGCCAAGGAATGCGCGTTTGAGGATTTAATGGGCTCTATAGAGGAAAGCTATACTAAATTGGTCGCGTATTGCCATAACATGGAGAAAATAAATCCTGGCTCGAAATTTTTTATTAAGTCGAAGGGTGAGAATTGCTTCAAATTCTTCTTCACGACGCTTGGACAATACACTCGAGGGTTTCGAAATATAATGTGACCCCTAATTCTAATTGATGGTACAACACTGAAATCTAAATATCAAAGCAATTTGATTATTGCTACATGTCAAGATGTCAACATCCAAATTTACCCTCTTGCGTTCGGCATAGTCGATTGTAAGAATGACCTGTCGATGCAGTAGTTCTTTACATAGTTGAGGGAAGTATTCGGGGAAGTCGAGGATCTTACATTTGTAATCGATCGTGGACAGCCTTTAATAAATAGTATCACTGAAGTTTCTCCAGATGCATATCATGTGTATTGCATGTACCATATTCAAGGCAATCTTGGCAAAGGTATCATTTCATTGTTCAGAAGAGCGGCTAAAGCTTACAGTATTGAAGAGTGGAATAAGTTCATGGTTAAAATGGCAAGTAACTTTTTCGATGCATGGGATTATCTAACGAAGATGGGGATTGAACATTGGACGCGCTTGTATTTTTCAGGACGTCGATACAATATGATGACATCAAACAACATGGAGTCTCTCAATGCATTATTCAAGAAGGATCGAGAATTACCCATCCTTGCACTGATTGAGAATATCCGTACCAGGTTGCAGCAGTGGTATCACGATTGAGGTGCGGAATCACAAAATTGCATGAGCGTGTTAGCCCCGACACAAAAGGAAAGGCTATTCAAGGCTGCAGAACTTGCGAGACAGTTGAATGTCGAACCACTGGATGACTTGCGCCTCTCAGTGAAATGTGCACGTAATAGACATACATGGTAGATTTAACTGATAATACATGCACTTGTAAAAAATTTCAATTGGAGACTTTTCTTTGTGAGCATGCAGTCGCGGTTGCTATGTATCGAGAATTTTGCAGTTAGAACATTGTGCTCTCATTATTACGCAACTGATTATTGGAGAGCTGTGTACACCGAGACAATATTTTCTCTGTTGAACGAAGCTGAGTGGGAAGTCCTCGACCATATTCGCCCATTTAATACATTGTCGTCACCTCTCATTGAATCGCGTGGTTCTGGACTTCCAAGTACGTTTAGAATACCATCTATCAGAGAATTTTCTCGACCGCATAGATGCAGCAGGTGCAAATCAATAGGGTATACTTGCCAATATTGTACAAGTCATGTTCCTCTAAATGACAGTTAAATCATTCTGTAATATTGTCCATCTGAAATAAACATTTTTTGCATTTATTTTACGATATTTCAGAGGACGTCGTAATTTAATAACCAATTGTTCAATTCGATAAGAAAAGTTCACAATGTACAAATCAATATTTACAGTGTTTACAAACATTTAGTAAATACAAAAAATAATATTTACAGTGTTTACAATTATTTCCACTGCAATTGAACAACAATGAGTTAGATTGGTACCGTGCAGCAAAAGAATTAAGTATTAAATTTAAAAAAATTTAGAACCACTTACAATATTGTTTGCCTGGCCGTCGTCGTGTTTCGCACGACGACTAATCTGTCCTTCACAGTCAATTCCACGCATTTAGCCATCATAGGGACGACAACAGCAATGGACTCCAGATTTTGCTCGAACTAGCCCTATGTCAGACATGAATGATCGGGGTCATGCACATATATAGTAAACTCAGCAAACAGAATTTCCAAAGCTATGCAGTGATGATTCACGATCACTGGTATGTATGTACGTGTACAACCCTCCCATGACTTCCCCCGACACGTGGCCACATCCCTATGTTCCACTTGAGCATATAGTCGGACACCGCGTACTCCTTGTCGGGATGTTGGAGCGACTGGTACTCAATGTCAATGTTTCATCCGAACTCCAAATTAAGTATGACTCGCCTAGAACTATCAAATGACCCTAGATATCTTTGAAATTGATCGCGCAACAAGTCCATGGGTAGCTTGATGTGCTGCATTAAGAAATAGCAATATAAAAGGGAGTTATTTGATTGCATAAACAAACAATGATATACACATAAAAAATAACAATATGACTACTTGACTTACATTGTCAGCAAGCCAAACTCTTGAAGTGATGATGTAGTGGAACCACTTATAAGCATCGAAAATCGTCGTAGTACCGATCGAACGACTGGTCTGAAAAAGGAAACAAAGAAATGTTAAAGAAGCATATACAAGTAACGTAGCGTATTTTTCTAATATCATGAATACTAACTCGGACAACATTCTTCTCCACTTCGTCTCGAACGCTTTCCATTTGGCATGGTCCACCTCCCGAAATAGGTTGGGGATTGTCTCATCGACGAACCTCCTCCTCTTCGTCTCAGCCGTGGAGTGAAAGAAGATGTACCTTAACGGCACTCTCGGCCGCTTGCCTACTACCAGCTCCAACATGTCAACAACACACTTTTTCGTCTCAGTCACGACGATCGTCCTCCCCTCATCCACCTCGAGGATCGCCCCCTTTTTTGCCTCGACGATCACCACCTCTTCTAGGCTCACCTCCTCTTCCGTCCCCGTCGTCACCACCTCCTCCGTCTCCAACATGCCTACCTCCTCATCCCCCGTCATCACCACCTCCTCGACTCCCTCATCCGCCTCGTTGGCACCACCTCCTCGATCGTCACTCTCGTCCCGACGGGGCCACCCCCTTGGTATCACAATTTTCTTTAAATTAAAATTATAATTAAAATGAAAATTTAAATTTAAATTTAAAATAAAGATTTAAAATAAAATGTAAAATAAAAAGTTAAAATTAGAATTACAGAATTAATTTTAAAATAACAAATTTCTTTAAATTAAAATTATAATTAAAATGAAAATTTAAATTTAAAATAAAAAATAAAAAGTAAATTTCAATTAAAAAGTTAAAATTAGAATAAAAAAATTAATTTGAAAATTAATTTTAGAATAACAAATTTCTTTAAATTTGATAAAGAAAAAAATTATTTAACTGAAAATTAGAAACATTTAATGATTTAAATTAATTTATGAAATTAAAAAAAATAAAACAATTGGGCCGATTGCGACTTAACAATCAGTCCATATAACAGTCATGGGCCACTTAACAATCAGCTCACAACTGTTAAAACTGGCTGTTAACAGCAGGTTAAAACCAGTTACAAACAGTTGGGCTGTTAACAGTCGGTTAAAAACCCGGTTGTTTGCCTGATGTTGACAGCCGACCGACTGTTAGTGGTCGGCTGTCAACACCGATTAGCTCCATCTCGTCGGATTCTATCATTTTCGGCAAGCTGGAACTCCCCACCCACTAAAATAGTCAAATATACTTCATCTTTACCCAAATCTAGCCTAAATAATGCCTTTCACACCACAAAAATAATATTCCAACCAATAATCTAATTAATACTCAACAAAACCCAATAATCTAATTATAACTCCACAAAAACTAACATTTACAATTGGAGATAGTTGGCAACCGGAAGTTCGAGAGTGAGGAAGGATGTTTGGACAGCCAACTGCCAATGAAAGTGAAAATTAGAATCCAAGGAGACGGCTGACTGCCGAGAGAGAGTGAGGAAGATGGAGGGGTATTTTTGGAAAATTGTCCTTAAATTGGATTTTCGTTTTTTTTTTAAAATTAGTCAAAAGCCAAAGTGGAAATAAGGGTAGGTTAACTGACCATTATCATTGATTTCCTCTATTTCAAGAGAAATAACTTCTCATCATATTGTAACATGGACACGGGTATATTAGCAGGCCCAACCCCTTTGTGAGTCTTTCTTCTTTAAAAATTGTTATGAGCTTAAGTGCTAATATGGTATGAGGGAAGAGATTTCGGTTTGTTTACTTAGTCCTTATTGGAGCCTCATTTTTAGCAAAAAAATGAATATTTGAATAGCGTATTAATGGGAAGTGTGAGGTTAAAAAATAAGGAAAATTTTGAATCTGCATGTAATATTATTTTATTAAAAAATGTGGTTGAAATGTGGTTAAGACACTATTCAAAATTTTATTTTTCTAAAAAAAAATGGAACTCAAACAAGGGCTTAGTTTATTCTATAATCCATCAAGTTTTCAATAAAAAGTTCTTCTCTAAAATTAAGAGCTTTCTGATAGGGAGCTGAAAATTTTAGCATTCCATCCTTGCCCCGATCTCAGCTTAAGGCAGGATGAGAAGGGGCACTTTTCGACTGTTTATATTTTTTAATATTTTTTTATTTCCTCATAAGTTCGAGGATAATAAAAATTATTGGGACAAGGTGCATTGGGATAGCAAAATCCTCCCCTGAAATCGTCCTATTGGGACAAGGTAGCACCGAGCTTGAATTTTTCGAATCGAATTGTCATCTCAAGCTTGGAGATACTCTTACTTTGATGATATATATATGGTTAGAGGATCTTAACTCCTATCGACCTTTTGTGATAGAGCCTAAAAATTCACTAAGAATACGTGGATGTCCTTGCTCGAAAAATGAAAAAGAAAAAAAAGATTTACTTTTAAGTAATGTTACTTATTATTTAGCATTAATGGTGTTTAATATCAATTTAAGTGACGATAATTATGACATTAAGGACTTGTATGAGCCACATTTTTAAAAAAAAAATACACTATTCAATGGTGATTTGACATCATTTCCACCACACATTCTTAAGTAAAATAATATTATACGCAAATATAAAACTTTTCATTATTTTTAACCACACATTTTCCATTGATTTCCCTAGAATTTGACTCAAACATGGGCTAAGTCATATGTTCAATTTAATATAAGAATGTATAACCTATTTAATAGAGTGATGCTATTTAACACCATTGGGGTTACAATAACAATCTAGGTAATATTAAGCCCCCGGTTGGCCCCATTTGTAGAAATGAAAATGGGTAGAATAATATTTTTTTGAAAAACGAGTGGTTGAAAAAGAAGGAAAAATGTTCGATTTACGTGTAATATTATTTTATAAAAAATTGCGCGATTGAAAATAGGAGAGAGAAAAATAAAATGTAATGGAATAAAAATTAATGAGGACCAAACGGGGGCTAAGTTTCGTGTGAAACATACAATTAAATGGATCATATAATTTCATATATAACCGAACATATTACTTAATGCCACATAAATGATGTTTTGGCATTATTGGCCTTTGATAACATTATTATTTAATATGATGTGTTGTGTATTACCATTCAAATTAGGGTTGAGCACCACTAATAATAGATAATATTTAATTTACCCAAAAAGCGACTGAGAATTAAACAAGTCTTAAACAGCAAATAAATGACGTGATTAAGCCTCTATTTGGTGGCCATAGTTTACAAATAAATAAAATAAAATAAAATTTGAATAGTGAATTGTTGTAGGATATGTGATTACAAAGTAGAGAAAGATTTTGAGTTTATATACAGAATATTTTATTATATGAATATGTTGTTGAAAATGACAACGTAGAAAAAAAAAATTTAAAGGCCTTCAATCAGGAAATTTAGGCCAAAACTTATACATTAAGTTCAGGTTTTGGCAAATCAAGTGTATACTAAAAACATTGAAAAAAAAATAAAAATAAATAAATAAATAAATTGATTAATTAAAATGAAATTTTCATTTCAATCACCGTCGGAGACGAGTTTCAAGACCACGATTGTGATTCCGTTTCGAAACCTCGAAATTGTTCGATACATGGGTCACACTCACAAGGCGTGAGTCACAACATTCAAAGGCAAAATAGTGTCGCACGTGTGACAGTCACGGCCCACATGTGCATGGTTCTTATGGTCGCATGTCCAGAATATCAACATATACGAGGAACTGTCAATAGTTTGTGATTTATAATTGATCAGAGTCACATAAAAGCTAATGCATAGGCCTATCGCATTCTCTCATACAAACAAAATATCAATAGGAAACAGTAACATGTTAGCATGAAACAATTAAAAAGTAAAAACCCACAAATCTTGTGTCACAATACATTCGTAAAGTCATAGACTAGTAGTAGTCACATGTCCCGCAATATAAGTCGCAGCATACATTTATCAAATCATCAAATTGCTGCAATTTTTGGAGATAGTTTGCTGTGCTCGCGTCGTTGACCACCGTGTTTTGGAGAGAAGTAAAAATTATTAGCTATATTGTAGGGATATTAGGTGAGAGAAAGTATTTAATTATAAAGAAATTGTTGGAAATGGTGTTTATTAATAAACCAATTCAAAAATAAATGAGAAATTGTGGTTTTGGAATAGTGGCACCTGTTTGGAAGGTTGCATGGTTTGGCTCAAATCCTTTCATCACACCACTCCATTCTCTATATAAAGGACCCCTTGGATGACTTTGAGAGTACACCATTTGCATATTGAGCATTCATTCTTCTCAAAATTGCAATTCTCTTCTTCTTCATCTCTTTTCATATATTATATTCCTTGTAGAGGGGAAACTCCGTCGAAAGTTCGCCGGATTTGTGGTTTGAAGTGCTACTACCACAAATCGAATCCGTTGTATCTTGGGAGACAATTGCCGCCAACCGTGAGCACCGTAGCGGGGCAATATTGTCTTAAGGAGAGAGTGAATACACTTGCCTCGGATTTAATCTTCGTTTTCTACTCCTTCTTATTTTAATTTTCTTATTTGGTTTTATGGTTTTGTACTACATTTCCATTTCATAAATTTGTGATTTAAAATGCACTCACAAACAATCATCTTTACTGCTCACAAATAAGCCTGGCACCAACAATCTTAAGACAAATAATTTATCAATGGTTGTTTGGCGTTCTAATCAAGTTTTGTTTGTTGTGCAGTTTATATTTTAGTTCTTGTTGGAATATGATTCTAGAAAATCAGTGTGTTGGTTTCTCTATTGCCGATGGAAGACCATGATGAAACTATAAGTCACTTTAAGAAATTACGTTGGCGTTGATCAAGTTGATGGATCGAGACTCTTTTTTTTTTTGTGGATGGTTCGATGGGATAATCTTCACAAGATGGCTAGATGACATGGATCCAGATTCTCATATTCAGATTTGGTAAATTATCATTTTGCTTCTCCGAATTCGGTAAGTCAAAATTATGCTTTGATGAAGTTTGGTGCATTTTATATTGCATACTATTAATTCTTGTGCATATTCTGCCATAATGTATGAGACGTATGCAATATCAAATTGAGATAATGCAAAACTCGATTCTTCGGTGGACGATTTATGAACGTGTCTATTGAATTCTGGGAAGATTATTTTCATAGATATATGCGATCTAAAATTTGTACAAACTCGAGGTGGTAAGAAATACTTTGTGACATTTATTGACGATTGTACAAAGTTTTGCTATGTCTTTCTTTTGAGAATTAAAGACGAAGTCTTAGATGCATTCAAAACATATAAGGCTGAAGTTGAAACACAACTTGAAAATGAATAAAGAATATTCGTAGTGATAGAGTAGGTGAATATGGGGCATCGTTTGAAGACTTTTATTCTAAACATAGAATTGTTCATCAAACAACAGCATCTTACTCTCCTCAATTAAATTGTGTTGTAGAACGCAAAAATCGAACACTTAAAGAAATAATGAATGTCATGTTAATAAGTTCGGGTATACCACAGAACATGTGGGAGAGGCTATTTTAATGGCAAATAGTCTTCTTAATAAAATACCTCTTAAGAAAATGAAAGAGACACCATATGAATTATGGAAAGACCATCCTCCATTCTACCAATAATTGAAAGTGTGTGAGTGTTTGGCTAAGGCTGAGGTACCTAAGCCTAAACAAGTGAAAATCGATCATAAAATGATAGATTGCATATTTATTGGATACACCAGTAATAGTAGTGTATATCGATTTCTTGTACACAAATCCGAAATACAAGACGTACACGAAAGGACCATAATTGAATCAGGGAATGCTACATTTTTTGAATTTTTTTTTTTTGCAAAGATAAGGAAAATACGAGTTCTAATGAGAGAACATATGAAATTACCAATGAAATTTCAAATGAGGAAGAACTAAGGCATAGTAAAAGGGCTAGGACTTCCAAGACGTTTAGCCCAGATTTTCTAACCTATATGATAGAGGATGGTCCAAAGACTTTCGATGAAACAATGTCTACATCGGAAGCACCGCATTGGAAAGAAGCTATCAATAATGAGATAGATTCTATAATGCAAAATCATACATGGGAGTTGGTTGATTTACCTCCCGGTAACAAGCCTTTAGAATGCAAATAGATGTTAAAAAAAATTGAAACCTGATGGATCCATTGATAAATATAAGGCTAGATTGGTTGCTAAAGGATATAGGCAAAAAGAAGGACTTGACTTCTTTGATACCTACTCACCCATGACTAGAATCACGTCGATAAAGTTAATTGTAATTGCGGCAATACACAATCTTAAGATTCATCAAATGGATATAAACCCATTCATAAATGGTGAGTTAGAATAGGAGATTTACATGGAGCAACCTGAAGGGTTCATTTCTCCTAACCAAAAACACAAAGTGTGTAAACTTGTTAAATCCTTGTATAGATTAAAATGGGCTCCTAAACAATGGCACCAAAAGTTTTACAAAACAATGTTATCAAATGGATTCAAGATCAACGAATGTGACAAATGTGTTTATATTAAACATACACCGAATGCCTATGTAATTGTATGTCTATATGTGGACGACATGTAATGGGCAATAGTCACGAAATGTTACTTAACACCAAAAACATGCTAACAAAGCATTTCGATATGAAAGATATGGGTATGACAGATGTAATCTTAGAGATTAAAATCTTTAGAACGTAGGATGAAATTGTACTTTCACAATCTCACTACATAAAAAAAGTTCTTAAGATGTTTGACGTGTTTGAGGAAAGTCCTGCGAGAACTGCTCTTGATCCGAGTATGCACTTAGTCAAGAATACAAGAGAAAACATATCACAACTAAGATATTCACAAATAATTGACAATCTAATGTATATTACAAACTGTACTCGATCGGATATTGCTTTTGCGATGAATAAACTTAGTATATTTATAAGTAATCCAAACCGTGATCATTGGAAGGCTTTGATAAGGGTTCTAAGGTACTTGAAGTATACCTTAACCTATGGATTACACTTCACAAAATATTCTGCGATACTAGAAGGATATTGTGATGCGAATTGGATATCCGATATAAAGGATTCCAAGTCCACTAGTGGTTATGTATTCACCATTGGTGGAGTTGTTGTATCATGGAAATCAACAAAGCAAACGTGCATAATTCGATCAACGATGGAATCTGAGTTTATTGCTTTGGACAAAGCTGTAAAAGAAGCAGAATGACTTCGAAATTTCTTAGAAGATGTTTCATGTTGGCCCAAGCCAATACCTGCGATAAGTATACATTGTGATAGTCAATCAACAATTGGAAAGGCTCAAAGCAGCATGTGTAATGGTAAGTCTAGACATATTCGTCGTAGACACAACACTATTAAGCAACTGATCTCAAATAGCGTTATCTCCATAAATTATGTGAAATCAAAGGAGAATATATTGCGGATCCACTTACGAAAAGTTTGCCTAGAGATCAAGTGCGTTGCCTATCGAGAGGAGTGAGATTGAAGCCTACTACGTAAGAGTTTTTGCAATGGTAACCCTACCTTGTTGACTGGAGATCCCAAGATCTTGGTTCAAAGGGACAACTAAGTTGTGAAAATTCCATGAAGCACTTAGGAAATTATAATTTTTAACTCATTCCTATAATACTAAAGTGCTTTCTGCAGAGTGGATAGAAACTAAGATTATCTTTTAATGATTCATATATCTTGATTAAGTCAAGTGGAGTAGGGTAGAATACTCTTAATAGGAGGTCACCTATGTAAGTGCGAAGTGGGACCACTTCGATAAGAATTGTTTAAGGTTTGAATTCTCTCGAAGTGGGGCCGCTTCAATGAGAATTATTAAAAAGCTTAAATTCTCAAAACACTTGCAGAATCAAGAAGGGTTCAAGGTCAAAATGAACCAAGTCATGAGAACAACGACGGAATAGGGAAGACATCTGTGTGAGTATTGTTGTCTTGGCTTACACCAAAGGCTGAATGGTTCAAGACATCACGTTCACCAATTAGCCGAGTAAGTCTGATAGTATTTCACTAAGGGAGGTTCAAAGCCAGAAGCTACCTTACCTGATGCAGTGTTTTTCCGCTTACTCTCTACAATGCATAATGCATCATCATTGCATTGCATGATACTTATGTACTCGAATTTTCATTCATGTGGGGGATTGTTGGAAATGGTGTTTATTAATAAACCAATTCAAAAATGAATGAGAAATTGTGGTTTTGAAATAGTGGCACCTGTTTGGAACGTTGCATGGTTTGGCTCAAATCCTTTCATCACACCACTCCATTCTCTATATAAAGGACCCCTTGGATGACTTTGAGAGTACACCATTTGCATATTGAGCATTCATTCTTCTCAAAATTGCAATTCTCTTCTTCTTCATCTCTTTTCATATATTATATTCCTTGTAGAGGGGAAACTCCGTCGAAAGTTCGCCGGATTTGTGGTTTGAAGTGCTACTACCACAAATCGAATCCGTTGTATCTTGGGAGACAATTGCCACCAACCGTGAGCACCGTAGCGGGGCAATATTGTCTTAAGGAGAGAGTGAATACACTTGTCTCGGATTTAATCTTCATTTTCTACTCCTTATTTTAATTTTCTTATTTGGTTTTATGGTTTTGTACTACATTTCCATTTCATAAATTTGTGATTTAAAATGCACTCATAA